>NC_141162.1:120879487-121188806 GCF_053477565.2 Lygodium microphyllum | reverse complement strand
AAGAGATCTTGGGTGGCAGGCTGAAATAGTAAGGAGCATTATGTGACGTGGCTAAAGGTGCTGGTTTTTAAGAGGAGGGATGGGCTTCCCCTAAGCGGGTTCGCCAGGCCAAGACCAGTGGGCGACACGCGACCGATGCAGGCGGGAGGTCATTTATTTTATTTATTTATCCGGGATAAATAAATTACGGGGAATAAGAAAAGACATGTAGGACGCATTCACACATTCCACAGTCGACGACTCGACACTGGACAGGTATCGAGGTAGCCAGACAGCCGCTTTTTCGTTTTATCAAAAACGCGTCTAATGTTTTCGTCTGTATGATTGACGGTTGGGCGGAAGGTAGCGGCGGGGTCCACCGGGTTTGGGGTAGACGGCGACCTCCCAAAAAACGAAAACCGTGTCATGCCAGCGTGGACATGCCTGGCTGACGTGTGACTCGCGGCGTGGGACCCACAGCGGAGGAAGGGCTACGCGGCTAACGCACGTGTAGTGGCGTTCCTTCAAATAGGCTGAAGCGGTAGTAAAATTCTGAGCTGATTACAAAAGCTTTCAGCCACCCCACAAGCCAGTGCTCTCCCCCCCCCTTCCCTCTCTCTCTCTCTCTCTCTCTCTCTCTCTCTCTCTCTCTCTCTCGCCGTGCGTGTGTTTTGCGCCATGGTCGCCAAAAAGCCTCATGTTTTCATCATAGGCGCAGGCATGGCCGGCCTCACCGCCGCACACCACCTCCACCAGGCCGAGGCTGCCTCTTCCTTCTTTCACATCACATTGCTTGAAGCAAGTGACAGAATTGGAGGCAGAATATTGACCTCTGAGTTTGGAGGCGACAGAATAGAGCTCGGTGCCACATGGATTCATGGCATCGATGGCAGCCCTGTCTACGACATGGCCCAAAGGATTGGCGCTTTACAAGGTGGTGACATGCCATGGGAGCGCCAAGATGGCTTCCCGGGCGTCCCCACCATCAAAGCTGAAGGTGGCCTCACTGTACATGCCTCCATAGCCAATCCTATCAAGGAGCTGTACCAGAAACTCATGATTGAAATCAGAAGCAAGGCCCTGCCTCGGGGCAATCCTCTACATCAGACCAGCATTGGTTCCTTTGTCAGGGAAGGCTTCAGCAGCTACTTGCAGCAGCAGCAGCATGAAGAAGAGATGCCCCTGCCGCGGTGTGAATGGACCCTCCGCGGTCTCCAGGAGGGGGTCTTTTCAATGCAGGAGTACATCGAAAGGGTGACCACCTCGGCCAACTCCGTGTATGATCTAGCGATGGAGGCAGAGCACGAGTACAGAGACTATCCAGGCGAGCAAATCACCATAGCCAGAGGCTACAGCAGCCTGCTGAACGAGCTGGCAGCGTCTCTGCCTGAAGGGACCATCCAATTCGGCAAGAAGGCGGTGAAATTCAGCTGGAACAACTCGCCGCAAGCCCCTGTGCGCATACATTGCGAGGACGGGTGCGTATACGAGGCGGACCATGTGATACTGACGGTCTCGCTGGGGGTGCTGAAGGCGGGGACTACAAGCGGGGGGTATAGTAAGGACTGGGCGGCGCCGGAGGGGAGGCCAGTATGCAGGTCGGTAGCGGAGCTAAGGGGAGGGGAGGGGGTAATTCGCACCAAGGAGGGGGGGACAGGTGGGGCGGGGGGGATGTTCGAGCCGGCGCTGCCGGAGTGGAAGGTGGAGGCGATAGGGAAGCTGGGGTATGGGGTGGTGGACAAGGTGTTTGTGAGGATGGAGACGGCGGGGGTGCTGGGGGGTCACATACAGCTCATGCACAAGCCGATGGGGAAGGAGGCCGGGATGGGGGCAGATGATCATAATACGACAACGACGCCGTGGTGGATGAGGAAGACGTTCTCGGTGGCGCCAATATACGAGGGGTCGAGCGTGGTGCTGTGCTGGTTTGCGGGGGAGGAGGCAGCGGGGATGGAGGCGGTCGGGGACGAGGAGCTCATGGATGGCCTGGCGAGGGCGCTGGCCAGCTGCGGGGTAGTTCCCGGCTGCCATAATACCACCACCACCACCACCATCACTCAGGTGGCCAGGAGGAACAGCACCAGCAGCTGCTCCGACTCCTCGTCGGAGGACGAGGTCGAGGCCGACGACGCCGCCGCGTGGCGCCGCCTGATTCGCGGCGTCGCCCGCAGCCGCTGGGCCGCCGACCCCCTCTTCGAGGGCTCCTACAGCTTCGTGGCCACGGGCGCCAGCGGCGAGGACATCGAGGAGCTGGCGCGCCCATTGCCCTGGGCTCCCCCGCATCCCCCTCTCCAGCTCCTCTTTGCCGGCGAGGCCACCGACCGCCACCATTACTCCACCACCCATGGGGCCCACCTCAGCGGCCTCCGCGAGGCCTCCCGCCTCCTCTCCCATTATGGTCTTCTAACCCATCCTTTGTCATTATCTTCTTAGCAAAATCTCCATGTTTCACCCTTTCACCTCCAGCCCTAACACACCCCCCCACACCCCCCCCCCCCAAAATCCTTCCTCACATCACCATAGCAATCTTCTCACTCCACCCCTTTTGTCATTACCTTAGCAATCTTCTTACCCCATCCCTTTTGTCATTACCTTAGCAATCTTCTTACCCTTGCCTCTCTTGTCATTACCCTAGCAATGGTTTAACCCAACCCTTTTGTCCTTCCCTTACCAATGCTCTACCCCACCCTTTTGCCATCCCCTTAGCAATCTTCCACCCCTTCCCTTCGTCATAGCCCCCAACATCACACACCAAAGATGTTTTTACCCCATCTTTTGTCGTTATCCTAGCCTCCTTCTTCCTACCCCACTGTAGTTTACTCTCCAACCATTGTCATTAGTACATTATCCTCACCATTTCATTATCCTTACTCATAACATGTAATGTTATTGTCATAGTGGCATTTGAAAAAAAAAAACATTGCCATTATCTTATCAATAGCTGCTACATCCACCTCATCAGCACAATCTTATCATCGTGGTGGCATTAAAAAAAAATGTTGCCATTATCCTATTGATAGCCGTTATGTCCACCTCATTAGCATGGGCTCCCCGTTCTCTGGAGCTCTCTTTGCCCACCAAACTCCTAATTGCTCCCTTGTTTAATACTATACACAAGTGTTCCCTTGAATGAGTTCTTTCATCCAGATAGACTTTTTTTGCTTTTGTTCTTATTAGTGAGCTTTTTTATAGTAGTGAATAGAAGGTTTTTTTTTTCCCAACTTGTGTCGTAACCCTTACCTAGGTGAATAATATCAATCTTATTATCAAATGTCAAATTGGTACCTCCTTGGCGTTGAAGCACTTGGTAATGGTGGGTAACAAACTTTGAACATTGTTCCCTTGTAAAGTACGCAACCTTCTGTATGCAATGGAAATGTAGCCTAATATAACTTTCTTATCATTTTAAAAAAATCATCGTCCCTTGCCATGTGGCAAGGGAAGGCTAATCCCAAGCAAGACTAGCTTGCAAGCCCATAAATCATGTCTTACAACCCTCTTTCTCACATTTAGTATGATAGGGAAATTTTCAAAGTTTTGATTTTAAGTTAGTTCAATTATCAAGGAGACTTAAATATAAAAACAAATCTAGAACTTTGCAACCATTGTTTACTTGTTTGAACAAAGACCACATAGAAAAAATTCTCAAAATGGAGTTGTTAATCCACTTTACTTTTCTAGCCACCTATAATATGTGAAGTTTGCACCGTATTGGCAAACTTGACATTCCACTTGACGAGCCACCAAAGGGCAACATGAGAGCCACGAGGGATAACATGTTGGAATGTCCTATGTTGTTGACTAGGACTTCATATTCTCAATAAAGTGATTGACAAGGTTGAAGTGCTTTGTGTATATTTGGAACGCTATTTATTGGTCAAATGTCTAGTTGTGGATGAGAAAATTATTGATAGATGTTTATTACCAAAAATTGTTTGCTACAACATGGCTTGTGGTTTCCAAACGCAATATAGTTCATCTTTTATCAAGTTTAGTTATTCGCTTGTAGAAAGGCTTGCTAGGCTATGTCTTGTATACATGTTTTTTGGGTATTTGGCACTATGGACTTACTAGGGTTCATCCTATATTTCTCATCACGTGTTTGCTTCTAGGGATTGCTTCATAGAGTACAACATTATAGGTGTATATTTCAAGTTTCTTAAAATGAAACATACTACATGTATACTTCGGCCCTACCTTGTATCTCTTATCAAGGATGTCTCTTTTGATCTAATTTGTTTTTGATCCAAACCCTCCATGTATATGTAAGGAACTAAGTGTTCAAAATATTGTAGTTGTGGTCCTTAGGCAAGTCCCCATCTTGTGATGTCATGTGAATGTGCATATGGCATTATTACATTAGGAATTGACTTGTGCTTCCTCTACATTGTAAGATATAGAGATCTTACCAATTTTTAATTGGCCAATCACTTCTTATGACGCTTGTGCTAAGATGGAGTTTAGGAGCAAGAAAAACAAGCACAATTATTAACACTTTTCCAAGTGATAGATAGTCTAGACAATCAAAACACAAGTTAGCATGTACAAAGCAAGCTTAGGTTTGTCAATCACATGATTTCTTGCTTGGCCAACAATAGAAGAACTTAACAACATGCAATGACCACATAATTCTTGCTAATTTAGCTTTGTATCACTTTAAAACTAAAATGTATATCAATGATCCAAGTATCATAGATGATGATGATGCTAAGTGATTCATTCGCACTATGGTTAAGGTTTGGAAAGCTAGTATGCTTTTTTTGGGCCCCTTTCAAAGCCATCAAATGCAAGCTTACATCTAATCATAGTTTAGCTATTAGAATCTTCACGAGTAGATAGGATATTTTGCATGTGTAGATGAGAAAATGATAAGGAAGATATGTATCGACAAGAAAAGAAGAGAGACTAGACAAGTAAGGGTTGTAGGCATTTGATCTGAGTATCTAAGTCACCAATGTGTATTTCATTTGTATAAGCATCCTACTAACCTTGTAGGAGAATGCCTTTCTAGTATCCTTGTTGGGTAGATAGGGTATATTACATGGGTAGATAAGAAAATGATAAGGAAGATATGGATCAACAAGTGATAATTTTGCACAAAGATGCACAAATATTTTGGATCTTGTAAAACCTTGAAACAATGCATCCTTCAGTGTCACTCTATCGGTCCCATCATTGTCATTTTTTTGTGAACCCTTCATTTGCTATCAAGTCTACTTGATTGACATAGTAAAATGCCCCAATTTTCTAATTTGAGTGTCATATGATGTATATTGTTCAATTATTATAAAATATTTTCTAACTTGAAAAAATAAAAGATCTAATTGGGGATGGTTAGATGTCACTCTATTGCCCCCGTTATCTTAAATAATCTAATTGCTTGAGTGTTAAGTTTACACACAACGACCGCAAGTTTCATGAATAGTGTAGAGTTCACTACAAAGTACTAAAGCATCTAGCGTGTCAATGTTAGGTTTCCACAAATCGGTTGCAAATTACACACACACACGTGCACGTGCGCACGCACACACACACATCATGGTTCTCTCATAATTCTATAAAAGTCTCAAGTTTAAATCATAGTGTGAGATCATCCACTGCTCAAATATATCATTTTTATATACACACTACTTTTTCCACAATTTGATGTTCCTTCATGTTAACTTGCTTCAAACAAAGACATTGTCCTTTTTCATGTCAAGTAGTCGTAAAAATAAGCCACTCATTAATTCGTGGCAAAGATGCTCATTTAACCTTGTCCATTTGCTATGATCTCTCTCTCTCTCTCTCTCTATATATATATATATCTTGAAATGAACATATTTAGTTGAGAAAGCAAGTCAGTTGACTGTAAAGTGTTTGCAATATAGGTATGTGTTTTGATCATGAACATGTCTAGTACATGATTCATAAGCTTTCAATCTTAATGATTTCACAAAGTTTTTTCCAACTTTTGCAAGTAGTTTTGGTCAAATTAAGCTAGTCAATGAAGAACCTTATGATTACCCCTTCTCTATGTTTACATTTTGTTTGACATTAAACCTCAACTTTTTCTTGAACCCTGGCCTCCCTCCACCCCCCACCACACACACACACACACACATGGCAAGGGACTCCTTAGACCACCAACTTCAAGTACTTGGAATGAATGTGATTCGTCCTCTTATTCTCCCTTATTCAAAATTTAAAGAAAAGGGTCTAAGTCTTCTAATGACAAATGGTGCAAAAGCTTGGATATGTAATCCTCCTTTTCTTTCATTCTATTGTACTTTCCCTTTAAGAAAATCTATGGTGGAGCAACAACAATACGAGTCAAAGACAACTCAATCATTCTCAAATAAGGACAACAATACTTAGCCTTGGAACGTAAATGACAAAGTCTTTGAAAAAGCACTATTTGTTGTTATTCACAAAATCAAATGCTAAATAAATCATAAAGATGCTATGCATGTGACGGATCTCCCCCCCCCCCCCCCCCCCCCCCCCTTCCCCTTGAAAACCATAAAAATAGAATAAAATGGCATTTTGTGCTCCCAAAAGAAGGTTTTTGTTTTTTTTTCAATGATCTCCTTTGACCTCCCACTTCCACAATATTGCATTCATGATAAGTGGGCAGAAACCCTTGGATTTCATTCCTTTTTTGCACCAATTCTCGATCTCAAAGCACTAATATATGGCATTAATATCTACTTAAGATCTCACTATTATCCATTTAAGAGTCAAAAGCAACACTCAAGTGAGTTTTTAAAAGACTTTTCAAGCTTCTCTCTTTAATATTTTTTTGGGGTTTTGCTTGTTCAAGGATTAGGTATCTTCCACTTGGCAGTTAGTACTAGCTCCCAACCGACTGTTAGTGTAAGGTCTAACTGGTGGATTCACCAAATCACTTTTGAAGATTACATTAAGGATGTCACTTGGAGTAGCTACATTTTTTCTGCTCATGGAAAGGCAAATGCATCTTATCTAACTAGAGATAAAATAACTTGCACCATCTAGATGTTTCGAGGTTGCATAAACTCTTTACATGGTAGAAGCCAACTCGAATGTTTCTTTGAAAGGCTTTTTGTATAATTATCCACATGGGGATTCACACAAAAATGCTAGCGTGTTTGGTTGGAATTGCAAACGATTGAGTAAAACAAATTAAAAGGTTCTAATTTTGCAATTGTCTCAAAAGAATTGTCATATTCTATCATGTCATGATACGAAATTAATCACTTTGTGTTGGGAGGAGCCCAATATCTTACTTTCCCCAAAAACATGTATTGAAGTTCCAAGGACCAACATACTCCTTGAGCTTACATTGTAGTATCCAAAAGATCACCAACCTCCACTATCTTACTTTAAGTATTTGAGTTATGATCAGCACATGTTGCATGTTGGTATATGTGGTGATGTAAGAAGAGCTACTATCAACCCTTACTATTCAAGTCCCTACCATGGGGAACACCAGGTAAAAGGGAATATAGCAATTGGAGTTTGACTTATGCTCACCCTTTGAGAGTGGATAATGAATTGTTCCACGGGGAGGTTCATCTTTCCGTTCTTGAGTGGAAAAGACTTTTTGCAAAAATAATTCATGGTAGATAAGTTCCATGTAATTGTAAGGTGAAAAGGGATGTCAAAGGCCCAAATAAGATAGCAACATGCAAATAGCAAGGCCTTCTTATCATCACATTGCAAAAGAAAGTTGTAAATGATAAAGAATAAAACCTAGAGGACTTGGATTGAAACATGGATAAAAAGATGTCCTCAATGTACAAACAATGGAGAGAAGAGAGCTAAATAGTTGATAAAGAATAGAACATATTTGTATAGGACCAAAAGAAATGGATAAAAGGATGAACTTGTACAAATAAGGCCTACTTGATACACATATGACGTTATTAAAAATAATAAAACTTTGATGTCTTAAAGTCCTAGTCCCACTAGCATGTGAAAGAATAAATTTTGCGGAAAAGGTATGTAGGTGAATCATTTTGGCAAAAGTAAGTATGCAAAAGAAAGTAAGGAAAGAAGGCGGTTAAAGAGTGTAACCACGTAGCCAAACTCATTCAACATGTGACTTAATTCAAATTACGTAACTAGAAAATGAAAGAAACACTTGTAATTTTCTTACTATAACTAACATGCAAGGTGAAAGTCATGTGTCCTAAGAAAGAGTTTTAGATAGCTATAGAGGTTCCTTCCTTGCAGGTCAGGACTTAGAAGCATAAATATGTTACTTAAGGGGGAAATAGTATGGCATCTCCTTGCTTTCTCAAATTTATGTGTTGATTGAAAATTGATGCACACAATCTTTCACTTTAGTTGGTAGAATGTGTTAAGAAAAAATAAAATCAATCACTCTTAATGAGGGCATGATGAAGATTGATGACAAAATCATAGTTTGCAATTGCCATAAAAACAATTGTTGAAGAATGGCATGTGGGGATCCCATACAAAATGTGGTTGCACACTAGTATACAAGTGGGTTTTAGACTATGGTCACACAATGGAGTTTAGCCACATAATCCATAGCATAATCACTTCACCATCCATACTCAACATTATTAGCCCCCTATGAAACATAAAAGCACAACATTACCATGGACCACAACTTAAATAGCCCCCTTACCCTATGTCTTTTAAACCATGTAAATGCATGCATTCATGCAACCATACATTCTTCATCCTTATTGTTTTAATTTAGTTTTCTAGGTGTGCGCCTCAAGGAGAGACCACACCATGAAAGCCATTCAAGAAAATAATCTACCATTCAACGAGTGTTTCACATAGGAGATGAATTATATTGCTTGATGAGAGTGCCTACATGAATGAAACAATTTTGTTGGTATCATTGAGAAATAAGAGGCATAGTCCTCCAAATATTCAAAATCACTTTCACACTATTACCCAAGGCCCCATTCTCATTTAGCTACACTTCATCTATTTTATAATGTCCCAAAATTGCATTTGATATGACAATAGTTGTAGTAAGGATTCAAACTTCAAACACCTTAAATTGATTTAGCCACCACCAAATAGTGATATTTGTGTGTGCACACTTCCACATGCACATGACTATGTGTGCATTGCTAATACATGAGTGTGTGTGCATGCATGTATGTGTGTGGTGTGTACAGAGCACCCCCAACCCTATCATGCATGCATTGTCATAATAAGATATGAACTACTAATTTTGATGCATGATATCGTATTGATGAAATGTTGCTACTTTTATATTTTTTGATAGTGATAGGGTTTTGATTTTTATTTTCCCCATTTAGCCCAATGTTTTGTGAACAGTTTTGGCTCTACTACTGTGAATAATAATACTTCTTGGAGAACGAGAAATAATACTCAATCAGGGCATTTGACCTCATAGAAAATACATTAAGTGATAGAACTTACAACCACCATTATTTATAGATCAATGCTGACACTTTACTGAGTTTGTATGTGATTGCACTTGCACAATTTACTTTTGGTTTGAACAAAGCTTGTTGGTGAATACTAACATATTCAATCAATACTTTTACATAAACATGTTAAAGGTTGGATTATTTTGAAATGGGGCTTTATTAATTTGTTAACAAAAGATAGTAGATTGAATTAGTTGACTTGATGGAGTTGCCGCGTATTCAATTTGCATTCAATTGATATTTACACAACCTTCCAAATGGTGGAGGTGCATAGGATGCTCTTAGAAGAATTTCAAAATTCAAAGCACTTTGACTTAATGGGGAACATGGTAGTAAAGTTTCTAGAGTAACTACATGTAATGGTCGCCTTTCTCTTGTGGGTTGAGAATGACATATACATCAACTACCACATTACCCTTTGATGTGATGCTTTGACCTAATGACAATTATAAAGGTCACCATAGATAGAGTGTAAGTTGTCACATTATCCTTAATGTGTATTGTAGTTTGAGTGAGTGCATATGTGACAAAGGTAAAGGATCACATTCAAGAAAACACTTTATAGGTTGACATTTATTGCCTATTTTTAAAATGATGAATGTAAAGGAGCTTTGAGTGCAAAATATTGAAAACTACTAGAAACTCCACTTTGTTCTAAACAATACTTCATGTAAGATAGTGCGAGATCAAAACAACTTCTATCTATATAGTGAAATGCTTTTACATATAATGATGGTATATGAAATAAGTTAGAACCAAGAGAAGAGAAAATATGATGTCATATGGTATCACATCTAACATATTGACTAAAGTTTGAGGTTGGATTATGATACTTATGTTTTTTTTAATTTTCCTTATAATTGGTGTAGATGAATTTATCAAAATGAGAAAGAAAATAAAATGAAGAAGAGAGCATATAAACTTGACAAATAACAACATTATGAAGGCTTTTAATGTAGATTCATATGATCTTGTGGGAAAAAGACAATATCAAGATTCACACAAGTATGGTTCATCATGCTATGACATTTGTTTGAGACAAACTCATGATTAAAGTTGTTGAGCTTATTTGGCTAGTTATTGTCAAAGTGCCTTAGATTGTTATCATCAGATATTAATATTTGCAATTAACGCATGTTTTGAATGTATTATGATACATAGTAGGTATTGATACGTGTCTCTTGCTCTTTTAAGCCCATAGCTACATGTTCTCATTATGCTAGTACATCAAAGTCATCCTATACATTTGTATGTAAGGCTTAAGTCTATGATTTTTATTATGTCTTCTCAAAAGTACTTGAATATTTATTCATTTCTTTATAAGATCTACTAGGTTAGTCTCACCTTAGGATACTATCAAAGATCAATTGAAAAAAAGGGATAAACACAACATTATATTTGTTGGAATTATTGCTATGCTATTTTACAATCCTCACTATTGAAGGAGGATGGTAATTCCTATAGTAGGGATAGTAGGTCCCACATATATATTGATATAAAAATAGCCTAGTTTTTGTGGTGGGGGGACTTGTTTGAGCTACTGCACCAAACACATATGATACATGCAAGAAGAAGAAGCTCACTCAAGAGCACAATAAGAGAGATGGAGGCCAAGATGTTTTCTTGTTGGTTTTTCTTCCTTCTTTCTAATACAATAAAATTTATGCAAAGTATAGTTATGATATAACATAAAGGAAATTGACCTACTAAGTCAAATAATATATAATTGTTTATACTAATTGATTGGCATTGTATCTATGCCAACTATATGTAGTGTAACTAACCAAATATAACAAGTAATAAGTAAGTAGCCATGTGAGGATCATAATGACCACTTATGTGTTAAGTGTAGACATGTGGACCCATCTAATTAGGTGGTCCATCATCAATGGCTGCATGTTGAGCTTGCCATCTCAACACTCCCCCTCAACCTCAACTACATCTCTACAACTCTAAGTAAGCTTTGAAATCTTCAAAGCTTCTCTACACCCAATGCCTTCATGAGAATGCCACATGCATGATCATGTGTGTTGACACACACTAAGTTGATCTCATGTGTAAGCATATTCTCTCTCACAAAAATTTTATGTACCTCAATGCATTTAATCCTAGCATGGAACACATGGTCCTTATAATGCACCTATTATAATTGGTATCCAAGCACATCCGGCAATTGGAATGACGATGGGCATACTTAGAGCCGACATAGACATATATTAATATCATTTTCAACATATAATGCTTGGGTTGGAGAGCGAGACATAATCACAGCATAGAGATTAAACACAAAGTGTACTCAACCTCAATCCAAAATGCATTACTAAAGTCGAGAACAATATATCAAATTGGGAACAAATGGTTGTAACATAATACAAGGGGCTAGATAGTTTCATGATAAAATGACTAAGGTAGTACTATTGTCGAACACAAGTACTTGGAAAATAGTACAAGCCATATGCTTCAGTGAAGGCATCTAGGATACCAATCAAAAAAAACTTGGCAAAAAGACTCAAGAAGGATATGGTATGGAGCAAGAGGACTCCTTGCTACTTGGCCTCCAGGACTATGAGTATGCTCAAATAACAACCAACTGCCATGCTTCGCTCCCTACTGATTATATAGGCTACTGCATGCAATACGGCATTCTCTTTTCCCATGTGCCATGCCAAGTAGCGAGATATTCTCTTTGCCCGTGTGCCATGTTCGGTGGCCTTCACTGCATCTCCATCTATTGGATCTTTAATGCATCGTTGGTAACTTTGGCTTAAATATCATTGGACAAACACTTCCTTTAACACTTGCACACACCATGGACTCAGACCCATATAACTACTCGATCTCGCTGATGTTGTCGTCTTTATTTGTGTTGGGTGCATCATCGGCTTGGAACTAGTCTAGGGATAGAGATGGGGCTAGAATGGTCTTGACGATGGAAGGGCAGGTAGTAGAGGGTGAGGTGGGTTGTGACTGGTGGGTGGGAGCCAAAGATCAGGTGCTGTTGGGCCTCTTGGTAGGCAGCAAAGGGGTGGAAGGGGATTGTACTAGAGGTGGTAGTGCTACAGCCATAGGTCGATGCGAGTCCAACGAGTGGCTATGGGACATTGTGGTAGATGATCTCAATGGCGAGCTTCTCTAGGTAAAGGGTGCACAATCGGATTTGACGTTGCAACTAGTCTCATTACAAAGTGATTCGAATAAGGAGGTGAGACTGGACTCCTTCCAATTTAAGTTTGTGCCGGGAATCACCATTGAGGAGGACATGGATCTAGTGCCAATGTTTGAGGGATAAGGCCTAAGGCTGGGTGAGGGCGGGCCTGGAGTTACGCAATGCTAGCTAACAGGGTTGGGGTGGTTGGGGCAGCATTAGGTTCCGATGATACGGTTCTTCTCCAGTTGCAACCTTGGGGTTGGGGTGGTCGGCTCTAGCATGGTTCTTGGCGGCTTTGTCCTTGGACAAGGTGGGTGCATTGTGACATTGCTTTGGGATAGGGTGGTATGCATAATCTTCATTAGGATGAGGAATGCTGACCTTCTTCATCTCCCATGCTACTCAAACTCATGCTTCTTTTGGGATCTTCTACCACTAGATAAGGTTGTATTCTATCTTTTACTATTGGTTTAGGTCTAGCATTGTCTATTGAAGCACTTAGATCCACTCTTTTGCCTTGGCATTACGTTGCTCCGGCACTTGGTAGTGTTCAATATCATCTCCACTTCAGATCCACAAAATTGATGCCAATGGAGAAGTCGAAGAAGTTTAAGATGACTGGTGTATTAGGTGACATGTCCTCATCACTTAGGATGTCAATAGGCTCCTCGTGCCAATCTGCTTCACTTTTTTGATGGAGGGTAGGGGGTTTTTTGCTTTAGGTGCAAACTTTCTGGCCAGACGATCCATTAGGATTTGGAGAGTGGGCAGTCCAATATTTGATAGGGCGACCAATTTGAATTCAGGTGCTATGGAGTTTGTTGGGGCAGAGTCGATGAGGGTACTCTCGCCTTGTGCTAGGGAGGGGACAGGGTTGTAGTGGTGGGTAGCGGTAGGACAGAAGGGGTAGACTTGGCATTGGAGTCCATCCCACTTGTTAAGTAAAGGAAGGAGCTTGGAGCAAGAGTCCCTCATGGCGGCTTGGAGTTCACATTTTAGCTTGTCCTAGCAGTCCATCCACTCTCTTGTAGTCCCATTGTAATCCTTCAATGACTTCTAAGGAGAGTGGGGTTGCACCATCTAGGTTTTCTACTCTAGCCACCCATGCCTAGAGAAACACATTCTCCCTCTCATGCTATTGGTCTCAGCTCTGGGATGTCATTGGAAAAGGTGGGTTGGGTATGCTAGCAGGTCTCCAATCATTAATGCTAGTTGTGGAGGGTAGCATATTTCTAATGGAGCTATTGGGGGAGGGTTGTGTTCACCTACTTGAGGTAGTCAACCTATAGGAGGATAAGCTCCTACTACTGTTGAGTTAAGAACCTAGTAATGAAGTTTGACTAGTGTGCCATTTCCCAACTGAGATTAGTCAGGATGAAGGATGAGGACAAGGGGAAAGGGTGTAGTGTTGAGGACCACAAGGGTAGTATCAAGCCGATTGGTGAGGGTTACAAGCATGTGGGCAAGGGGTTTGTTCTCTTGTTGTGGGTCCTCCTCTTGTTGGCACTTCTGGCCCTTTGACTTGAGGAGGGCGAGCTTAGTGGAGAGGCTGATGGGGCTAAAGTGGACTTCTTGGGTAAGGAGGGGTGTGAGGTGAGATGGAAGCTTTCCATGGTGGGTGGGACCTCCTTTTTGAGTCATCGTCCTTCTATTATCTCCAGGGGGTTGTCGCTAGGGTTGGAGATGGGATCCAAAGTGGTTCTAGTCTTAGGATAAGATTGGGCAATGTTTATTGATGTTGCTGATGAGGCAAGTAGGTGGGGGGGTCCGACCAGGCAAGGAGCTAAAAAAGGAGGGTGAAGTGTTGCCCATACATAACCTTCATGGCCGTGATTGTGGATGTTTAGCTTTGATGAAGGGGCAGTCCCTGAGGATATGAGCCTAGCCAACATCAATAGAAGATAGCGAGAAGAACAAAGAAGCTACCTTCTTGGAGATGTTGAATGCCTTCGCCTATAGGTAGAGGGCCTCAACCAAGAACTTGAGTGTCTCTCTTGCTTCAATTTGTGAGGTGCAAGGAGGTTGCTCAGTCACGTCAGTACTCTTTGTTGATGACAGGGCTGAAGATCTCTTCCACCACCTAGGTGGAGAGTGCTGGTGGGTTAGTTTTACCTTGGTCAGATAGGACCAGCTTCTCTTGCACATGATGGGTGGAGAGGGTATACTTATGGCTATGGATGTAGATGGCAGTACTTTTGTCAACCTGCTCCATGATCGACAAGGTTTTTGGGTGAATTGGGACATAATCATGGGGAGGAAGGGTGACAAAATGGGTCAACTATTGTTGTATGGTGTCAAGCCATGGCTATGCACTATTGATGGCTTCAGTGGTAGGTGGATTTACCTCCTTGCTAGTGAGCTGGAAGTCTACCATGAAAGTAAGACGACCTAAGAAGAGTGATGTTGCATGGGTGGGATAATGAGAGGAGGTGGTGAAACTAAGACACTGAATACAAATGGGAGGTGAAAAATAAGGATGATGGTAGAAAAAAACTTCCTTAAAAGTATGTGGAGTGAAGGTGAAAGGACTATGGCCAATGCATATCTGTCACATCAGCAAAACGGGCCATAACCAGTATGATGATAAGAATGAGATTCTTGAGGAATCATGATGCCTTCAGGGATATCATCAAATGAGTGGGCTCTATAATCAACATTAGATAATCTTATGCTAGCATAAAATACAATTCTAAAAACCATTAGTATCTTGTTGCATAAGCACATTGCTAATAGCAATGCTATATGCATCTACAAATACATGGAAGGTCTTCACAATAAGAGCTTTTGACAGTAAGAGCTGGAGGTGTCAGAATGCCATGCCAACTTCTTCATTCCATTGATATGTTGATTTGGATACATGCACCTCTTTGTTGAGTGGAACATCCAAATGTGCCAAAACACAGGTGGCGGCCATGCCATTGGATTTGGCCTAGAAAGTGGAGTAGCACAGATGGAAAATTCGGTACTATAACTTGCATTATTGCTGCTATCTTGGTCCGGATCGACAACTATGCCATCTTGTGAAATAGTGTGGCCTAGAAAACTACCACCTTGAATAACAAATACACATTTGAGTAGATTTTAAACTTAAATTTACCTTGGTATCTAGTGAGGCAAAGCTAGATATGCATCAGGTGAAGAGTGGCCTTTCCAAAAACACTAAAATTATCAAAGAAGATCCTCATGAAATTTGTGAGATAGGGCCCAAAGATCTCCTGCATGTCTCTCTAAAGGGAGGTTAGCATTCTTTAGACCGAACCACATCATAGTGCATACATATACTCCCCATGTAGTGATAAAAGTAGTTTTAGCTTGGTCTTCTGGAGTGAGGCACACTTGATTGTATCTATTGAAACCATCGAGAAAAAGGTAAATCTCATGGACAACTACTTCATCGAGTATGATATCCAAGTAAGGGATAGGGAAAGGATCCGTGATTGTAGCTGTGTTAAACTTCTAATAGTCCACATAGATCCAAAGCTTCTTGCTTTTCTTTTGGAACAATGACAATCGAGGATATCCAATCTATGCGATCTATTGGAGTAATGAAATCTACTCTCAGTAGTAGTCGATCCAACTCCTCTTTGACCTTTTTAGCCATGTGAGGGTTCATTCTATAGCATTGCATTTGGATTGAAGCAACATTTGGTTTCAAACGAATTCGGTGCTGAAAGAAATGAGGATCTAGCCATTTCATATATGAATATTCCCTTGCAAACACATCCTTGGATTCAATAAGCAAACTTATGAGTTGCTGGAAAAAGGATGGTTGCAATTTCGCATAGATCTTCATTGGTTGGGTTTTTTTTTTGGTTTTTCTAGACCCAAATAGATCATGTCCAACTCATCTTCTTTGACTCTTATTACTTTTTGTCTTTGCACTTCAAACTCGTGCTCTTGCTTTAGTATTTCACTAATGTCAGCATCAATAATCCAGTTTGGGCTTTGAGTGCCCGAATTGTCTAAATTGCCACCTTATTTCTATGTTTCCAGGGCTTGAGGTTGCAGACTCTAGGGTTGCATATGTTGTTCATTGATTTGAAGAACATTAACAAGACACTAAGGTTGGAGGTCAGCATTACCCTTCGGTCAAGAAGACCGTTACCTTGTGCTAATGTCTATGGATAGTCAGTTTATCCTTATCCCAGTTGTGATAGTAGA
This sequence comes from Lygodium microphyllum, assembly GCF_053477565.2. Taxonomy (NCBI): domain Eukaryota; kingdom Viridiplantae; phylum Streptophyta; class Polypodiopsida; order Schizaeales; family Lygodiaceae; genus Lygodium; species Lygodium microphyllum. The sequence continues at coordinate 121,172,114 of NC_141162.1, read as the reverse complement.
CTCATGCTACTTGGCATAGCCAAGGCCTTCCCAATAGGAGGCAAAAAACTTCACAAGTTTGCTCCATATTTAAGACTATTAGGGACACTAAAAAGTGCAATGTGTGGAAATTTCTATAAGTACGGACCTAATGATGCCTAAAGGTCATACTCACTACTACTAATTGGCCATCCTCACTAGGAAGGGGGATTAGTTTCCATTCCATTAATCCTAGTTTTTTGTAAGTTGCCACAGTGATGATATTCACCCCTAATCGATTGTCAAGCAAGTTTTTTGGATTATCTGGTCCTTGCATCAAACAAGAATCATCGGAATGGTTGGATCAAATAGGGGGCCTTCTGGGATCGCTGATGTGATACCTTGTGGACTATTTTCTTCAAGGCCTCGGTCATCATGGTAGTGACTTCCGGTTCTACTAATATCAAGCGCTCGGGTTGAATCATCTTTAGGAGATGATCCTTGAAAGCCAAGACTAGGTTGTGTAAATCCCCTAGTGGAACCATAATATTGATAGGACCCCATTAGGTTGATGCTTTGGATATTTCTCGAACAACCAAAATACTTGGTTTTTCCTTTTGCTACTGCGGGATTTACTTCCTTCCTGACTTCCACTACCATTGGGATTGACATCTAGGGTTCTACTTTGTTTCTATTTAGGCTAATCCTATGAATTCTTCTCTTGGGATTTGCCAGAGTGGGCATTCGGAATATGATTTTTTGCTTGTTAGGATGAGCTTCTTGCAATTTCCCTTTTTGACCTCCAAGGATATTGCCTGGGTTCTTCTCTCCACTAGGTTGTGGGTCTTTGCACACAGCCTGTTTGTTCTTCTCTTGGGGTGGATTTGTTGTTCTTTGTGTCGAATTCAGTCGAACCTCACAGACTTGGAATTGATGCTCAAGCTAGGGTTTGGATTTTTCCATGTTGGGTGGGAGCGAGTCTTTATAGACTGCTACAATCCTTGAATGGATGGGATATGTTGAGTAGCTTGTGGCAGTTTGGAGCTACCAGACTGATTACCAAGTCTATCCTCTAGACTCAAACATGGGGCCAAATGTTGCATGGCCACCGGTGCACTTGTAGTTCATCCTACCACCACCTAGTGGTGAACTCTCTCTTACTCAGATCATGAGGTGCCAATGAGTCACAATGTAGAATCCTTATATGTCTTGCTAGACGACTGATCGATCACCTTGCTTCAGATGAGAAATTTGTTCAAGTTTTTATGCATCCATTTCATCTAGTTGGAACCCGATACGAAAGGAATCTAGGGCTTTATTCCATGATGGCCAACCATGTTTTGTTGCCAGCCAAGTTTTAGCCTTCTTCTACATTGAGGATTCAAATACATTGACTTTGTCGACTTCATTAACTTGACTAGGGTAGTTTATTATACATGCCATATCAAATTGCCAAATAAAAGCATTTGGATATTCATGGAAAGATCTAGAGGACTTTGGGAAGGATATGCTAGGTTGGTGTGCCACTAGGGTAGAAATGACACATGGAGTTATGAGTATGGTTGGAAGACCTACCGTAGTCAACCACCAAGACCCATAGACCACTTATTGTTCAAGTGTTTCAAGCGACCACCTATGGCTATCTCTCACCTAGCCGATGCACCTTCGATCCTATCAGGGTGTAGTGAGCTTACCTCGATCCCCGAATGAGTTGCCTCCTCCCTCAAGAGCACCAGTAGCTCCACAATTCAAGATGCGAGCTCAAGCATCCTCAAGCCTCCACCTCCAAGGTCCATCCTCCATAGCCGTGCACGAGACAAGAGAAGAGAAGAGAAGAAGAGAAGATATGATGGAGAGCTTCACCTCCAAGATCCCTCACCTCACACACTCACTGTTGAGATATCGAGCTCCACTCGTGATATGCCAGGGTGACCGTTGTGCATTTGTCACCGACTTGAGTTGCAGATGCGGTTGGTACACCGCCCATGAATAATAGCTACATGATAGCTATCCTTATCTACTCTAGTTCGTGGCTCAGTTAGTATGCCACCTTAGTTAGTTGAGTTTGGTTTGAGACCCATATATAGGGTTCTTCTATTTCCTTGTACTAGAGTTCTTTTGGCTTACACAACTAAGAAGAGGAAAACTGTTTTCAGCCTCCACCCTTGTGTGTATTCCCCCATTGTGCAAGCAAGAAAGCTACAAGTGAGACTCCTTCCTTCTCTCCCACAATCTTGACATGGTATCAGAGCCTTGTTCGTGGTAAGGAGCTCAAGAAAGCAAGCTAAGCTCGCGGTGTTCTGGTAAGAGGAGCAGTGTTGCTTTCATTTTCTGTTTTGGGAGCAGATCTCTGCAGGCAGCATAGCAGGAAATTGCAAGAGTGCATTGTCTCAGGTTGAGACGCCCTTCGCGGTGAAGCAAGAGGGCAGTATATGCTGCAGGTAAAGGCTTTAGCCCCTGGCGACCCTGTTTTTTTTATTTGAGGCCATTTCGGGGCCTGTTTTGGAGGCGGAAGTTTTTTGCACGCACTCAGGAAAAGGCCCAGTTTTATGCTATGCAGCCACTGTTCTACAGGTCCGTGAAAAGTTACTATAGAAATTGCATCGTATGCCTGTGCGCAGAGACATTGGGAGTTACAGAATCATCCTTGTTTCCTGTTGATGCAAAATCATCACTAGGAAGTGACTGTGTGGTTAAATACCACTTTCGTCAGTTTTGCAGATTTGCCCTTGTGAGGCTGATGCCGTGTTCTCTGCAGTGACACAATTTTTTGCAATATTCTGTAATGGCGTCTGATTCTCTTTCACAGATTGTAACTGAAAAGCTTGACAAGAACAACTTCCAAGCATGGAAGTTTAGAATGACGAATTTCCTTATGGGAAAAGGATATTGGGAATTTGTTGCAGGAAATGAAGAAGAACCAGTTCTTCCTGATGTTCCCAATCAACAGCAAATGCAGGCATTCAAAGCATGGCATGAGAGAGCCAGAAAAGTTATGTACTGGCTGTCTAACAGTATTTCAGACTCTACGATTGTGCATATTCAGGATGCAAGTACGCCAAAGGAGGCATGGAATACTTTTTCAAAAATGTATAGCACAAATACGCAAGCCAGGAAAATGCAGCTCAAGCAAGAGTTGCATAATGTGCAAAGAGAAAGTATGAGTATCAATGACTACCACATGAAGGTGAAGAAGATTGCAGATGCACTTGCTTCCATTGGGTCGCTAGTGGAAGATGATGATTTAGTTTCTGTGACCTTGAATGGTCTAGGAAAGGATTATGCACAGTTTCAAACATCCATTTCAATTCGTGAAAGATTTCCTGATTTTGAGGAGCTGATTGCTCTTCTAATTTCCGAGGAGCAAAGAAATGGTGGTGCATCTTCTTCAGGAGGAACTTCAAAAGAAGCTGTCTTCTACTCAAATGCTGGAAGAGGTAGAGGCAGAGGTAGAGGAGGCCGATTTGGAGGCCGTGGTAGAAATCAGAATATGCAGCAAAATCAAGAAAACCAGTCCTATGGAGGAGGACGTGGTAACTCTAGAGGCAGGGGGAGCAAAGAGGTCGTGGTGGATGGCAAAGAGGCCAAAATGCAAACATCAATGTTGAATGCTACTAATGTGGTAAAATGAGTCATATGGCTAAAGACTGCTATAAAAAGTAGAATGACATCATGAATGGGAAATTGCAACAAGGGAATTATGCATCTTCTAGTAGACAGGGTGATAACATAAATGAGCATTTGTTTACGGTGCAGCACATGAACAATTCTGTGACAAGTGCAGAAGAAAGCAACAATGTATGGTATGTTGACTCAGGTACATCAAACCACATGACAGGTCATGCAGAATGGATGGAGGATGCAAGCAAAATGGAAAAACCAGGATTTGTGGAGACTGGTGATGATACTGCACATCCTATTGTGCAGATTGGAAAAATTCCTTTGTCTATGCAGGATGGGAAAAAGAAATACCTGTCCGATGTATTTCATGTCCCGAATATCACCAAGAATCTGGTTTCTGTTGGTCAAATGGTTGAGCAGAACTTGCAGGTTAGATTTAATCCTCATGGATGCTTTGTTGAGGATATGAAAAATAAAGGTCGCTTGATAGCAAAAGGAAAGAAGAAGGGCAGAATGTTTACGTTGGATGCAGACATGCCTGAATTGAGTGCAGCAATGTTTGCACATGGGACCGGTGTAGTTGCAGATATTGATATTTGGTATAAACGCATTGGTCATGTTAATGTACAGCGACTTAAATCAATGCAAATCCAAAATATTGTTGCAGGATTGCCTAAATTCAAGGTTGCAGAAATGCATAAGGTATGTGAAGCCTGTCAGTTTGGAAAACAGGCAATTTCCTAGACATGTTCAAGAGAGTAAGAAGCCATTGGAATTAATCCACTCTCATGTGTGGACTACTAAATCTGCATCTCTTGGAGGTTGTCATTATTTTGTCACTTTTATTGATGACTATAGCAGAAAAGTTTGGGTGTATTTTATGAAAAAGAAAAGTGAAGTGTTTGGGCATTTCAAAACTCTCAAAGCTATGGTTGAAAAAGAAACAAGCCTGCAAATAAAATGCCTAAGGTCAGATGGAGGGGCAGAGTACCTCTCAAATGAGTTTGCAAGGTTCTTGCAGGAGCATGGCATAAAGCAGCAATATTCATGTAGTCATACCCCACAACAAAATGGAATTGCAGAAAGGAAAAATAGGCATATTGGAGAGGTATCTCGTGCCATGCTCAATGAAAAAGACATGCCGGATTTTTATTGGGCTGAGGCAGTTGCTACAGCAGTCTACATAATGAACAGGAATCCCACTGCAACAATACATGGGATGAATCCAGAGAAGAGGTATACTGGTAGGAAACCAGATATTTCTCATTTAAAAATTTTTGGTTGCATTGCCTATGTACATATGCCAGATGAGTTGAGATCCAAGTTGGATCCAAAAGCTGAGAAGTGCATCTTTATTGGTTACTCTCTACAGCAAAAAGGGTATAGATGCTATAACCCTTCTCCTCGTAAGTTTACAGTGAGCAGAGACGTTGTTTTTTATGAGATGAGTAGCTGGTATAAACCAGTAAATGTGATTGATGATGTAGATGCACAAAATGGTAATGCTGCACAGAATTCACAGCAGCAGTCACAAAATATTAGTGGACCTGGAGCGTCCTCTAGTAGTGGTTGACATTCTTCGCCATGGACAGGCAGATTGAGATCAAGAGAATCTTCTCAAAGCAATGCAGATAGTGGTATGCAAGTATCACGAAAAGGAAAAGAGAAGGTTGATCAGCCCATGTTTGATGTGAATGCAGGTCACTCTTATGTTTCATCCATCTTTTGTCTTTCCTCTTCCATCGCACTCGCCAGTGTGGTCATCATCTGTTGTTGTTCGTTCATTAAAGTCTGGAGTTGATGCCACTCCCTGGACTTGTGAGCCAGCTGTGCTTTGGCAATTTCCTTTGCTTGAGTTGCGATACTGAATTTATGCTCTGCCTCATCAATTCATTGTGATCTCTCCTGTGCTAGCTGCTCATGGCTTTGGATTTTTGCAAGATGCAGTCTTTGTTGCATGAAGGCCATGGCCATGAGGGCCTTAGTGTCCTCCTTGGAAACTTCCAACGCCGCTTGCAGTCATTGCACCTGTTGTTGTTGTTCTTGCACTTCCATTGCGAGGGTTGTGGACTGGCCATGTGCTAGGAATTCTATCTCTCTTTCTAGCCTATTTTGCTCCTCGAGCTCATACTGAAGCTTTTACATGCCGTCCTCAAGTTCATACTGAAGCTTTGCCATGCGTCCCCCTGCCCCTCGCTCGGTTCACCTTCTTGAGTTGCCAATAGGCCGTACCCCTCCTTTCTGGCCGTTCTTTGCTCTAGGTCGGCATACTGCTGCACCAGCAACTTAAGCTCCGTTTCTCGGCCACCAGGTTCTATTCTTCGTCCTCTAGCCTCTATCATAGGCGGTTCTCATTGTCCTGGGCCTCCTTCTTTTTAGCCTCCAGCTGGTCTTGTAACGCCTTGACCTCCCTCCCCTGATTAGCTTCTTGCTTGGAAACTTCAAGCTTCAGGGCCGTCGAGGTTTCCCTTTCTTTCTCTAGCTCGAGTAGGGCCACCTTATTTTCCTCCTTTGCCGCCTCCAGCTGTGCTAGGAGCTTGGCCACGTAGGCATCATAGTCTGCTCCCGGTGACAGGGGGATGGGAGCTATGGTAACTCAATGCTTCGAGTTTTTGCCGTTTAGGGTCTTTCCTAGATTCAGCATCGATGATGGCAAGTCTTTTCACGGCAGGTTCTGGGACAATCCCTGCCACCTTACTGATGAGCATCTGCATCATGCTAATCAGTTGGGCCGTATCTAGAGAATGGGCAAGCTGTGGGACATTTGGGGCGTCTATTGGCGTTGGCACGAAGGAGGGAAATAGGGGGTGTAACGGTGACTTTCCCTTGCCTTCGATCATCAGGGCTGCCCTCGCACTACCACTCGCTTCGGCTTCATGGTGAAGACCATAGGGGTTGATTTCTCCTAGTCTGTGAGTTTCTTCAACAGACTTGTGAGTGGCCTCAGCCAACCGGCTAGTTCCTTCATGCTCAGTTCGTAGGCTTCCTCTTCCGCCCTTCTCTATCGTTCCTCTTTTGCTCTTTTTGACTCCTCTTTAACTCTTGCGAGTTCTTCCTCCTCCTCCTTCTGCAATTGTTATTCCAATCCACATGACTCTTTTTGAGCCCTCTTCTCCTCAGCTCGCTTCCCTTTTCTTAGTGTCTTCGCCTTCTTTTGGCCCTTGCCGTCCTTCGTTTGCTCTTGAGGCCTTGCCTTTTGCGGGGGTGGTACCTCAGGGTCCCCTACATCGCTAGCCATCCTTTCACTCGAGACTTCCTCCTCTCGACGTGGTGAGTCTTGGTGCTCAATCTACTCTCCCTCCACGCCAGCACCCTTGATGGCCTCGTCAATGATTGCTATAAGTATACCTCTGTACCTGATCATGGAGGCCTTAATGGTAGGTTTTTTCCTTGTGGATTGCACAGTGGAGGCTGGGGATTCCCCACCGACTGGCGTTGCGGCTGGAGCTAGAAGGGCGACTGAACTCTTTATAGTCTTCTGGACTCAATCATTTTAGTCCACCTCCTCTAGGACTCCTCCCACAATGCTTTCCAGCAGTGGTACGCTGATCCTATTCATGAGGGCATTGTACCTGGCTGGAGAAGAGATAATGGTTCATCTTAGCTTGCATTCTTGTCACCGGGTCTAGAATGTCGGCTAGACTAATTCCATCGACCATGTGTACATCTTCCTTTTTGACTCCGAGCATGGCGTACACATCTCTTTTTGGGCATCTTTCCTTTTTGGGCAAAGTCCCAGGACTCTTTCAACAGTGGCGGCATCAAGGGGCACTTGTACCCATCTTTCTTGATTACCTTCCCTTACCGTGACCGTGCTACAGCTTCATCTTTCATTGAAATTTCTCAAGAACTCCGTGCACATGCTATAGTCGACAGCCTGCCCGACTTTCTCTATGTACTTTTGGAGGCTGCATTTGTTCACCAGCTCTCTTATAGCCGGCTCCTCCGAGATAGCCTCATCCATATTCATGGTATGCTTGAAAGTAAATTGGCTGAATCCTTGTGTTTCGATGCTGATTCCATATTTTGTCATCTCTGCTTCCGTAAATGAAAGTCTTCCCTGTCCTGCCATGGTATGTGCCCAGCCAACGTTAGAGTTACAATTTGATTCATTCCTAGTATATCCCAAGAAAAAATATGTGCGCTAGTTTATCGGGCAGATTTTTAAGGAGATGAATTTTTTTTAAAAGAAATAATTAACAACCAACATCTTTTCCTCCTTGCTTTCTTTCCTCTTTGAATTTAGTAGAGCGCTGTTAGCCTTCACACTTTTGCTACCTCACTTGGTCAGTCCCTTGGTCGTCACTAGCTCTTCCCCCCTCTTTTCTAAGTGGCATGGGGGAGGGAAGGCTCGCATGGGCTATGTGGGGTGAGCTACATGGCCATAAGCTAGGTATAAAGGTTAGGGTTGTATTCAAACTGGGCATGGCGATCAAGTTTGCCTGGTTGCAGGGAAGCTTGAGTGATGTAGGTTAAGACATCATGGAAGATGTCTCCCGAGTTGAGGCGACTAGCAATGTGCAACTCCTCCTCTGTGAGGAATTGGTCGATGTACGGGTGGGCCAGCACCTGATCATCTAAGTGTAAGTTGTGTGTAATGGCCAGAACTCTGAATGAAAGAGGTGCCACGTACGTAGGGTCACGTTCAATTGTTTTGATTGCCCTCCTTTGCTCAGCATTAGTCATGATCCGCAGCCTTTCTTCTCCCATTGGAGTTGTAAGGCATACCATAGTTGCAGGAATGGAGAAGCAGAGCTAGCAAGCTGCACAAGCTCCTCCAATTCACATTCCGGCGTAGAGCGAGCGGGCTTGTGGTATGAGGTGACTAGTCATATGAGAATAGCTTGTTCTTCTGAGATCTCTCCATTAGCGATTAGCTCAGCCACAATTTTGGGAAACTTGATGTCATGAACTCGTAGTCCTCCCAAGTGCATGGCAACGAGTGAACATCAGAAGCGAGGGGTTCATCCAAAAGTCCTAGGTCAAGTCTCTAGTAGCTTCTAGCAAATGTAGTGAAGGTGTCTTCCAACTCCTTGATGCATGTCACTACGTCATTCCTGGAGGTCTCAGCGAGATCCTTTGCCGCTGCTGATAGGAAAAATCGTCTTTTGTATGAAGGTTTCAGACCTGCTGGTGGTGATGGAGCAGTTGGGCTGGACAATAGTGACTCCCTTGCAGGTGTCATTAATGGGATTGTGCACTTTGGATCATTTGGGAGCACTGTAGTGGGCTCTCATGCCATAGGAAGAAGCGTGCTACAATTCATTTGAGCGGGCATGGGGGTGTGCACCTCCTCTGACCTGGATGGTGCTGGATCATCCGGTTTGGGACACTGAAGGTGTTGCATGGCCTTAACCATCACCATTGTTGGTTTGATGTTTCATGTGACTTGTGCTTTGCTTGTGCCACTCTGTCCAGCTGGAGTGGGGCTGCCCAAAGTTTACTCTTTCGGGTGTCTGACCTTAGGCACCCATACCCAAGGGTCGCCCTCATAGTATCCCTACGCTTGCAGGAGATCTTTCGGTATCCATCGTGGCGTGGCGGTGCACCCATGTTGATGGCGCCTGGGCTACCTCTTAGGCTGCGACTGATAATTTTTGCATTTAGGAGCGTGTTTCTGTGGTCTACCAGGGGGCGACACTCGCCATTTTGGCACCCATATGTGCGTGGGCTCTCTAGCCATGTGGCCGGCTTGGGTGGGGTTGCTTGGGTGGGGTAAGACATCCATACCATTCTCCTTAGGCTTGGCTGCGGGGGTCTCCATTGGTGGCTCTGTAGTTATAGAAGGCGCAAGATGGCCCTTGCTGAAAGTAGTTACCATACGCACACTACCCATGGTCAGGTGAATGTAGTCTAGGTTGTAGTCCACGTTGCAGCTTGTCTGCTTTTTGAAAGTGCGCCCTATTAGTGATTTGTCACCGGCCCCTTTAGTTTTTGGTAACACATAAAAGACGACAGGGATACTCCCAGACTCAACGAAGACAGCCGCTTGGCATTTTCCTAAGAGAGGGTAAGTATTGCCCCCAAATGGGCTAAGTTTCGCATTTGTGGGCTATAACTTGGGTTGACCAATGTGTGTCCAATGGTCATGTGTCAAGATATTACGGTCAGCCAATTCATCGATCAGAGCATCAAAAGAATATGTCCGCTCTCTGCGGTGACCGTGATTCGAAGGTAGGCGGGTGCCATTGCTTCTTCATCGTGATCGGTTAGTTCGGTGATTGTGGCCACATAGACAACAATGGGGGGTTCACACATCGGTGGTTTGTGCAGTAGATGGGAAGGGGGATAGTACTTTTTCATGTGACTACCATTGAAGAAGCCTATTCCTTCCCCTTCGAGCGTCTCCAACTCGACATTGCCCGTTTTGCTAATTCCACGCACCCAGAAAGGCCCCAGCCCTCAAAATTTCATTTTTGGTTTGTGCCCTTTCACCGAGTAGAGTAATACGAGGTCCCCGTGAGATCAAAGTTGCACTGGTTGACGTGCTTGTCATACCATAGCTTTCATCTTGCCTTTTCACAGATTAGAGCGTGGGTGGCTAAAAGCTGAGTTTTTGTGAGACTCTCTAGTTCCTCTAAGCGGTTAGTCCAAGCCTCTCTCCCCTCCCAATGCTCTTGCACTGCTATTCTCAAGCTAGGGACAAAGAATTCTAGAGGTAGAATGGCCTCCGTCCCATAGGTCAGCCTAAAGGGTGTTTGCCTGATAGCTGCCTTATAAGCCGTTCGATAAGCCCACAAGGCAGCCATCAACTTATTATCCCAGTCTTTACATGATGTGGATACTACCTTAGTAAGCACGTTGACCAGGATTTTATTTGTGGACTCCACTTGGCCATTTTCCTGAGGGTAGTAGGGGGAGGACCTTCTATGAATGATTAAAAAGGTTGAGAGCAGGTGGGATATTACTTTGTTAACAAAGTGTGCACCTTGATCACTCACTAGCTCGATTGGACAACCAAATTGTGAAAAGACATGTTCCCGCAAGAACTTCGCAGTGGTCCTAGCGTCATTCCTTCTGGTGGCTCGTGCCTTTGCCCACTTCATCAGGTAGTCCGTTGCCACAATGATGTAGCGCACCTGAGAGTATTGAGCCGCTGGACTAATAGGTCTGATGAAGTCAATGCCCCATTTCTCGAAGGGTTGTCGAGCTATTATGGGGGTTAACTCCATCTTATCTTTGTGCATGGGCATCTTAGTCCTCTTGCACTCGTTGCAGTGTTTGATGAACTTAGTGGCATCAGGAACAGGGTGGGCCACCGGAGTTGGGATTGTAATACCTTGTGAGCGGTCATGTACCCACTAAAGTGCCCGCCAGCTATCCCGCCCTGCGCCTCTCCCAATACATCGTACATCTCGTGCTCGCACACACATCTACGTAACAGCCCATCCTGTCCCAACCTATAGAGTTGGCCAGCAATTAATTGGTATGGCTGGATTTTTAAGATGAGTCTCCTTAGCCTGGCTTTCTCAATAGGTCTCTCTAGCAAGCCATTTTCTAACACTTGGACAACATCGTCTACCCAGTAAGGCCTTAGATCAGCTCTAAAAAAGTTCTCTTCTCTAGATGGGCAAAAGAGGTGTGCGTCCAGTAAATCATCAGGGATGCCTCGGCCAGCAGCTTCCCCTGTAGGTATTCGGGACATGTAATTTTCCATGTAGTGCTGCTTTTCTTTACGCACAATCACTGAGAAATCAAACCCCAGCAGGAGAAGTAACCACCTTACTATGCGGCCTGTGGCGCATGGCTTGTTTACGAGATACAGTAGGGCTTGATGGTCCACGTAAAAGACAAAGGGTGTGGCCAACAGGTAATGCCTAAATTTCTTCATGGCAAACATCATGGCTAGCCCTTCCCTTTAGGTGGTGGAGTAGTTCATTTATATTTCAGTGAGCTGCCTTCTAGCAAAGCTCACGGGGTAATCAAGATTATGTTCACCAAGATGGCATAGAACGGCTCCGATGGCAAATTTGGAGGCATCTATGTGTACATGGAATGCTACACCCAGTCTGGGGCTCGCAAGATGGGTGCAGTGGTGAGAGCCTTCTTTAACTGTTCATACGTGCGTTGGCATTCCTCAGTCCACTCGAATACAGTCAGTAGCTTGTACAATGGTCTAGCAATCAGCGCATAGTTTAGTACAAAGCGTCGGCAGTATCCTATGTGGTCTAAGAAACACTTGATGCCCTTGTAATTGGTGGGTGGTGGGAGGTCAGTAATGGCCCTAAATTTTTGAGAAGTCAGTGGCAATGCCATTTCGTGACACTACATGCCCTAGGATGCATCCATGCTTCACCCAAAACTCGCACTTCAAGGGGTTCAGCGAGAGTCTGTATAGTCAACATCGTTCGAATATGGCTCCCAGCCTCCCTAAGTGTTCGGCCCAACTAGAGTGCACACATAGGTTGTCTACAAACACCTCCAGCTTGTGTCATAGCATATCCTTAAAGATCGTGCACATCAGCGTTGGAAGGTTGCAGGAGCATTCATCAGCCCAAACGGCATAACGATATAGGCAAAGACACCCCACTCCGTGGCGAAGGCAGTCTTGTGCCTGTCATCAGGATGCACTTGCACTTGCTTGTAGCCTGAGAAACCGTCCTGAAAGCTATAAGCTTCTTTTCCTGCTACTCTCTCTAGCATGTGCTCGGTATATGGCAAAGGGTAGTTGTCTCTCTTCGTAGCGGCATTCACCTTCTTGTAATTCACGCACACTCGAATCTTGCCATTCTTTTTCATAACAATTACTATGGGTGATACCCAATCTGTGTGTTTGATCTCATATATAAATCCCGCCTTCATGAGCTTATCGATCTCTTCCTTCACCGCATGAGCGTGTTTGGGATTCATAGGGTAAGGTCGCTGCTTCATTGGCACCAGTTTTGGGACTGTGGGAATGTTATGGGTCACAACCTTAGGATCGACTCCTCTCAGTTCCTCCAAGGACCATGCGAACACATCGACATACTCCCGCAGGAGAGCAACCAGCCTAGCCTCTTGTTCCTTGGTCAGGTCGTCGCAATGAACACGGGTCGTGGTTTCTTGCCCTCCTCTGCTAGGTCAAATTCCTTGACCCTAGGGGTCCCTCAATTGGTTCCCTGGCTTGCCCTTGTCTCTTTGCTCCTAGTAGAACCACCACTCTATCACCCTTCTTAAACCTTGTGAAGCGTTTGGGTAGGTCCTGTGGTTTCTTTTGCCTCTCTCCTTCTAAGTCTCTAGTTTGCTTCCTGGTCCCCTCATTAATCCACTTGCGCCTTAAGTGGACTGGCAAGTCCCCTTTAGTGCGTCTGACATTAGAGGGTTGGGTGGGATCCCTCTCTATAGTACTAACTTCAGATTCTGAGTTAAACTCGCATCCCTCGCTTGAGGAAGGGGTTTCACCCAACGGTCGTAGTTCAGTAGGTGATTTCGCCTTCAGTATTGGGACTATCACCGATTGTGCCACCCCTGCCTGCTCATAATCCATAGCTCCCACCTATTCCAGCCAGGTCCTATCGCATTCCATCCACATGGCTCCTTTTCCATCCCTTTCCCATTTCGGCCTAAATTCTGCCTCAATCCGCTCAATTGCTCTCCCTTCAGTGTCATAATCCATTGTGTTAAAATCTTCCTTGCTCTCATCCATCTCAGAGCGACGGTGCTCATACTCCTCATTACCAAGATCTTGCCCCTCTGAATGCTCGTCATCCCCTAGGTTTTCCTCTCCGATCTCCTCTTCATTGGTGATTAAATCCCAGTTGTATGATAGGTTGAGGTTGTGCACTTTGGTCCATTCCCATTCAGGCCGAGCCAAGAGATCGCTTAGGGGCTTTAGATTAGCCGCTTCACTACCCTTCAGTTTAGTGGTTAGGTACCCTATGATTCCCTAAAGCTCTAGCTTATTCGTGGGGGTGTGGAACGGAATCGGTCTCCCTAGATCCTGCGAGCTCCCCACTATCATGCAGAGTGGCACAATGGGCTCCTCTGCTGGCATGCTCGATGACATAGCCACTTGCTTATACAACTCTTCCTCATCTGAGAATGGCAGGTCAATGGTTGCCAAGATGTGCATCCAATCCCTCTCGCCCTCAGGGCAGGGAATATACTTGGTTAGCGTCCCATAGTGCTTGCACACCTGGGCATCCCCTTTTAGCATGGTCGAGATGGCATCGAGGTTGGCTAGGGTAGTCTTCCATGTGTCCATCTCAACCCTCACCGCCTCTGTCCTATTTCCCAAGAATATGAGGTTGTTTCCCCAGTCTTCGACCACTCGTGCATTCCTCATCCATGGCCAGCCTAGTAGTATGTCGTAGTCCACCCCCTTCATGACAATAAAGTTTACGAAAAACTGCACTCCTGCGATCTTCACTGGCCAGTTTTTTAAGACCCCAAATGGTGACCTTCATTCCGTTGGCCAATGTAACATTGAACCTAGCCTCTTCCACAAGTGGGTTTCCCCAGGCCTCTAGAAGTATGTGGCTCAAGACACTAACCCCTGCGCTAGTGTCCACAATTCCTTTCCGTGTTGTGTCCCCTAAGGCTAAGACAGGTAGGACTGCATGCACCTGCGTGCCTTCCCAAAAAGCATTGATGTGCAGTGACCTTGGAGCCGAGTGCAACGTTAGGCTTGGAATTTGCATGACCGCATCCTGCTCGTGCAAGTTAGCGGCAGCATGCTCCCCCTTCCCCTCCACCCAATGCTGTTAATTTAGGAGTGGTGAGGAGGTTGCTGGGTAGTTGGCTTCCCCCTCGGTCACCACTCTTCGGCCACATGTCGTGGCTAGCTTGTTGATAAGCTTCTCCCTGGTCTTGCCTTTGTGGCATCTCTCGTGGTGTTAGCGCATTCCCCGATTGAGGTCATGATGGCAAACTGGGTGTGCTTGCACTAGAAAGGTCCTCCATCGGATCCTCCAACATGCGTTCCACATCTTTAAGGTGTTCTTGGGCATCCTTGACCCACTCCTTTACCTTAGCGATAGCCTCGAGTTTCCGCCTAGGATGAGGGTATTCCCCCACCTTGGCACTACCTAGTTTCGTCGTTTTGGGGGCGGAGGTCTCTGCCTTGGCATCTGTGACCCCCCTTCCCGCCACTAAGGTTGTAGCTTCCTCAGTATTAAGAGTGATCCTTGTGTCTGCTCTCTTTCTCCTTCTCCTCTGGCTTTTCTTTCCCAGCGAGGCTGCATCCAGGTTACTTGGCCCAGGCTGTTCGTCTTCTTTGCGCTCGCGTCATGACATGCAGTGGGATGGGTGTGTCCTCCCCACCAAAGGTCTCTACCCAAATAGGTCCAAGGGCACTGGAGCCCCAAGAGGAACACCAAGGAAAAGGGAATTCTCTTGCAAGAAAATCTATCTTGTAATATCAACAAGCTTTTTTATTAGGTTTTATATGATCACAATGAAGAAAAGAACACTAGGCGGCACAACAAATCTTCATGCATGTAGATCTCCCACGGATTTGATAGAATCAACCATATTCTTCAATATCTTCACAAAATCCATCACTAGAACAAAGAAAGCAAGGGAATACACCATCTTTGAATGGAATACATCACATAGTATTCATCTTCAATATCTTCATAGTCTTCTCTCTCAATCTCTCATTTACAATCACTCTGTTTTAGTAGATTTGGCTATCTCTGACTCTCTCTCTCTCTCTCCATCAATAATACATCATCTCCTCACTACAATCTCTCATAATCACTCACAATAATCCTTCTTAGGTCGTGGATACCCCTCCCAAGAGGTATGTCTGATATGAAGAGGCACCAGAGCCACTATATTGTTCTTTCATAGCTCACCACTGTCACTTCACTCCAGTCTTTACTTGAGTCTTTAGTAGCTACTTCTTTCACTTCTTTGAGCTCTTTTGCACTTGTATTCACCTCTTTCCAAGGCTATAAAACTTTCCCAAGCTACACTCTCATCCATCAGAACACATACAGAAGCATACAGAAGCTCTACAGAGGCTCATCAGAAGCTCATCAGAGAGTTACAGAAGGTCAACAAAAAGCATCAGAACCACATAACTCATACCAAAACCATTCCAAACCATCAAAAATCACTCAATAATCTTTCAAACAATCTCAAACCCTATCAATCAATACTCCATCCCTCCTTATAGAGAGAAAACAGAACAAAACAGAAGCAATCAGGACCAATCAGAACATATCAGAATATCATCAGAACTTCACATCTCTACTAATAAACATCATGAGCTTAATAAAACCATTCCAACCTATCCAAAACACTCTCAAAACACTTCCAAACCAATCAATCATCTCATAAAATCAACCATTCAACTCTCAAAAACAAAAAAAATCAACCAAAAAACAAGTCATTTCAACACTCAACATATCCCCACACTTAATAAGGAAGTGTCCTCGTGACCCAGGAAAAAGGGAATACAAGTTCATTCAAAAGCTCAACTTTGATCTTCAATAAATCTTCAAAAACAGTCCATTCAACCACGACCCCAACTTATAACCTGTATCTGATATAAAAATACAACGAAAAGAAAACCCTTTATACATTAACACTTCTTATCAAATTGGAAATCACAACAAACTTGTAAAGGATATAAGAGGTTTCTTCTTCTTCTGCATCTGCATCTTCAGCTATCCAACCAACAACACCATCACCACAATTCTCTAAAAATGTAGATCGCACGAAAGCCAATCGAATAGGCAACCACCACGATCTTATTACATAAATTAACCCATAACACAAACACTACACACAACACAACCATTTGAATGACTCCTCCAAAAAGAGAGTTTTATCATTAAAAATCATCCACCATACATGGCAAAGGTATCAATGAAGATGATCCCTCTTGAAAGATTGGTGATTTCGAAAATGATCCATAGACAAGGATTCATCTACAAATGTCTTGGGAGGATTCTGAAAAAACTGAAGGCAACACATCCTTTCCAACAGGACAAGGTATCTGGTAGGCAAACACAGGGCATGAAAGTACAATACATCCAGTTGCTGGGAATCAATGCTCACATTGACATTCATGCACAACTTTGGAATAGGCTTTGAATCATTATGAGAATGCCTATGCATATATGCCAGGTACCAAGTAAAATGAGCAGTTAAGCGCACAAAAGGATCTGTAGACTGAGAATACTGCTGAGAAAAATGCAGATAATTCTGATAAGCTTGACTAGCACTTATCCATTCTCTTGGGATCAATGGCCAATTGATTTGAGGTCCAGTAAGGGAATCATTTGAACTCCATCCTCTTCTTCGAAGAATCTTCTGATCAAATCCTGGATACCCACTAACCAACTGAGGAGGATTAGGAATAGAAGTATTAGGAGACGGAAGGGGGACTAATGAAAGAGGATGAAGTGATGGATAGGCAAAATCATAAAAGAAAGAATGGATTAAAGATGGATTGGCTGAAATTTGAGGAGATTCTATTAAGAAAGGTGTTAAAAGATAAGGAGGAAAAGTAGATAGAATGTCAAGGGATGGGGAAGGACAAGGATCAGGAGGTAGAAAAACTCTATCTTCAATAAAAGAACAATGCGTAAAGATAGGAATTTGAGGAGATCCTTGAGGTTGGAAAAGAAGGGGTAAAATGACTTTTGGGTTAGATTGAAAAATGGAAATATAAGCATCATACCTATGAGCCATTTGTTGATAATGAGTTAGGCATGGTAAGGATGGACCTAAAGCTGATCTACGATGATAGGCTTCAAAGAAAGAAGTATCAAATGGGGGTTGATTGGAAAGATAGGCTAAAAGATCCACCCTCAATTGGTTAGTGTTTTGAGCATGAGCTGAAGCTTTGACCTGTCGGTGATTCAAAATGACAGAATCAACCATAGGGTGCCATGAAAACTCAGGACACTCAGCCACCTTTGAAAAATACCCCTGGAACATCTCATCAATCCGCAACTCCAAATGTCGGACATACAAAGAAGCTTGCAATACCACATCTCCGACATACCAAGCTAGATCTTCCTCATCTGGAATCAGTAGATCACCCCTCAAATACAAGTAAGACAGAAGCATCGTATCTGGAGTGACAGAGTCTTCAAAAACCATCCTTATGACTTTGATCAGCAAATCAGATGACCAGGCCCCACTCCATCCATCCTCTGGAATAGGTAAATCCATCGTGGAAAGCTTTATATAGAAGGCCAACTTCTGTTGTTGATAATGGACAAAAAAGGAATAATCTGGTGGAACATATTCTTGATACTGCTCAAAAGAAGACCATAGCAAATCCATGCGATATTGCAATCTTTCCACCTTGGCCTGGAATAAGGGACATAAGGTAGCCTGTCTTTGAAGAGCTGCCAAGTTTGCAGGGGATAAAAGAGAAACTGGTTGCACAGGGCTTTGTGTATTAGACCGAGACTGAGCCAACAGATCTTTGAGTTGTTGGATTTGAACATTGCTCTGGTCTAAAATAGCTGTGGTGGATTTTAACTTCTCTGCTTGGGCAGCTATCACCTCCTTCATTTCTTGACTCTCCTTCTATAACTTATCCCTCTCCTCTGTTACAGCAACCACTTGAGATTTAGCTTCTACCAACTCAGCTTGCAACTTAGAAATTTCAGCTTTCTGAGTATCTACGAGCTTAGTCTGCTGCTCCATTTGCATACAAAGATCAGAGAATTTCTCCTGAGCAGAGGCTAACTCAATAGTGGTCTTATTCAGTTCCTCCTTAGACTACTGAACTTCATCATAAAATGAAGAATATAATTGCTGGATACAGGCAGTCATCGAAAGTTCAATAGAACTCTGGATATCCTTGCACAGGAACGGAATAGCATCTCTTGTTACCAGGTGGTGAACAGAATGAATATTAAGGTCGAGCATCCCATCTCTATGGGCTCTCAAAAGATTTGGCGTCTGAAGGAATGCAGGCAAGCTGCTGCAAGATTAGGCAGGAATCGTCACTGGAACTGGAGGAATATGCATTGAATCAGCCACCCTCTTGAGGCGTTTTCTTTGAATGACCAGGGGAGGAGGAGAATCATCATCCTCAATTATCACTTCATCTTCATCATTATGAGGCAGAGGAGGAACTTCTGGAGGATCAACTGGAGGTAAAGGAACTTCCTTTGCTGGGGCAGCATGTAGCAAGAAGACATAGAGTAAGGACCCAAATGTAACATTAGTCACATTTCCTCGAGTAGTTCGAATAAAATGGTGATCCATCTTGGAGAGGAGGTAG
This sequence comes from Lygodium microphyllum, assembly GCF_053477565.2. Classification (NCBI taxonomy): domain Eukaryota; kingdom Viridiplantae; phylum Streptophyta; class Polypodiopsida; order Schizaeales; family Lygodiaceae; genus Lygodium; species Lygodium microphyllum. The sequence goes on along the minus strand of NC_141162.1, from coordinate 121,153,360 downwards.
GTACTCCAATCAATGGTTATGCCTTTCAAAATCATTCGGGAAGCTATAAACAACTCCTTTGAAAGATAATGAGATGGGGATTTTGCAGGCATGAATCTGTCCTAAAGGAATTGGCAAACCTGTTTCCATAAAGGATTGGAAATCATGGAAACACCCACTCCTGACGTGGTAATGACCTTCTTTGGATCAAGAATATCTTGAGTTTGCTTCTGCAACAGCTTCAAAATATCATCATTGGTAAACAATTGTCTGGCATTAGGGACAGATTTCCCACGATATGGTAGACCAAGAGCCTTGCCTAAACTCTTCGGTGTCAAAAGAACAGTTGTGCCACGGACTGGACCAGACCTCTTATTGTAAGAGGTTAAAAACTCGTCACAAAGGGAAGGATCATTTGGAACCAGCGGGAAAGACAAGCTGATGAACTTGGACAAGCCCGCTTTAGCAACAACATCCGAATCCAGTAACAAAGAATAATCATGGACAGCCAAAGGAACATACTGAATCGGGGGAGGAGTACGAGAGGGCGCCATTCAAATGGTTACACACACACCACAACACAGACAAATCAAGAGAATGTCTGCAAAGCGACAGACAAAAACCAAGGATAAGATATCAACCAATATGATAAAACGTGACTCGACCAACTATCCCCAAGCAAACCACAGCCTAGAAAAAATTCGACATGGCCTCTACACATATGCGACCGAAAGCTTCATGCTATGCAACATGCAAACACCCAAATCCCCGTATCAGGCAATAAAGAAAAAAACTACACACTGTATCTTTAATCGTAACAAAGAAACCGAACCAAAACATCACAACAACCCACACATATCAGGACCACAACTTTGAGAATTAGTTTTGACCATGGAGACAACTCCGAAGACTTCGCGTACCCATCCCAGGAAACGAGATCATTAAAAAGGGGAAATAAGTGCAGTGAGGGGGAATTAATTTAATGAAAGGTTCATTTTATGAATTATTAAGAAATGGGTGAATTTTTATTAAGTGATAAACCTTAATAAGAAAATGGCGGTTCCTTCTTAAAATTTTAATTACCAATTATTAGGGTAAAGCGGTGCTTTTATCCAAATCCCAGACTTCGATACCCAGACTGGGTCTCTAAATGCAAATTCATTTATTAAAAATTAAGGTGATGTGGAGCGTTTTTTTGCCAGCACGTGCTTTTGTGACAACTGGTTCATTTTAATTAAAAATATTAAAGTGCCTCTTAAGCGCACTTAGCACGTGCTAAGTGAACGGCGGGTTAATTTTTAATTATAAAATGGTGTGTTGGGCGTGAATGCGTGTGCCATGGTGGTGTTTAGGGTTCATTTTAAAAATTAATCGTGAATTTTGGGGTAGCAGGAAAAAATAAAAATATAAATGGAAAAAATACCTGGTAGTGGGTGTATGTGAATGCAATGAATGCGTACTCCTCAATCCAAAAATATACGTCAGCAATCCAAAAAGAACCAAGGTATCTGGATTTTTCTAGAATTTTCAGTTTGTGATTTGAATAAAAGAGGATTTTTTAATGAATTTAGCATTTAATGAAGTATTTTTACAACTTAGAAAATATGGCAAAAATAAGTTAAAAAGTTAATTGAATTTTAAGGCTTTTTTTTGCAATTAAATTGGAAAATTTTTCCATGTTCAGTTTAGAAAAATAGTGCAATTTACTGCAAAAATATTGGGATTTTTTCAAGATTTTTCTTTTTTTTTTAAATTTTAAGTGTTTTTAAATGAGTTTTGTGTAATTTTGCAATGTATTTTGAAGGTTTGCGGGAAATAAGCTGCGTGTCAGCTGCGTGTGAACAGCCGACTGTACACCACCTCATGGACCAGCTAACGTGCGTCCCCGAGCGTGAACATCCGCGAACAAACTCCCGCACACGAACCCGAGCAATCAGAACAGGCACGCGTGTGTACGTACCCTTTGCGGGTGAGAATGGACGGAGAATGGTGATTGCAAGTTGCTGCGTGGTTTGAATTTCAGCTGGTGCGGCAAGTGTCGGCGGGTGAAAGGGGGTGTAAAGGGGGTTTTCTGCGGGTGAAAAGGGGCTTACGGGGAGTTTTCTGCGGATGGGACGGGTGTGGTGGGGTTCTGCGATTTGTGCGGGTAGGACGGGGGGCTTGGAGGGGGGTGGTGTTCTGCTGTTCTGCGGGTGTGAACAATGCTTGGGAAGGGGTGGGGAGGGTGTGGTGTGACAGTGGGCGGAAGGGGGGCTTAGAGGGAGGTGTTGTGTTATGTGCCTGTGGGGGGGGGGGGGGGGCGAAGGGGGGCTTGTAGGGGGGTTGGGGGGAATGTGTAATGGTGGGGGGGAAGGGGGGCTTAGGTGGGTGTGGGTGTGAAGGACACGTGGAGGACAGGGCGGCAGGAGGCCCAACAGGCGGATGGCGGGCAAGGGGCGTCAAAGGCCACGTGGCGGGCACATGTCAGGAGGGCGGCACGATGGCAGCTCGGGGCTGGAGGCGGGGGATAGTTGGCCACAGGCGGCGTCGTGGGGCGCCACAAGCGGTGGCGGGCACAGGGCAGGGCGCCACGAGCGCAGCACTCCACGAGGCCACAGGCGGCGGGCGTGCAGCACTCGGTGGCGTCCACCAGGCGGACAGGGCGTCAGCAGAGCCACGAGGCGACGGCGTCGAGGTGGGGATGCGGCGGCACCAGAGCGGCAGTTAGAGGGCCACGAGGCGGCATGGCAACAACGTCACGGCACACAAGGTGGGGTAGGGGGCCGGCGCCCAAGAGACAAGAGGGCGGGCAGGGGCGAAGGAGGTGGCAGGCGGCGCCTTGGAGGAGGGGGCACTAGGCCACAGGGCGCGGGCAGCAGGTTTCGTGGAGGAGAGGAGGGAGGAGACGAGGAGAAGGAGGGAGATGGAGGAAAGGAGGAGGAGATGGAGGGGGGAGCAGAACACGCAGGGAGAGGGATGAAGAGAGGGAGGGAGGTGGTTTGGGGGGAAGGGTCGGGGAGAGAAGGGTGGGGGTGGGGGGGATAGGGAAGGGTGCCCGGGGGGAGGGGGGTGGGTAGGGGAGCCCATGGGATGGGGGGTGGTAAAGGGCACCCGGGGTGGGTTGGGGAAAGGGGGGGGGGGGGGGGGTGCCCAGGGGTGGGAATGGGCGGGTTGCCCATGGGAAAGAACAATATCCAAGGGAGGGGGTAGGGAGATGCCCGCCATAAAGGAAAGGTGTAGCCCCGTCCCGCGCGCGTGCGCGGGGCGGGGTAAAAAAATTTACCGTGACAGGATCGAAATAGCGCCCGGATGGCGGTACGGGGCACGCGGATGTGACCGGGGCGCGTGGAGACGCGGGAAATTGAAAACGGGCGCGTTCATGCGCGGGACGAGTCGTGCGAAAACACGTAAAAATAAAGAAAAATGAATATCTCCCAATCCCGACATCAAAACGAAATGCCATAAAAATAAAAAGTGGGCAGGACGGTAGGGGAAAGATAGGGAAAAAACAGACGGGGGTTCTGGGGGAAAGAGAGGGCGTTCACATGCAAAAAAACACAAAAAAGGGTCCAAAACGCAATTAAAAATTAATATCGGAAGATCTGTGCATCGGAACGAGGTGCAAGAAAAAGGAAAAATGCGCAGAAAGACGTGCCTGGCAATCCTATCATGTCAACACATAGTTCCAACTGAGATAAGACACATTCACATGGGAAAAACCCAAAAAATAGACCCGAAAAGGAGATCGGAAATCAATATTGGACGAACCGCTTGCTGGAATGACATGCAGTAAAAAGGAAAAATGTCCACAGGAAGGGGGGTACAGGGTTGTCATGTCAAAACGCAGGTCCAACGGAAGTAGGAGAGGTCCACATGCAAAAAACATCAAAAATACGTTTGAAAACACATTTAAAAATTAATAATAACAATCCAGAAGGCGAAAGAGGGTGGAGGAAAAAGGAAAAAGGTGGGGGAAGGCGTCAGGACACGACTGTCAAATCAAATTGGAATTCCGATGCAAACAGGGCAGGTTCACATGGAAAAATGTCAAAAAGACGCACGAAAAAGTCTTAAAAAACCGCAAAAATTAATATTGGACAAACCGTGCATCAAAATGACACGAAGTAAAAAGGAAAAATGTTAGGGATAAAGTGGTGGTCAGGGCTATGATGTCAGATCACGGTTCCAATGCAAGCAAAGCGCATTCACATGGAAAACCGGCTAATGTGCGCAAAATACTTGAAAATTTAATAGCTCGAGAACCGGGCACTGGAACAGGGGTAGGTAAAAAGGAAAAATGGTCAGTTCAGAGGGAGGAATAGGGCTATAAGCTTGGATGTGGATTTTGGCGAATGTAGGGTACGTGCACTTGGCAAGACAACAAAATCAAGGGACGAAGGAAAACGGCAAGGGAACAACCCCGAGAGTGGGTGAAACATAAATGGGTGGGTGGGAAGGGACCTCATCAGGGTAAAAGCAAGGCATGGCATACGTGCATGAGCAGGTTGAGGCATATGCAGAAGGGTATGCAATGTAGACGCGCAGGGACACGTCCCCACACTTAAGACCTTAACGAATAGGGTTAACCGAGCAAAAGGGACCTAGGACCACACAACAGACCATCCGCTAACATCCCCACACTTAAAACATGAACATCACGGAGAAACAGAAGTTGTAGGGTTAGAAAAACTTGGCCCATATTGTCGAGAATCAAGGTTGATTGTCTGTCCTGTGTTGTTGTCGGCTGCAGCAGGAGGTACCAAGGCATCTTCTCAGCACACATCCTTCATGGCAGGGACCATGCAACAACACCCAGGGAGGTAGCTGGTTAAAGGAATCGCAGGAAATTCGTCGATGGCGAGGGATATTACACTCAACTCACAATCACTCAAATGGAATGAAAGAACTGTCACTCGCCCCATGACTAATATCACTCGAGGAATAATGATTGAAACCCATATCTCGTACCCAGTTTAGAAATCGACAGGGGAATGGTACAGAGGGAGTATGCCAGGGTGCACAGTTGATGGTGCATTAGTGCATCCAAATGACGGCAGAGACGCATCCTGTGGATGCATAGGTAAACGGGAACATACCTGACTCCAAGTGTCGTAACGTCCCTCAATCTCACCTGTCGATAAGTGATCGAGGAAACACCAGTCACACTCAGCCCACCCTCTGTCTCACGCTCTGCTGATAGATATAGGAGGGCAGCCATGTCCTGAAACCCATTGATGTTAGTCTCACGGTCACTTGTGCAAAGGTTGTATGCCTTGTGCGCATTTGATGGTGCAACTGTGCATCCCGCCCTGTGCCGGCATATGGTGCGAGAAGAAAGGCCAGGGAGCCTTATGGTGCAGTGCACAGAAACAAATCGTGCTTTGTGCATTGAGAGGCCCATCCCGTGCGTGCAACACTTCATTCACATTTCTCACCTCTCATTTGATTTGAAGGGAAAAGACTGGTCACTCGCCCCACCCTCTGTCTCACTCTCTGATAGATACAGAGGGCAACCATACTCACTTCCCCATCTGGTTAGGATGAAAGCTCGTGTCACTCGATTGTTTATTGATGAAGATCGCGTCGTCAGTTGTCGAAGAGGCATACCCAGGGAGGTAGCCATCAGATCGAACGTTGTGTTGGATAGGAACATGGCGTCTGCTAGAGGACAGTTAGACACTCTACAGAGAGACCCATGACACAGCATACCAAGGGAGGCAGCTTCGGAACTAGATCCTGGGGATGTCAACTGATGAATCCACTTTCTAGACTGTTGGGTGTTGCCACCTTTTCCACAGCCAGCTTCTCGCCCAAGGGTGTTAAACACCTTTTCTTGGAACGAGGCCTGCTATGACAGGGAATTGCTTCCTTTTCTCCCATAACATATTTGTTTTTCTTGGTTTTTTTTTCTTGTTTTGTTGTTGTTGTTTTTTTTCTCCTATTCCCGAGGGTGTTTCCACCTTTTCTCAAAGAATAGGTTGGCATGACAGGGACCTAAGTCCTTTTCTCCCAGGATCGATTTTTTTTTCTTTTTTTTCTCTCTTTTTTTTCATTAGGAAAGGAATGGTAGAAAGACCATATGTCAGAACCAACCTCACCACTGCCGCTAGTGGAAAATAGAGGATAAGAGATCAAGGCTGGAAGGTGGGGTTGAGGGGACAAAGGGTTGTGTCCACTGCATCAGAAGTGGCTGAAGAATGGCTATCAGAAGTAGCATCATAAGAATGATAGTGCCATGCCAATGAGGGAAAGGATCGGGTGACCGTGATTGTCAAGATCCCCAAGGAGGGAAGTACTTCTTCAGGCGATATCCATTGATCAGGAAGGGATCATCATAGGCATCAACGGTTTGCACTTGGACAGAGCCATTAGGGTTGATAGCAAGTACCTTATATGGGCCCATCCAACGTTGTTGCAGCTTGCCAGGAAACTTGCCAAATCGTGAATTATAGGCAAGGACCAAATCACCTTCTTTGAACTCCTTGTGCTTGATGAAGCTGTCATGGTAAGCCTTGCGTCGAGCTTGCATGGCTTCCATGTAATGTAGAGCCATCCTACGAGTTTCGTCCAAACATTCCAAGTGTAGGAGACGGCATTGCAGTGAATCATCATCTCCCAAACGCTCTTTGATAGTGACTCTCAAAGAGGGTAATTCCAGTTCAACAGGGAAAACAGCTTCTGTACCATACACCAGCTGGAAGGGTGTATGTCCTGTTGCTGCTTTATGGGAGGTTCTGTACGCCCAGAGGGCCTCTGTAAGTCGATCATCCCAATCACGACGATGTGCGGCAATTGTTCTTGTCAGGATCGAGAAGAGGATACAATTCGTGACTTTGACTTGGCCATTGGCTCTGGGGTAATAAGGAGTGGACTTGCGATGGCAGATCTTATACAGCTCTGTTAACTCTTCCATGACTTTGTTAATGAAATGAGTGCCTCTGTCACTTACCAGCTCTAAGGGACTGCCAAAATGGGTGATGATATTCTTGTACATGAACAAGGCCATGCTGTTTCCATCGTCCCGCTTTAGGGCTTTAGCTTCACACCACTTTGTGACATAATCCGTACATGCCAGGATGTATCTGTTATGCTTCCTTCTGGTAGGAGGATCGATTGGGCCTATGAAGTCGATGCCCCACTTCTCAAACGGCTTCAAAGGAAGGATAGGTTGCAGTGGCATGGCACTTGTCTTCGTGGGTTTCCCCATCCTCTGACAAGCATCACATCTTTTACAGTAATCATAGGCATCCTTGTGAATGGTCGGCCACCAGTATCCTGCTAGCAAAGCCTTCCTGGCTGTGGCTTCTCCTGCAAAGTGGCCTCCACACGGCTCGTCATGGCAAGCCTTCAGAACAATCCCAATCTCATCTCCTGCAACACATCTTCTGAGCACTTCATTACAGTGCACTGCCTAGCAGGGTGTAGGGGGCTGATTCTAACATAAGCTTCTTCCTTTCCCGACTAGAAATACTAGGAGAGTACTGTTGGGTTGCCAGCAGATTGGCAATGTCTGCATACCAGGGAGTTACAGTTTCTACTAGGAATAGGGAAGCATCAGGAAGGTCTGGATCATCCTGCTCCTCGTCTGTAGTCTGTGGGATACGCGACAGATGATCAGCCAGAACATGGAAACGACAAGGTTTGGTAATTACCTCAAAGTCAAACTCCTGAAATAGAAGGAGCCATCTCATCATTCATCCTTTCACATCCGCTTTGTTCATCAGGAAGGACATGGCCTCATGATCCACATAAAATTTAAAGTGGGTAGATAGTAGGTAGTGGCGGAACTTCTCTAGGGCAAACACCATTGCCAAGCATTCCGGCTCTGTCTCACTGTGTAGTTCCGTTCCCTATCAGTGACTTTTCGGCTTGCATAATAGATTGGTTGATCCAGCTTCGAGGAACCCTTCGGCAGAGAACTACGCCTAAGCCTTCCATGGATGGATCAGTGTGTACATGGAACTCTTTCGTCCAATCACGAGGTTGCAGAATGGGTGCCTCAATCAGACACTGCTTCAGAGTGTTGAAGGTTGTGTTACATTCTTCTGTCCAAACAAACTCTGCATCTTTCCTCAGAAGCTTGTACAAGGAGGTTGCCTTTGTTGCAAAATGGGCTATGAACCTTCTGTAGTAACCCACATGGCCTAGGAATCCCCTCAACTATTTGAGGTTGGTGGGTGCTATCAGAGCTGCGATCTTTTCGATCTTTGCAGGGTCTGTTGATATCCCTTGTGCAGAGATAACGTGGCCCAACAGAACTCCAGAAGAGACCCCAAAGATGCATTTGTCAGGGTTGAGGGAAATCCCATACTCCTGGCATCGATGAAAATATTGTTCCAAATGTCCCCAGTGTTCACGGATCAAACTATAGACATAGAAGTCATCCAAATATACCTCAATAAAGTCGTGCAGATGATTTTGGAATGCAACCATCATGACTCGTTGGAAAGTAGCAGGGGCATTGCAGAGCCCAAATGGCATCATTCGATAAGCGTAGGTCCCCCATTCTATGGTGAAGGTTGTTTTGGATTGGTCTTCTTCTGCTATCAGCACTTGGTTGTATCCACTAAATCCATCCAGAAGGGAATAAAGCTCATGTCCTGCCACTGTGTCCAACAGTTGGTCTGTGAAAGGGATAGGAAAGTGATCCTTCTTCATCTTGGAATTGAGCTTTCGGAAGTCAACACATATACGAAGCTTGCCATTCTTCTTGGGTACCACCACGATGGGTGAAACCCATTCACTATTTGCCACTGGATAGATGAATTCGGCTTCCAGAAGCTTCAGCAGCTCTGCTTTCACCAATGTGGAATAATTCAGATTCATTCGTCTCTGTCGTTGCCGTACTAGCTTGGCATCAGGCTCCAAGTCAATATGATGCTGACATATTGTGGGATCAATTCCCTTTAGGTCTTTGTAGGACCAAGCAAACACGTCCAAATTCTCTTTCAACAAGTTGTACAAAGTTGAAAACTCCTCTTTTGGGAGGCTGCTACCCACCTTCAAGTGGCGTTCAGTGCCCTCTGTATCTACAAAAGTTAACTGCCTTTCACCTTCTACTTCACGGATGAAGGTCCCGCGGACTGCTTCTAGATACAGATCCGACTCCTTCAAGGGGGTGGTGTCCTCTTCTGATGTCCCACTAGAACCAACTTCTTCTCTTGGTGGAGATTTAGGTTACTCCTTGAGAAGTTGAAATGGGATTAGAGCCATTTTGGGTTTGGTTTCAAGAGTAGTTACCTCTTGGCTTGAAGACTCATCTTCTGATGACACGTCCAGGAACGTCACATAACAGGGACCCTCTGATGCCTATTGGAATCGTGAGACTGGTGCTTGTTGGCACGGTGCATCATCATCATCTTTCTTTGGCAAGGATGGGTGAGGGCGGCAAGAGCCACTGCTAAAAGACGGCTTAGTCTTCTTAATCCATTTCTTATAAAGATTTTGCATATAAGAAGATCCATTTACCAGACCAAATGGTTCTATCGCCATTCTGTCCCACAGCATGAGCTCATCTGCTTCTAATGCTTCTGAAACTTCTTCTTCATATGTATCCTCTTCCCGTGGGATAGACTCTTCTGTCTCGCTTTCATAACCTTCTTCTTCCATATCCACTCCCTCCTCTTCTTTCTCTGTCTCTATCTTTGTCTCTATCTCTGTAGAAGCTCTATAAGAGAAGAACAGGTTCTCTGTTTCACATTCTGCCTCTGTCTTTGGCTCTGCTCTGGCCATGTAACAGGGAGAGAAGTACATCCATGCTTCTATCTCACTGTCAAAAGTGATTTCGGAAATTGTTCCTGGTTCAGGCAGGAAGTATTCTCCCATTAATAGGGACTTTGCATCGTTTGGGAGTCGGCTTACAGTATCCACTATTAAGGAACGTGCCACTGTTTTCTTGGGAAGGATCTGTTTGACAACATCTTCGTCTTCTGATGTGCCATCTGTAGCCTCATTAGGGAAGTCAGAAGATAATTCCAAGGAGGTAGATCCATGTCCTTTTTGAGCACCATATAGCTTCAGCACCACTTTGTTGGGTCCTCTACCCAAGGTCAAGGTTCCTTTGAACCAATCCGTCCTTACTCTAGCTTCAAAAAGCCATGGTCTGCCCAGAAATAGGGGGTAGGATGTACCATAAGAGTTTGGCTTCACCACCAGATAGGTTAGCCAATAATCTCTTCCAGCCACTGTAGTCTTCACATATGGGAGAATGCCCAAAGGCTTGATTCTACTTTGATCTGCCAGTCTGATGAGCCATTGGGTTGGTTGCACACCTTATAGGCCGATCTTCATTGTCACATCCCTCATAATGTTCACTGATGAACCACCATCAATCAATGCATTTGCAATGAAGCAGCCTTCTATCCACACACCAGTCTCTAGGGTACCCGGATCTAGGAAGGTGTTAGCCACATCCACTTCTTTTATAGACTCTGGAGCTTTGTTGGACTTTGTTGCTGTTGAGGGAGCAATCCTTAATCCACGTCTTCTTGTCAGTATACTTTTGAACATTTTTCGGCCATTGGGAGACAACATCAATAATTGTCGGAATGTGAGGTTTGGTTTAAAGGTATCTAGATCTTTGACCAGATCGTATTCCTTAATAGGATCCACTGGCTTCTCTAACCGGTTAGGGAATGGGGCAACACCCATTTTCATTTTCCTTGTTTCTTCCAACAGGGGCATCATGGGGACTTCTTCTGCCACTTGTGGCACTTCCTCCTCTTCTATCTCCTGGACCTCTGGTCCTGTCTCTAGAACTGTCTGTGTGACTCTCTGTCGCATTGTGGTGCTCTGTACAGCACTGTCAGGCTCTGTTCTGTTCTGTTCTTCTGGTGAAAGATTAAACTTCACTGTTCTGGCAGGAGGATTATTTTCTTTCTGGATAGGTGGTTCCTTCTTCTTTGCAAGCGTGATGGCAGCAAAGTCCAATTCCACTAAATTGGAGGTAGGCTCTTGGGCCTTGGCCAGACTATCAGTAGCACTGTTTTTCACTGGGGCTGGGCTTGGACAATCTTTTGCAGTGTGGCCTTCTCCTTTGCATGGACTGCATAAGGGCTTGTAATCCACTGACCTTCTAGGATTTGGACAATTTGGTGAAATGTGTCCCTTTTCTCCGCATCTGTAACACTCTAATTCTGATCTCTGACCACCGCCAGATTGTCTTCCTGTGTAACTTTGAGATGGAAATCTTCTTGGACCGAAATTAGGACCAAACTCTCTAGGCTTGGGTCCAATATCCTGTGTTGTCATTTTGGATTCCAGCAAGTTGAATCTTGCGTCTTCTTCCTTTCTTCTCCTATCATGCATCTCCTTCAGAGAGCAAATATCCTCTGTATGGTTCTTCCGCAAATAGTAGGAACAGAAGGCTCCAGGAATGGTTGGTTTTCGTGTACATTTAGTGGCTAAATGGCCTGCTTGATGACACTTACCACACCAAGTATTTAACCGCATCACATCTCTTCCTGCTCCTACAACATTGGATATGCTGGCGGTATTCACTTTCAGCGTCTAAAGCTACTCTGTAATCACATCCATCAACTCCTTTTTGATATTTGCAACTGAGTTGGATAAATAATCCTTCAAGATTTCTCCTCCCGAGGTACTAGCAGTAGGTTTTTGAGGAGAGGACGGATCTGGCTTGGAAGTGGACCTCCAGCAGGAGGAGGAAGGGCTTCATGAGCCATTGGGACTTCTCTAAAGAGTTCCGCAAGGGCGTCAAAGGTGGCTTCTGCTGCGAGCTCGTTCTCAACTTTAATTTTTGCTTTCTCTCTTCTCACGTACCTCTGGACTCGTTCTAACGCTTGTCTCTTTATTGCGTCATTCATTAGGGGATTGGCTCCACTATGTCGTTAGTGCTCCACAGAGGGTTAACAGAAGGCTTCAGTCTCTGGAGGACTCTCTTGTCAACATTTCTTCTACTTCTTCCTTTTCAACATCTCTGAATTCTGCTTTCATGCCACTGCAGAGAGGAAGGTATTCGGTTTTGAAGGTGTCAAAATGCATACGTCTAAGCATTGTGGTGGTGCCATCATCATATTAATGCCAGCTTCTGATGATTTCAACAGTGTATGTTGTAAAGAACACTCTGTCTACCAACTTCCAGTGGGTTGCTAATTGAACAAATAGAAGATTATGAGTACACCAAGTATCCCATGTATCTTGTTGTTGAGCATCTACGAACAAATTCCAACTCTTTTCCTTCTTGTCTTTGTGAACCTCTACAGACCAAGACTCTTGAAGCTTCTTCACAATCTCCCACTTGATGATGTCTAGAAACTTCTCAATGAATGCCAAATCTTCCATGTATGGTCATTCTCTCTGTTTCTGCTCTTCAGTTTATTCCCAAACAGTTTGCCACCAAGATGCAAGTTTCTGTTACTTCAACAGGAAGAGGAAATTGTCCACCACATAGAGCATGCATCATGATAGTGATATGTTTCCGCCATTGTGGGATGAACTTCTTGTGGAAAGTGGCTTTTATTATGAGAAATTCCAACTCTTCAATGGAAGAAGGAACTTTACAAACATCCATTGAATTCTTCTCTTCTTGGCAATGCCATTTCCTTCATTTTCAGCCTCTTTTGGTGCTTGTTGATGGCAAGATTCCCCGATTGCACACAAAAAACATGGAGCCCCAAGAGGAACACCAAGGAAAAGGGAATTCTCTTGCAAGAAAATCTATCTTGTAACATCAACAAGCTTTTTTATTAGGTTTTATATGATCACAATGAAGAAAAGAACACCAGGCGGCACAACAAATCTTCATGCATGTAGATCTCCCACGGATTTGATAGAATCAACCATATTCTTCAATATCTTCACAAATTCCATCACTAGAACAAAGAAATCAAGGGAATACACCATCTTTGAATGAAAATACATCACATAGTATTCATCTTCAATATCTTCATAGTCTTCTCTCTCAATCTCTCATATATAATCACTTTGTTTTAGTAGATTTGGCTATCTCTGACTCTCTCTCTCTCTCTCTCTCTCTCTCTCCATCAATAATACATCATCTCCTCACTACAATCTCTCATAATCACTCACAATAATCCTTCTTAGGTCGTGGATACCCCTCCCAAGAGGTATGTCTGATATGAAGAGGCACCAGAGCCACTACAGTGTTCATATATAGGGTTCTTCTATTTCTTTGTAAGTGAGTTCTTTTGGCTTACACAACTAAGAAGAGGAAAACTATTTTCAGCCTCCACCTCTGTGTGTATTCCCCCATTGTGCAAGCAAGAAAGCTACAAGTGAGACTCCTTCCTTCTCTCCCACAATATTGACATGGTATCAGAGCCTTGTTCGTGGTAAGGAGCTCAAGAAAGCAAGCCAAGCTCGCGGTGTTCTGGTAAGAGGAGCAGTGTTGCTTTCATTTTCTGTTTTGGGAGCAGATCTCTGCAGGTAGCACAGCCGGAAAGTGCAGGAGTGCATTGTCTCAGGTTGAGACGCCCTTCGCGGTGAAGCAAGAGGGCAGTATATGCTGCGAGAGAAGGGCTTTAGCCCCCGGTGACCTTGTTTTTTTTATTTGAGGCCATTTCGGGGCCTGTTTTGGAGGCGGAAGTTTTCTGCACGTACTCAGGAAAAGGCCCAGTTTTATGCTGTGCAGCCACCACTGTTCTACAGGTCGGTGAAAAGTTACTGTAGAAATTGCATCGTATGCTTGTGCACAGAGACATTGGGAGTTACAGAATCATCCCTGTTGCCTGTTGACTCAAAATCGTCACTAGGAAGTGACTGTGTGGTCAAATACCACTTTCGTCAGTTTTGCAGATTTGCCTTTGTGAGGCTGAAGCTGTGTTCTTTGCAGTGACAGAATTTTTTGCAGTGTTCTGTAATGGCGTCTGATTCTCTTTCACAGATTGTCACTGAAAAGCTTGACAAGAACAACTTCCAAGCATGGAAGTTTAGAATGACGAATTTCCTTATGGGAAAAGGATATTGGGAATTTGTTGCAGGAAATGAAGAAGAACCAGTTCTTCCTGATGTTCCCAATCAACAGCAAATGCAAGCATTTAAAGCATGGCATGAGAGAGCCAGGAAAGTTATGTACTGGCTGTCTATCAGCATTTCAAACTCTATGATTGTGCATATTTAGGATGCAAGTACACCAAAGGAGGCATGGGATACTTTGTAAAAAATGTATAGCACAAATACGCAAGCCAGGAAAATGCAGCTCAAGCAAGAGTTACATAATGTGCAAAGAGAAAATATGAGCATCAATGACTACCACATGAAGGTGAAGAAGATTGCAGATGCACTTGCTTCCATCGGGTCGCCAGTGGAAGATGATGATTTAGTTTCTGTGATCTTGAATGGTCTAGGAAAGGATTATGCACAGTTTCAGACATCCATTTCAGTTTGTGAAAGATTTCGTGATTTTGAGGAGCTGATTGCTCTTCTAATTTCTGAGGAGCAAAGAAATGGTGGTGCATCTTCTTCAGGAGGAACTTCAAAAGAAGCTGTCTTCTACTCAAATGCTTGAAGAGGTAGAGGAGGCCGATTTGGAGCCATGGTAGAAATAAGAATATGCAGCAAACTCAAGAAAACCAGTCCTATGGAGGAGGACGTGGTAACTCTAGAGGCAGGGGGAGCCAAAGAGGTCGTGGTGGATGGCAAAGAGGCCAAAATGCAAACAGCAATGTTGAATGCTACTACTGTGGTAAAATGGGTCATATGACTAAAGACTGCTATAAAAAGCAGAATGACATCATGAATGGAAAATTGCAACAAGGGAATTATGCATCTTCTAGTAGATAGGGTGATGACAGAAATGAGCACTTGTTTATGGTGCAGCACATGAACAATTCTGTGACAAGTACAGAAGAAAGCAATGATGTATGGTATGTTGACTCAGGTGCATCAAACCACATGACAGGTCATGCAGAATGGATGGAGGATGCAAGCAAAATGGAAAAACCAGGATTTGTGGAGACTGGTGATGATACTGCACATCCTATTGTGCAAATTGGAAAAATTCATTTGTCTATGGAGGATGGGAAAACGAAATACCTGTCCGATGTATTTCATGTCCCGAATATCACCAAGAATCTGGTTTCTATTGGTCAAATTGTTGAGCAGGGCTTGCAGGTCAGATTTAATCCTCATGGATGCTTTGTTGAGGATATGAAAAATAAAGGTCGCTTGATAGCAAAAGGAAAGAAGAAGGGCAGAATGTTTACATTGGATGCAGACATGCCTGAATTGAGTGCAGCAATGTTTGCACATGGGACCGGTGTAGTTGCAGATATTGATATCTGGCATAAACGCATTGGTCATGTTAATGTACAATGACTTAAATCAATGCAGGCCCAAAATATTGTTGCAGGATTGCCTAAATTCAAGGTTGCAGAAATGCATAAGGTATGTGAAGCCTGCCAATTTGGAAAACAGGCAAGGAAACCATTTCCTAAACATGTTCAAGAGAGTAAGAAGCCATTGGAATTAATCCACTCTGATGTGTGGACTACTAAAGCTGCATCTCTTGGAGGCTGTCATTATTTTGTCACTTTTATTGATGACTATAGCAGAAAAGTTTGGGTGTATTTTATGAAAAAGAAAAGTGAAGTTTTTGGGCATTTCAAAACTCTTAAAGCTATGGCTGAAAAAGAAACAGGTCTGCAAATAAAATGCCTAAGGTCAGATGGAGGGGGAGAGTACCTCTCAAATGAGTTTGCAAGGTTCCTGCAGGAGCATGGCATAAAGCAGCAATATTCATGCAGTCATACCCCACAACAAAATGGAATTGCAGAAAGGAAAAATAGGCATATTGGAGAGGTATCTCGTGCCATGCTCAATGAAAAAGACCTGCCAGATTTTTATTGGGCTGAAGTAGTTGCTACAGCAGTCTACATAATGAACAGGACTCCCACTGCAGCAATACATGGGATGACTCCAGAGGAGAGGTATACTGGTAGGAAACCAGATATTTCTCATTTGAAAATTTTTGGTTGCGTTGCCTATGTACATGTGCCAGATGAGCTGAGATCCAAGTTGGATCCAAAAGCTGAGAAGTGCATCTTTATTGGTTACTCTCTGCAGCAAAAAGAGTATACATGCTATAACCCTTCTACTCGTAAGTTTACAGTGAGCAGAGATGTTGTTTTTGATGAGATGAGTAGGTGGTATAAACCAATAAATGTGATTGATGATGTAGATGCACAAAATGGTAATGCTGCACAGAATTCACAGCAGCAGTCACAAAATATTAGTGGACCTGGAGTGTCCTCTAGCAGTGATTCACATTCTTCGCTATGGATAGGCAGATTGAGATCAGGAGAATCTTCTCAAAGCAATGCAGATAGTGGTATGCAGGTATCACGAAAAGGAAAAGAGAAGGTTGATCAGCCTATGTTTGATGTGAATGCAGGTCACTCTTATGTGGATGGTGAATCCAGTGGCTCAAAACAGAGCATTGATGATGAGTTGGGTATTCCTTCTATTGTTACACCTAGAGTAAGGAAGACCAGGGATGTTTTGAGAGCACCTGGGAGTGAATCTACTTTGCACAGGTCTACGAGAGCTAGGTATCCTGTGGATAGGCTGAAATATGATGGATTTACAACCATTCACTATGCATATATGGTCAAAGTGATACAGGAACCAGAACCCACTTCTTTTGAGCAAGCCATGGGAAAAGAAAAATGGGAGAAAGCCATGGATGAAGAAATGGATGCCTTGGAAGCAAATGCTACATGGGAATTGGTACCTTTTCCTAAAGGTAAAAATGCAATTGGCTATAAGTGGGTTTATAAGGTGAAGCACAATGCAGATGGTTCTGTGAACAGATACAAGGCAAGATTAGTAGTCAAGGGGTATGCACAAACATATGGTATTGACTATGAAGAAACATTCAGTCCAGTTGCAAGGATGGCAACCGTAAAAGCAGTCATTGCTATGGCTGCATCAAAGGGATGGTCTTTACATCAGATGGATGTAAAGAATGCCTTCTTGCATGGTGATTTGCAAGAAGAGGTCTATATGGAGTAGCCACCAGGTTATGTGCATGTTGTTCATCCTGAGTTTGTTTGCAAGTTGAAGAAAGCCTTGTATGGCTTGAAGCAAGCACCTAGAGCATGGTCTTACAAGATAGGATAGTATCTTGTCACTATTGGCTTTCAGATTTCCAAGGCAGATTTCTCACTTTATGTGAGAAAAACAGAGAAAGGTATTATGCTACTTGTCATTTATGTTGATGATTTGATTATCACAGGTGACAGTGATGAAGATATCCTTCATGTGAAAATGCTATTGAAGCAAAGGTTTGAGATGAAGGATTTGGGAGAGCTGCATTATTTCTTGGGCATTGAGGTGATTAGATCACCAAGTGGGATACAGCTCTTGCAGAGGCAGTATGGATTGGACATGCTGTCCAAATATGGGATGAGAGGCTGTAAGCCTATTTCAGTTCCTTTGGAGCAGAATGTGAAGCTGAGCACAAATGCAGGTGAGCTTCTAGAAGACCCTACTATGTACAGACGCATAGTAGGAAGTTTGATTTATATGACTATTACCAGGCCAGATTTGAGCTATGCTGTTGGATTGGTAAGTCAGTTTATGTAGGCTCCAAGGAAACCACATTTGGATGTGGCTAGACGCATACTCAGGTATGTGAAGTCCACATTGCAGTATGGACTATTTTATGAGACTGGGGTTCAGATACAGTTGCATGGATATACTGATGCTGATTGCGCTGGTAGCATTTCTGATAGACGATCTACCAGTGGATATGTGTTCTCTTTTGGGAGTGCTGTAGTCACTTGGAGCAGCAAGAAACAGCCTATAGTTGCCTTGTCCAGTACAGAGGCTGAGTACAGGGGTGCAGCAATGGCTGCATGTGAGGTAGCTTGGTTGCATAAGCTACTTTATGATATACATCAGCCTACAGATGGGCCAGTTGTCATTTATTGTGACAACATGAGTAGTATACACTTGGCAAATAACCCAGTCTATCATGCTAGAACAAAGCACATTGAGGTGCATTATCACTATGTGCGGGAGAGGGTTTTACTAGGTCTTATTGATCTAGTTTATATTAGCACAGAGGATCAGGTAGCTGACATATTCACGAAGGCATTGGGTGCTGAGAAGCTGCGCAAGTTCAGAGACCTGCTTGGTGTACAGGAATTGGGATTGAGCTCGAGGGGGAGTGTTGAGATATCGAGCTCCACTCGTGATACTCCAGGGTGACCGTGTGTATTTATGTCACCGACTTGTCAGTTACAGACGCAATTGGTACACCGCCCATGAATAATAGCTACATGATAGCTATCCTTATCTACTCTAGTTCGTGGCTCAGTTAGTATGCCACCTTAGTTAGTTGAGTTTGGTTTGAGACCCATATATAGGGTTCTTCTATTTCTTTGTAAGTGAGTTCTTTTGGCTTACACAACTAAGAAGAGGAAAACTATTTTCAGCCTCCACCTCTGTGTGTATTCCCCCATTGTGCAAGCAAGAAAGCTACAAGTGAGACTCCTTCCTTCTCTCCCACAATCTTGACACGAGATAGGTGCAAAACACTACAAGAAAATGCCAGACATGCTTGGAATCACTATGGTGCTCAAATGAAACGGCACTCCAAGGATCTGTGTCCCTATTTCCCTATTTTAGCCTGTTATACAGCAACAGAAAACCCTACTGTTTGCTTCTTTTCTTTGTTTTTTCCTACCCTAAATGCATACAAATCACAAAGCAATCACCTACACTACTCCAACATGCTTTTCCAAATCCAAAAAACCAAAAATCTACTTACTAAGGAGATCGAATACTTCTTCAAACTCCCTCGTTTCCTACCTATCTACCTCAAGCACTGGTTCAGGGAAAACCCTACTTCAATGCTTCATTCGAAGCACGCAAGCGCTCAAGGCTTGAATCTGTTGGTCCCGACAACGAAACCAAAATGTGGGAGAGCTACAGAGCTCTACCCCTAGACCTACGGACCGCTTATTGATCAAGCAAGTCAAGCCAAGCGGCCATGGCTACCTCTCACATAGCTAACGCACAATGCCTACCTTGTGGATGAAGTGAGCTTACCTTGATGCTCGATCAAGTTCCCTCCTCTCTCTCACACTCTGGTAGCTCCATGATCCTTGTGGCAAGCTCAAGCAACCTCAATCTCTCTCCGTCAAGCTCCATCCTCCATAGCCGCGCGAGACAAGAGAAGAGAAGAGGGGAAGGAAAGATGAAGAGAGAAGATGGGGAGCTTCTTCTCCACGATCCCTCACTCACATACACTCACTCCCTCACACTCCCTCAATCCCTCACTCAAGCACAAGAAAGAAGGTAAGAAGAAAGAGAAGAGGAAGAAGAAGCTTTAGCCACACCCAAGAATGAGCTTCTCATTCACTTTTGAACTTTATATACATGCCCTACTTTTTGGACGGTCATCCTCACTTTTTACATGGGCCATTAGTCTAGGCCCTCTTTTCCTATTTTCCACCATTCTAACTTATCCCATTCCCACTAATATATAAAATTGGCACGGGGTGCTCTTTTTACAAGGATTCGGGAGTGCCTTTATATTTAATGGCATGCTTTTACCATCATTCAGATTTTCAGAGTCTGACCTCCATCCAGGATGCCTTTTCCTTTCTTTGTCATGTGTCTTCTTGGTTGTCTCCTTCTTCCATTTCTCCCACACTTCTGCTCCATTTTTCATTCCTTTGTGCTGCGGTAAACATGGGGGAGGTCTGAGTAGTCCTTGCCTCCTACAAGGCATTGTCACGCATTGAAAGACTTGTTTTAGAAGGCAGTTCTAGTGACCCTGTTCTGTTGACCTGCTAGGCGGCCATTCTAGGAGTTCCTTCTAGTTGTGAGGCAGTTAGAGAAGCCTACTAAAATAATGATGGTAAGAGACAAAACCCTAAAGATCTGAAAGACAATATATGAATATACGGAGGTGTGTAAAAAGGGGTTTTAACCCCTATAACAATAGAAAAGCAAGAAAAATTCTTGAGCAATCATTTATCGCCTTGCAAAGGCCTGGTAGGTCGAGGGATGAGACAACATCCGGGGCCGATGCCTTGCCTTTCTTGGGGTGACATCTTGCCATAAAATAAAGAAAATAAAAGAAGGTTGGAGCGAAAATAAAAGTGAGCGTTAGAAAAGGATTAACTATCGCCTCACAAGGACTTGGTAGGTTTTTGGGTACCGATACAGGACTTGAGGCCGATGCCCTATTCTCCTTGGGTCACTATGCCCATCTCCCTCCCTTTTATACGTCAGAGTATGGAAAAATAAAAGCCTAAAAGAAGAAAAAATGTGCTAAAAGAAAATATTTATTGATCAGGCTATAAGAGTTATCGCCTACTAGTAGAAGCTCCTAGTTGAGTTGTTCTTAGTTAGGTAGGTAATCCAGACCACCACTTAGGGCGACCTCTTTGATAGTTTTTTTTAGTTTGGTCGTGTTGGAGCAGTTGGTTAGCAACTGGCTTTGGGCCTTCTATCAGATTATGCTAGGCCTACTCCTTGTGGATTTCATGCCTTGGTTTTGTTAGGGGGTAGGGTATGAGCTGTGATGTGTTGTGTTGTGTATTTTTTGTATCAGCTTGATGCTCCTTTTTGTTGTTTATGTGCAGATCTATTCGTGGGATTCGACAGGCTGAGTGGCCCTATCCCGTGGTCGCCAATGATAGATAATTTTTTATGCCGAGAAGTGCTTAAAAATAGCAAAAAATTACGAATACCTGGGGAAATATAGACTTCATCGAAGGCGGCGGTGGCAATCAATACGATTTTAAGTGGCAATGCCCAGAAATGTTTGCAATACCTGGGGAAAAATAGACTTCGTCGAAGGCGGCAGTGGCAATCAGTACGATTTTAAGTGGCAATGCCCAGAAATGCTTATAAGATCCACTGAATGAAAGTTGGTGAATTTCACAATTTTTTGGTATGCGAGACAAGACCTTGGGAGATGCCCTGCAGTGGAACACTTCAAGACGGACGTCCAGGATTTTTCAGACCAAGAATCAGACACCGGACGTGGAAAAGGGAGTGCCCAAAAGGCCAAAGGTCAAAATGGCAAGTGTGAGAATGGACTTTAGGAGAGCCCAAAGGGTGTGACCCTTTGGGGCTCACTTTGGGAAGCCCAAAATCCAAAAACGTGGGGGGGGGGGGGGGGGGGGGAGGTTGCATTTTTTTCACCGCCTGTCTGAGAGAAGGAGCCATTATTCTATTTGTGGAGGAGGGAGGCTATGGCACCTACAAGCAACCCCCCAACTAATTTCATGGTTATTCTTCTTCCTATCTTCTCTCTCCATCACTCCAAACTGTGCGTCAATTGGGTGCCTGGTTGTGGAGATCAAAAACCAATCTTTCTCTCTCCTCCCTCTCTCTCCTACATAGAGGTAATTCATGTGCAAGAAATCAAGAAGAAGAGGGGCTGAAGAATGCTTGTCCAACTGTGATCAGATTGCTTCAAGATGAAGAGGAGGCTGAGGAAAGAGGTTCAGCACTAAAGAATGGTTGTTGGTCGGTCCATGGGCTACCTAGAATAATTATTAAAAAAACCCGCAACACGCAAGACATGCTATATGCTTCAATTTTATGAAGAAATTTGCTTGTTTTTGTTGTTTCATGGTCCAAATGTTGTTCATATGCGATGAATTTTTGTTTGAACCTTGTTTGCATCATGTTTGAGGGTTGTAACTACAGAAATGCAGAACCTGTAATGATTTAGAGTCGTTATTAATTCTTTAAAACCCACAAAATGTCATTTTTCAATGGAAATTAGTGATTTTTTTTCAATTTTGAGTTGGAAAAAAGGAGTGGAAATGGAATAAAATCAAAGAAAATGTTAAGTTTTAGTCAAAATAATAAGCCAATATAAATAAATCAGAAAAGAATTATTTTTCATGAATAATAAATAAGAAAAAATAGTAAAAATGTGAGAAAATTGGGGTTTTTTGCGCTCAAAAAATATGAAAAAATAAGATTTATGTGTGTGAATGTTTGGCGAGGTTGAATCATGACATTAAGCCTCAGTTTACCCTCTTCCTTTGTGTTATAGTATGTGTTTATTATTTTTTACATACAAAAATGACACAAAACAACCATTTACACCTATGCACCGTAGTAACACCTAAACGGTGGGGGGGGGGGAGGGAATGAAGTTTGTGTGACGATCTAATCGCTAAAAGGATACAAATTCTGATTTTTCTCTTTGTGCATAGCACTTAGGGATCATTTCATAATTAAATATAGGCGACTAGTAGCACTGAAGTCCCAATGCTAGTCCCTAAAGGAACGCAGAGCACGTAACACTTAGTTAAAATTCATAAAAGGGCTGTTTTCTACACCTCACATGGCTGGGTTTTTAATCATAAAATGGTTGTGCACAATTGTCATACACCTTGCATCAAGCATGCCACATGGTATCTCCTGGAATGCATTGCAATTGATTGATAAACTTTGACCAACGCTAAGAGGACAGGAAACCCAAGCTGTCGATTAGACGAGAGCTTCTGTTGGGGAAAGTTTTGTGAGGCAAATCAAAATCTCCTGGAACACTGAATTATGAAAGAGTGGAGTTTGTGCATTATGTGCTATATGTGTTAGCGACACATCTTGGGGCCAATCCCCGAGGTGTAGGAGAGTCGCAGTGAAGCGGCGTCAATCAGCCGAGAGGTGCTTCCCTATGTGTATTACGAGGCATTATGCCTATATGTTATGGGATCTCCCTCTGAGGAGAAGGAAAGGTGAATGTTGGACTACATATTGGATACAAACACTAAATCATCATAAGTATTTAGTGCAAAGTGAGTTTTAGATGCTCCTGGCCTGCGAGGCCGTGTGGTGGGGTTGTCTATCGTATGCATGAGGTCCAGCTAGTGCCATAGCCAGTGCCGGCCCATTTTAGGTCCCATCAAGGAATGTGAGGGGAATTAGAAGGAGTAAAAGAAAACAGAGGAATAGTGTCAGGGTTGGAAGTAAGGAGGGAAATATACAATGGAAAATGATAGGACATAAGAGAATAAGACAAAAGATCAGTGGGATCTAATGGATAAAAAGAACAACGATAAGCAAGATCTTGGAAAAAAGAATCAGTGAATAATATATGATCAACAATATGACGCAACAATTGAGTTTGCAAAGACTGGATATCAAATTTGTGGAATACACCCTTGAGATGACGAGGCTCCAAAGCAACATCAAAGGTAGATGCCAAGCATGTCCTCTACACCAAGACATCTTCTCATGATAAGTTTCCAACCCTTCAGCTAAAAGAAGCTCCACTAAATGTACATACATCACAGCCTGTAAGATGACATCTCCCACATGAAAATTCAAATCCTCCTCATCAAGAATTTGCAAATGCCCTGTAAGATACATGAAGGACAGCAACTGTACTTCATGCGAAATCAGCTCATCAACAAATCTGTCAAACACAGACTTCAATGAATCTGCAAACCACAAATTCTGCCACCCATCCTCTGGAGGTTCTAAATCCACATTTCTCAAAGAGATATACAAGGCAAAACACTACTGATTATACTTGATCCAGAAAGACGGTGGGGGTGACACCAGCTCAGCATAACTAGTAAAATCATCCTGCACACAGTTCATACATTGTTGAAGGCATTCTACCTTAGCAAAAAAACCATTACACAACTTTACCTTCTACTATAACTGGTCAAGCTCCTCATTGGAAGATACTACAGAAGAAACCACAGGAGGTGGAGGAACAGAAAGAGTAAAAGTCTTCTGATTAAGCTATGCAATCATCTTCTTCTGTGACTCAACAGTTTCCTGAGAAGACTGTAGAGCTGAACCTCACAAGTACCCAGCCTACTAACTAAATTAATCATCTCCTCAAGGGTATAAATCTTCTCTTTAGTCAAAGACACATTCTCTACTTCCAGGGTAACTACTTGAGCTTCTAACTTCTGAATGGTGGCCTTTTGGAAATCCATCAGGCTAGTAGCTTCAGTCATTTGTTTGTGAATATCCATTAGGGCGGCTTTCTCAGATGCTATATCCTCCAAAGCCTTAATCAATTGACTAGTCACGAAATCTACTTTGTCTTGCAAGGAAGTATACACCTCTGTGTAAATGGACTAAAGACAAGTCGTCAGTGTAGTCTCCAATGTATCTTGGACACCAAAAACTAGCTGAGGAAGCAAAGGTCCCAGCTAACATTGTTTGTAAGGAAGCAGGGATCTATTTATCCAACTGCCCATCCCTTTGTGTTGCAAATAGATTAGGAGACGAAAAGAATGAAGGAAGGGAACTAATAGAAACAGGAAGAATGGAGTACTATACAGGAGAATCAGAAACCCTGAGTTGGCATCGTGGTATGGTAATCCTATTGCAATGGATACTAATGGATTAGCCAGCACTAGTAATGCTGAAAATATACCTACAATGAGTACATCTATGAGTGGTCCTACAAGTGATGGGTCACCTACAGTAAGTCCTTGGTCAGAACGCTTGTACAGTCGTACTCCTATGTCCACTAACATGAATATATCAGTGAGGGGGAGATTGGATAAGGGAAAATAAAATATGCTTGAGGATGTGAAAAGTTCACTTACAACAGGTTATGAATCATCCAACAGTGATAGTTTGGATAGTGAGTTGGTCATTTCGTCTGTTATGACGTCTAGAGCAAGGCAGAGTCCTTATGTACCACCTCATGAGAGGCAAGCTCTGAGTGAGCCATAGTTATGAAGATTTGATGATAGAGTTAGAAAAATAGTTGATAGGTTTACATACACTGGTTATTCAGCCTGCCATTATGCATATATGGCTAGTGCGATAGGTTACAAAGAATCTACAAAGTTTGATGATGCAGTTACAAATGATAACTGGTGTGCTGCCATGGATGAGGAGTATGCTTCCATGGCTGAAAATGAGACATGGGAATTGGTTGAGTTCTTGAAGGAAAAGTCCCCATTGGCTGAAAATGGGTGTACAAGGTTAAGTGCAAGTCAAATGGTTCGTTAGAATGCTATAAGGCCAGGTTGGTTGCAAAAGGGTATGCATAGCAATATGTCCTTGACTATGAGGATACTTTTAGTCCAGTGGCTAAAATGGTGACAATAAAAAATTAGGTAGCATGCAAAGGCTGGAAATTATGGCAAATGGACGTCAAGAATGCTTTCTTGAATGGTGATTTGGCTGAGGAAGTAAATATGGACTAGCCTAAAGGCTATGTTCACCCGGACTTTCCTACACATGTATGTAACTTGAATAAGGCTTTATATGGATTGAAATAGGCACCTAGAGGATGGAATGCTCAGATCAGCAGTTATTTACAGTAGCATGGATTTAGATTGGGTGATGCAAATCACAGTCTGTTCACGAAGAAGATAGATCATGGATATGTGTTTCTAGTGGTTTATGTAGATAATCTTATCATCACTAGAGATGATGAAGAGGGAATTGCTA
The DNA here is from genome assembly GCF_053477565.2 of Lygodium microphyllum. NCBI lineage: Eukaryota > Viridiplantae > Streptophyta > Polypodiopsida > Schizaeales > Lygodiaceae > Lygodium > Lygodium microphyllum. The sequence goes on along the minus strand of NC_141162.1, from coordinate 121,128,013 downwards.
AAATTAAATCATGTTTACAGGCTGAATTCAAAGTCAAAGACCTTGGTGAGCTAAAGTATCTACGCTTCAAGGTATATGGCTACTATAGAAGTAGTATTCCCATGACATGTTACAGAAGTATGGTATGGCTGAATGCAACCCTATGGGACACCTCTTGATCAGAATGTCAAGTTGCAGATTGATGTTGGGAATGACATAGAGAATGTGACCATGTATCGACATATGGTGGGCACCTTGATATACTTGACTATTACCCGTCCTGACTTAGGTTATGCAGTGGGGCTGATTAGTCAATTCATGCAAAAGCCTTGCAAACCACATTTAGATGCAATCAGGAGGATCATGAGATATGTAAAGGGTACTATAGATTATGGTTGTTTTATACATATGGAAAATCCCTTGACTTGACAAGGTTTACTAATGTTGATTGTGGGCTGGTTGTGCCTATGACAAGAGGTCAACCAATGGTTATGAATTTGGATTGGGCAGTAGTATGATCAGTTTGGTAGAGTAAGAAACAGCCTACTATTGCATTGTCTAGTAGTACAAAAGCCGAGTATACAGAGGAGCTGCCTTAGTGGCTTGCGAAGCAGTTTGGTTGATGAAATTGCTGAAAGACTTGGAAATACAACTGGAAAGTAGAGTGAGATTGCATTGTGATAACCTCATCACTGTTATGTTGGTTAGCAATCCTGTCTACCATGCTAGGTCCAAACATATTGAGGTTCACTACCATTTTATCATAGAAATGGTTCTTACAAGGAAAAATGACTTGATTCATGTGAAGACTGAAAACCAGGTAGCAGATATATTTACCAAGTCTCTTGGTAAAGAAAATTTCATATACTTCAGACAACTACTTGGAGTTTGTCAGATGGTTTGAGCTTGAGGGGGAGTGTTAGAATATCAAGCTCTTTACTCTTTAGTCAGTCTATCTTTATGTGTGTGATCGGGATACAGCTGTACACATGTGTGACATTCAATAAGTTGGTGTAGTCAATGACTTAACCATAGTTCATCTTGGTTAGTCATACATATGTGTGTAAGTCTCTTTCAGTTAGGATGATGGAAGAATAATGAAAGAAGAACAACAATGAGCTTAGGCTCATCTTCCGCTCCACTCTGTCTCTCTCCCTCTCTTCCAACACCAAAGAGGGGGAGAATAAGCAGCTATCCTTTGGAAATGGTACACTCAGATATTTGGGGCCCATGTTAGAATGTTTCCATTGTAAAATATTACATGGCGCAGCGAACAGAATCTGAGAAAGAGATAGAGAGTACACAAAAGAAAGGAGGAGAATCAGTAAATTCTTTAACTCCAAACAACTGATACAAAGATGGCTTTGTCCACCCGTGCGCTCCCACTGTGTGAAGCTTAGATGGCGATCTAGACAAAAGATAGGTGAAGAGCTTAAGGCTAGCTAGAACAACAACTCTGACTGGGTGAGAGATGAGTGATCGATGGCTGTGAAGGGGTTCAGCTTTTATAGCCTGCGAAGGCCGTGAGGTTGGCCTGACCAACCTACCATATAAGCCTCCACTAGTCGGCCAGGGAATATTCTAGGGAATATTCCCTTTACCATCGGGCCGGGGGCCCCGCCAGGGGGGCTAGCACCAGGGGCCGCTTCCGTGGCCCCCGGATCCCACAATAGGGACCCCTTTTAACTCCCTTACCCCGCAACTCGATGCAATGCACCTCAACTTGCTACCAGCTTAACCACTCCATCTAACCCAAAGATTAGACCCACAACAGTCACCTTTTTGCCATCCGGTCACATAGACCTCATCTGATATACAAGTCAGGACTCAACCAATGTCCGGGCTCACATTTGGCTTCTCCTCATAATGGGGGCCTTACAACTTTGAGCACCATGGATCATTGGTAGCACCTAATGAGGGTGGGACATTGATCGCATCTAACATCCATGAGCGAAAGATGTAGATTCTATATCACTTTCATTGATGATTTCAGCAGAATGACTTGGGTGTAATTTATGTAGCATAAAAGTGAAGCATTTGAAAAGTTTTTGGAATTGAAATCTATGGCCGAAAAGCAGTTTGGATGCTACATAAAATGTTTGAGATCAGATAATGGTGGAGAGTACATGTCATATGAGTTTTGTGACTTCTTGAGAGATCATGGTATCAAAATGTAATTGGCATGTAGGTACACTCCTTAGCAAAATGGTGTGGCTGAAAGGAAGAATTGGATCATTGCAGAGGTTGCAAGGGCAATGATGAACCAAATGAACATGCCATTGTCATATTGAGCAGAAGTTGTGCATATTGCAATTCACATTATGAATACATCACCTATCGCCTTGACTCATAATATGTCACCATATGAGAAAATGTATGGCAGGACACTCACTGTTGCATACCTTAGATTCTTTGGATGTGTTTGTTATGTTCATGTTCCAGATGATTTGAGAAAGAAGATGGAACCAAAGGCTGTAAAATGCATTTTCCTTGGATATCCTGATGATGAGGAGGGATACAAATTCTATGATCCAGTGAGTAAGGAAGTATACATAAGCAGGGATTTCAAATTCAATGAATATGAATCATGGTACAATCCCAAAATTGCAGTGGATGTTGATTCCTATGAAAGTAGTGATGATGATGGCTATGGAAGGAAAATTTCAGCAAACAACAAGGTTGAAAATCAGCATGTAGAAGATGCTTCAGGACCTCAAGAGAATGTGGAAATTAGTAGCACTTACAGTCCATGGAGTGGTAGATTGAGAAGTGTACAAAGGAAAGAAGAAATTGTGAAAGGAAAGAGACCTATGGCTGAAAGTTCAGAAGATGAATATATAGATGATGAGTATGGCATTCCGCATGTTAAAACATCTGGCACTAGAAGTGCAGGAAAGTATGTTCCACCACACGCTAGATTAGTTGAGACACATGGTAGTGCATCTCAATTGAGAAGGTCAAAAAGGGTAAGGTATCCAATTGATAGATTGACTTATAATGGGTTCATGAAGATGCATTATGCATGCATGGTTTCTTATGTACAACATGTGGAGCCTACTTTCTTTGAAGAAGCAGTAGAGAGCAAAGAGTGGAGACAAGCAATGGATGAAGAGATGGATGCACGAAGGAAAAACAAGACTTTGGATTTGGTGAAATTACCTCATGGCAAGAAATCCATTGGATATGTAAATGGGTTTATAAGGTCAAATGTAAGTCAGATGGTTCTCTTGAGAGGTATAAAGCAAGGCTGGTTGCAAAAGGATATGCACAAACTTATGGTTTGGACTATGAAGAAACATTCAGTCTAGTAGCTAAAATGACGACAATGAGATCTTTGGCTTCTATCTATGATTGGAAGATTTATCAAATGGATGTGAAAAATGCATTTTTGAATGGCAACTTAGAAGAAGAATTGTACATGGATCAGCTAGAGGGCTATGTAGATCCAAAATACTCACATTATGTATGCAGATTGAAGAAGGCTTTATATGGATTGAAAGCACCAAGAGCATGGTGTGATAGAATCAGCAAATTCTCATGCAGTATGGGATTTCAGTAGAGCAAAATTGATTATTCACTTTATGTGAGGCATATAGAAGATGGTATGGTTGTTGTTGTCATCTATGTTGATGACCTCATTATTACAAGTACATTTGAGAGGGAGATTGCTGAAGTCAAGCATGGGTTACATAAAGAGTTTGATATAAATGGCCTTGGTTTGTTGAGATACTTCTTGGGTATTGAGGTTATTGATATATACATTGGAGATGTTGGAAAAATATGGCATGATAGGATGCAAACCAGTTGATACACCATTGGATCAAAATGTTAAGTTGATGGATGATGGACCTTATGTTGAGGATGTCACTATGTTCAGAAAGATGGTTGGTAATCTTATCTACTTGACCATTACAAGACCAGACTTGAGTTATGCTATTGGATTGATAAGTCAATTTATGCAAAAACCATGCAAATCACATTTGGATGTAGTGAGAAGAGTTCTTTGGTGCGTGAAGAAGGCAGTTGGCTATGGCTTGTTTTATGAAAAAGGAATCAAGCCTACATTGTTTGGATACTCAGATGCAGATTGGGCAGGTAGCTCTATGGATAAAAGATCTACTAGTGGCTATGCATTCTCATTTGGTTCAGCCATGGTAAGTTGGAGCAGTAAGAAGCAACCTACAATTGCTCTATCAAGCACTGAAGCAGAGTATAGAGGCATTGCATTGGCAACATGTGAGCAAACATGGCTGAGATTGATTTTATATGACATGGGGATAGAGATTGATGGTGGAGTCATTATGTATTGTGACAATGTTGGCAAACAACCTGGTCTACCATGCAAGGACAAAACACATAGAAGTGCACTATCACTTCATTAGAGAAAATCTCATTGATGGAGAGATTGAATTGGTCCATGTGAAAACAAATGACCAAGTTGCTGATATCTTTACCAAAGCATTAGATAAAGTTAAGTTTGAGTACTTCAGGAGTGCAATTAGAGTCTTATGTGTGCAAGATCATTCTGAGCTTGAGGGGGAGTGTTGTTAAATATGACATATCCTATGGTTGTATGTATCTAAACTAGAAGCATATGTAAAGTGTCCTTAAGTTGGGGGTATCTATCACTTTGAGGATACCACTTGTTGTAGACTCTGAGAATGGAAGAAGAATAATGAAGGAGAAGATAGCATGTAGCTTCAGACCATCACTTCTTGCTCCATCCTAGTCTTCATCTACTTGAAGTTTATTAATTTTCAAAAGTCCAAGGATGGAAATTGTGTCCCCGAAAATCCATCTATTGATGGGGTGAAGGCCAGAAGATTCCTAGGTTTTGATGGAAATAGTAGCAATATTCACTCTAGAAATGGGGATTCAACCATTAAATAAAATTAATGAAAATCCCTACATAATGTACTCAAGGATCATGTTGTAATATCTCCGCACAATAAAAGTTAGTTGGTTGGTTCGTAAGTTAGTTAGTCAATTAATAAGTTAGTAAGATTACTAACTAAAGACTAACTAAGGTAAAAACTAACTAACATTAATTATTGATAATTTTTATTTAATTTAAAATATTTTATTTAGAAAAATCAAGAGTCGTAAATTCGATGTTTTTCTCGAATTGGCAAAGACCGTAGCTACCCTTCACGTAAATTACAACGTGAATGAGACTTATGAGTTATATTAATCACTAAGTTCATGTGTATAGTTTGAAAGGTCCAAAAATATTAGATTTTGGGCAAAGCTAGTATATTTTAGATATTATCCTTTAAAAAAAAAAGATATGGAGATTTTTAGAACTAGATGTCATTTAAAAGAAAAGACAAGTGATATTTTAGTTAGTTTGAAGATTTTATAAAAAGAAAAATAAAGAGAAGTGATTGGCGAAATCGCGCGCGCCGCGATCGCAGTTTACAGGCAGTAGACAGCACTTCGAACAGAGAAAAGAAGAAGGAGTGAACTGAGAGCTTTCTAACCAATCGTCTTGGGGTTTTACCCCCCTTTCGGAGCCAATGGAACCATCAGATTTATGATCTGAGCATCAGATCACTGATCTTTCCAAGATCCCCCTCCATAAAGAGCTCTACTTCTCAACCACAAGCCCTCTTCTCTAATTCACTATAAATATGAGGCATGGGAGAGGCATAAGAAGCATAAGGAGACCCCGAGAGGCTGCAAGAGAGAGGTAGAGAGGAGGATACTCCTCCAAGAGATTGTGAGGAAGAGCTTGAAAGAGAGCTTGAGAGAGAGAGAAAGAGAAGAGTCACCCCGAGAGGCTGCAAGGAAGAGAATTGGCTCAATTCCCTCTATCTCGATCCTTGACTTAACCATCTTCTCTTACGCTCTCCCATCTTGAATCTACTCCACCTTCTTAATCTCTTGAGTCTACCTGCGGACGATGGCCTCCAAGCAAAGAATGTCACGTGCGGATGACAATCCTGCAACCAGCAACAAGGCTTCGGGCAAAGGCATCACTGTCAATCCAACTACGGTTTCGGTCGTAAGTAATGTATTTTCAAATTGATAGATGCTTGCTTTGATTCTCATATGAGATATGTTAGGCCCCATACTATTGCATGAGAATAGGTCATGGGAAAGGATAAATTTCATCTTGCCTACTCGGAAGGTGGAGTTTGTGAAGTGCATATATCAAGGGAAGATAATTGCACCTAGTTACATATGACTTATTTGCTAGTAGAGCAATTACAAGGAAGAATCAGTCAAGTGTTGTGAATGGCATAGTCGTCAAAAGAACGACATTAAAAGATTGGGCATACAAGTGCTAGATTAAAGTATAGTCAAGGGTTATAACTAGCCTGATTGCTAAAAGAATATGACGTTAAGAATCATGAATAGAGAAGTACTAGTTTAAAGTTTAGATACTTCAAAAGTACTTAGCCTAAGAGCCTAGGAGTCTAATTACTTGAGATCATCTCGCACTTATCTTATCAAGTATTTATATGTTATGCCTATAACATGTTTGATATTTGAGGATAAATTTCTATTTGCCTCATGACTTGACTAAGAGCTAGTACAAGAAATTAATCATAAGGGTTAAAACTAAGATATCTTGAGATCCGTTGGATAAGGATGACTTTTACCAATCCAAATTCAGGGTTGGGTTATCAATCAAGGTAAGTGACCTATAGAACTTACATCATGAATAGTGTTTGAACCCTTAACATATGCCCTAGCCGAAGGAAGGAAGTGTTGAGAACATGTTTGCATGGTATTGCTCTTAGATCCCAAGGGAGAGAGCAAATATACGATGGAAATGTTATATCGTTTATTCTTGCATTGTTTGAAAAGAATGCAATTGGTTTTGTTGATTGATCGAACAACATCCTAAATGTTTTCACATTCAATTGGTTGTTAGTTATTGTTTGGATGATTATTCCAAGTGCTTGTGATTTATGGTAAATGCATGGCAAGGGTCTGTGATGACAGTCGCCATGGATTAAAGAAATGTTTTCTTGGAGAATAATAATAGGCTGATTGCCTTGTTTGTGCTTGATTCTTAAAGGATTTAATTAAGGAAGGATATATTGTACGGGTGGATCACCTCCATGGTCGCACCGCGTAGTAACCCGAGAGGGCACTGCTCGATTCATGGGCCGAAGGTCGAGTGGTGAAAAGGCCAACCACGGGAATGATGTTTCGCTCCTAGACAGCTTGTGGGTCAGTTGGAGCTCTGGACACCCCTTGCTAGGTCTAGAATGGAGTTGAAGACCTCCGTGGCCCCCAACATCTGGGCATGTTGGGAGATCCTATTCTAGATAAAGGATTGAGTTTTGGTGCCATGTGAATTGGACCAGTTACTTCTGCAGGGCAGAAGGGATACTTCTGTTGGACAGAAGGGAAACATAATTTCTCCTGTATGGGCGGGAGACAAAGATTAACTTGAAGATAAGTTAAGGAACTTGTTTGATCTTGTTTGTCAATAGATTGCTTTGCTCTGTTTTCGTGTCTGTGCTATAATTTACGCGAACGAACCTTGTTCCCTAAAAGGCTTAATTAATGAAGCTGATTTTAAGTGTCACACATAAATGTGGTAGGACCTAATTAGAAAACTAAAGCTATTAAGGGAAGCGGGTGGGCGGAATCCCCGACGGGTCCGTCCTATGGCAGGGTGGTCCCAGAGAACTGGGAGGATTCTCACAAGTTTTTATCGTCATTCGACCTTTAGATATTGATAGGTCAGAACCCGATTCATGCCGTTTTAGGGGACCGGAATGGGACTATGCCCTATGGGCAGAGAGGTTGAGCAACGTATCCCTCTCGTTTCCCATTCTCTTTGAACCAAGTGCGGCATAGATCTGCTTCGGGTTGGATATCTCTGCGTAAAGTAGGATGTCCAATACCCGACGCTAGAATGCTAACAGGAGACCTTGACAACTAGGAACCCAAATTTCAGGTCGATCCTAGTGGGTTCGGTCGTGAACGTTCCGTTGCGAGACGGATTCGGGAAACCCTAGGCGACAAAACTCGGAACATTCCTTGGGAGTGCCGGGCAGCGACGCTTAGATTCGTTTCTCGATAGACCGCTAAAAGAGTGCCTGGAAAGCCGATGGGCGGGCACCTCACAGTTGGTATCAGAGCGAAATTTTGTAGTGATACGTGATTGATTAATGCATGATTTGTAGACATATCCTAAATAGAATAATCTAAGCAGTATGGCTTGATTGTTAGGCACCTTCTGCACCCACGAATGTTGACATGCAAGAGAAGAAATTCCTTCTCAAGCAAATTAAGGTACCCGAGTTTGATGGAGAAGGGATAGACATTGCAGCAGAGGCAGAGATATGGATTGAGTCGATGGATGACTATTTCTTTGCTTCGCGAGCTGCCTCTACTAATCAAGCAATGATAGCCAAACTTAAGTTAGTTGGCCAGGCTCGATTATGGTGGAAGCAATGGTGCAAAGATGAAGGTGTTTCTGAAGCCGCTGTTACTTGGGTTCAGCTGAAAGATGCTGTACGTGGACGATATCTTCCGCCAACCTACCAAACTTTGAAGATGAATGAATTCTTCAAGCTAAAGCAACTAGAATTAACTTTGGAAGCTTACTACTCAAAGTTTGTAACCCTACTAAAATATGCACCACCTATGGATATTGCGCAGCAAGTATCCAAGTTTTGCCATGGCCTAAACGCTCCTCTGAACCACCGCCTTGAAGCAATGCGTCCAACAGACTTGCAAGACGCATTACTCCGAGCGAATCCAATCGCCCAAGAATTTAAATCGGAAAATTTTAGTAAAGATGACTCCCGAGATCAGGGTAAGAGATGCCATACATGTGGAGAGATAGGGCACATCCGTAGGAGATGTCCCTACCGTCAATGTTTCCATTGCAATGAGCTAGGACATGTCCAAGTCGACTGCCCTAACTTAAGTCTAGAAGATATGGAGCCTCCAAGAAAACAAAGCTACACAAGTGCAGTCTTCGGATATATAGAGGAATCAGATGAAGACGAAGGCTTAGAACCTACTACACCACTTTAGGATTATTAGAAATCCTAGAAATTTTGTCGACATGAAATACAACTTGTATTGGAATAAACTTTACTCTTGTAACTACAGTTAACTTGAGTAATATGAGTTGCGTCTATTTTAAGCCTAGAACTTGCAAATGATTAGAGATACTTTGGCAAGAATGATAGTCATAATGTGCAATGAATTTCTCTTAAGTCATTTCTTCTCAACTAATATAGATTGGGTCTTACCAGAATGTCGAAGCTTGGAAGTACTCTTTAGTATTACAAGCAAAGCCAATTGTCCATGGAGCTCAGTCTCGAACTAAGGACAGGACAATCTGGGAATGTAGTTTCCAAGATAAAGGATCACTCCAATCTGATAAAAGAATCCTAGGACACTTTGGTCTAAAGAAAATCCTGCCAAGGACAACCAAGAATCTTGTAACCACAAGTGATAAAGCTCTACGATGTTTCTATTGCAGGGAGTTAGGTCATTTCAAAAGGGAATGTCCAAAGCACCCTAAACACCGATGCTCCGAGTGCCACAACATTGGACATAACTATATCAATTGTCCCAATGGAACTCGAAGAGAACTTGAGCTTACAAGAAATAAGCTGTACAAGCTCCAGTGATCTAGAATATACCAAGTGCTTAGGAAAAACCTAGAAGATATCCATGAGATGTAACTACAATAAATTTTCTATTGTAACCAAGACTCAAATATATCAAATACTATAGGTTGTTTTTTTTTCAAAAAGACTGTATGTCTGTGAGAGATCAGAGTAGCACAGCAGAAGTGTGGTGTTCCATAACCCACTTATTCCAAGATGATACCCCCTGTTTCTCTCGAGATGAGGACATCTCGATTTCTCTAAGGGGAGGAGGATGTAATATCTCCGCACAATAAAAGTTAGTTGGTTGGTTCGTAAGTTAGTTAGTCAATTAATAAGTTAGTAAGATTACTAACTAAAGACTAACTAAGGTAAAAACTAACTAACATTAATTATTGATAATTTTTATTTAATTTAAAATATTTTATTTAGAAAAATCAAGAGTCGTAAATTCGATGTTTTTCTCGAATTGGCAAAGACCGTAGCTACCCTTCACGTAAATTACAACGTGAATGAGACTTATGAGTTATATTAATCACTAAGTTCATGTGTATAGTTTGAAAGGTCCAAAAATATTAGATTTTGGGCAAAGCTAGTATATTTTAGATATTATCCTTTTAAAAAAAAGATATGGAGATTTTTAGAACTAGATGTCATTTAAAAGAAAAGACAAGTGATATTTTAGTTAGTTTGAAGATTTTATAAAAAGAAAAATAAAGAGAAGTGACTGGCGAAATCGTGCGCGCCGCGATCGCAGTTTACAGGCAGTAGACAGCACTTCGAACAGAGAAAAGAAGAAGGAGTGAACTGAGAGCTTTCTAACCAATTGTCTTGGGGTTTTACCCCCCTTTCGGAGCCAATGGAACCATCAGATTTATGATCTGAGCATCAGATCACTGATCTTTCCAAGATCCCCCTCCATAAAGAGCTCTACTTCTCAACCACAAGCCCTCTTCTCTAATTCACTATAAATATGAGGCATGGGAGAGGCATAAGAAGCATAAGGAGACCCCGAGAGGCTGCGAGAGAGAGGTAGAGAGGAGGATACTCCTCCAAGAGATTGTGAGGAAGAGCTTGAAAGAGAGCTTGAGAGAGAGAGAAAGAGAAGAGTCACCCCGAGAGGCTGCAAGGAAGAGAATTGGCTCAATTCCCTCTATCTCGATCCTTGACTTAACCATCTTCTCTTACGCTCTCCCATCTTGAATCTACTCCACCTTCTTAATCTCTTGAGTCTACCTGTGGACGATGGCCTCCAAGCAAAGAATGTCACGTGCGGATGACAATCCTGCAACCAGCAACAAGGCTTCGGGCAAAGGCATCACTGTCAATCCAACTACGGTTTCGGTCGTAAGTAATGTATTTTCAAATTGATAGATGCTTGCTTTGATTCTCATATGAGATACGTTAGGCCCCATACTATTGCATGAGAATAGGTCATGGGAAAGGATAAATTTCATCTTGCCTACTCGGAAGATGGAGTTTGTGAAGTGCATATATCAAGGGAAGATAATTGCACCTAGTTACATATGACTTATTTGCTAGTAGAGCAATTACAAGGAAGAATCAGTCAAGTGTTGTGAATGGCATAGTCGTCAAAAGAACGACATTAAAAGATTGGGCATACAAGTGCTAGATTAAAGTATAGTCAAGGGTTATAACTAGCCTGATTGCTAAAAGAATATGACGTTAAGAATCATGAATAGAGAAGTACTAGTTTAAAGTTTAGATACTTCAAAAGTACTTAGCCTAAGAGCCTAGGAGTCTAATTACTTGAGATCATCTCGCACTTATCTTATCAAGTATTTATATGTTATGCCTATAACATGTTTGATATTTGAGGATAAATTTCTATTTGCCTCATGACTTGACTAAGAGCTAGTACAAGAAATTAATCATAAGGGTTAAAACTAAGATATCTTGAGATCCGTTGGATAAGGATGACTTTTACCAATCCAAATTCAGGGTTGGGTTATCAATCAAGGTAAGTGACCTATAGAACTTACATCATGAATAGTGTTTGAACCCTTAACATATGCCCTAGCCGAAGTAAGGAAGTGTTGAGAACATGTTTGCATGGTATTGCTCTTAGATCCCAAGGGAGAGAGCAAATATACGATGGAAAAGTTATATCGTCTATTCTTGCATTGTTTGAAAAGAATGCAATTGGTTTTGTTGATTGATCGAACAACATCCTAAATGTTTTCACATTCAATTGGTTGTTAGTTATTGTTTGGATGATTATTCCAAGTGCTTGTGATTTATGGTAAATGCATGGCAAGGGTCTGTGATGACAGTCGCCATGGATTAAAGAAATGTTTTCTTGGAGAATAATATTAGGCTGATTGCCTTGTTTGTGCTTGATTCTTAAAGGATTTAATTAAGGAAGGATATATTGTACGGGTGGATCACCTCCATGGTCGCACCGCGTAGTAACCCGAGAGGGCACTGCTCGATTCATGGGCCGAAGGTCGAGTGGTGAAAAGGCCAACCACGGGAATGATGTTTCGCTCCTAGACAGCTTGTGGGTCAGTTGGAGCTCTGGACACCCCTTGCTAGGTCTAGAATGGAGTTGAAGACCTCCGTGGCCCCCAACATCTGGGCATGTTGGGAGATCCTATTCTAGATAAAGGATTGAGTTTTGGTGCCATGTGAATTGGACCAGTTACTTCTGCAGGGCAGAAGGGATACTTCTGTTGGACAGAAGGGAAACATAATTTCTCTTGTATGGGCGGGAGACAAAGATTAACTTGAAGATACGTTAAGGAACTTGTTTGATCTTGTTTGTCAATAGATTGCTTTGCTCTGTTTTCGTGTCTGTGCTATAATTTACGTGAACGAACCTTGTTCCCTAAAAGGCTTAATTAATGAAGCTGATTTTAAGTGTCACACATAAATGTGGTAGGACCTAATTAGAAAACTAAAGCTATTAAGGGAAGCGGGTGGGCGGAATCCCCGACGGGTCCGTCCTATGGCAGGGTGGTCCCAGAGAACTGGGAGGCTTCTCACAAGTTTTTATCGTCATTCGACCTTTAGATATTGATAGGTCAGAACCCGATTCATGCCGTTTTAGGGGACCGGAATGGGACTATGCCCTATGGGCAGCGAGGTTGAGCAACGTATCCCTCTCGTTTCCCATTCTCTTTGAACCAAGTGCGGCATAGATCTGCTTCGGGTTGGATATCTCTGCGTAAAGTAGGATGTCCAATACCCGACGCTAGAATGCTAACAGGAGACCTTGACAACTAGGAACCCAAATTTCAGGTCGATCCTAGTGGGTTCGGTCGTGAACGTTCCGTTGCGAGGCGGATTCGGGAAACCCTAGGCGACAAAACTCGGAACATTCCTTGGGAGTGCCGGGCAGCGACGCTTAGATTCGTTTCTCGATAGACCGCTAAAAGAGTGCCTGGAAAGCCGATGGGCGGGCACCTCACACATGTTGATAATGGATAGTATCGAAATAGAAAATCTAAAGTTTGGAAAACACCAAATAAAAGGTTTTTTCATTGTAATAAAATTGATTGAAAATATAATGATCGCAAAGACTTCAAAGACCAATTGAACCTTTTCAAAAAGCCAATGACAGAAGCTTGGGATAATTAACACTTCACTCACTATATGGTAAGAAGTTCTTATGTTTGTATGGTAAAAAGTTGTTATATTTCTTCATTGTCTAATTCATATAAGATTCTTAACTAAATCTCTTTGTTTTTTTAATTGTGTAGCATATTTCATACAATCATGCTCCATATTTCATGAAACAATAAGAAATCCTATCTATCTATTCAACCCAATGCATGGAAAAAACACATTATCAAGCAAGACCAAAATACTATAGGCACACAAGACATAGAGGAGGAAGAGTCAAAGAAAATAGTTTATTTGAGGTCTTTTAATGATTTTACAGACAAATTTGGCATAAATTCAAATTTAAAGATACAACCACATCACGAAATATATCTACAATCTTATGCAAAGTAGAGATTTTCATAATGGTTATAAATTACACAAAGAGAATGCAAAAGATGGGTTTCAAAAAACCTTTGATTCTTTAAGATCCTTCAATCTGTCTCTCTATTGTAGAGGAATCTTTAGCTCATGCCACTCAATAAGATATCTATATTTGAAAAACTCTTGCTTTCTGTAGCCTAAGAGAAGCTTCAAAATATTTTGTTTGTCCTACATGGGAGAGTAAATAGGAGCTAAGAACTCCAATGTATCGAGCTTTACACCCACTATAACTAGGCATATAGCCAAAAACCCTTATGGCTTCTTCCTTCTCTGCTCTTTTATTGAAAACTTCAGATCCAATGACTTTGAAAATAGTTTTTAAAGCCATCATTGGCAACTTGAAGAGCTTTAGAATCTATTGTGATAAATTGCAATAGTTTGATTATTTAAGCTTCCAATACACTAGCCAAGTCCTTGATTGAGAGCTAGATTGTGGGACCCATTTTTGAAGCGCAAAAGTGGTTGGAGACATAAAATACCAAAATTTCATGGAAATTCGAATCGTGGCGGTGGTAGGTGGTCTTTCCTAGGTGAATTTTGACACTAGGAACCCAACTCAAGTCTTTGTTTGTCGATCAGAAGTCGTTTGAACCTCGATTTAATCCCAGCAAGGTTTTGTGTTATAAAGCAGCTATAGGATCTAGGAGCCAGAAAGAGTGTGACAGAGGCCAAATTGATAGATTTCGACACTAAGAAGCCAACCATCTAATCAAATTGCAAGTCAGAGTTCGTTTGGGCCTTCGTTCGAAAAAAAACCACTTGTCGGGTAGTGTGAACATGCAAGATGTGAACCGACTATTTTATAAATGAAGGCTTAAGTTTTAAAAAACCTAAAAACATGATGATTGGGAGCAGACACAATTTTTTATTGCACCCCATCAATTTGATGATTGGGGGCATTTTGAAGCCAGGAGAATTATCAAGATCAGAGAGAGACATGAGATCTACGAATTTTTCACCCTCCATCACTAATTGTTGTGCGGCATATGATGCACTAAACAAAAATCTGAATTTCTAGTCTTTCTCTCTTCTCTCTCCTTGGAGGAGACTAGCATGGGAAGCCTTGTAGAGCATAGTGGCCTACAATCAGGAGCAACAAGCTAAGATCTTACGTCAAAATATAGAAATGTGTGAGAGTGCTAGCCCTAGCAAGCAAAAATAGGACAAGAACTAATGTAGAGAGGGAAAGAGAGCTAGAAGGCGATCTCACATTGAGCGAGCTTCTTACGAAGTGATTGCTAGACAACTCTCAGCAAAGTAGAGCACTACTACATTGGCAACCTCGTTGCTCGCAAGATTAGGAGTTAATTAGGGCTCTAAGAGCCAATCGAGAATCTCTATTGTGGCTAAGTAGTTAGACAAGTACCAGCCAAACGATAAACAATACAGCTTCTAGAGCAATTTGAGCAAGTCTGTGAGGCCAATGGCCTCACTGATCTTACTCAGTGCTCGCAAGCTTTCAATTTTTTCTTAGGCGATAAGGGTAGGACCTGGTACACGACTGTGGACCTTGCACCAATTGCAGTAGGTTTGATCATGATGTCGTGCATTGTAGACTATCGAGACAACTCCCATACTCACAACCTTACAACCAGACTTACCTAGGGAATAGGCCGCCAAACGTTTTTAGGAGGGGAGTCCCATTGGCTCTCCCGACACCTAATATGCTAAATCAGTCATTCCTAGGATGGAAATAAATCCCTCATGCATCCCTCAACCACCTGGACCTTTCATAACCCATCCAGCATGACCAATGCTCTAGTCCACTATGAGGAGGAGCCGAATGATGATGAGCCCTATGTGAACCCTTACATCTTGTACGACAAAGAGGGAAATCCAATCCTCATGGATTATTGACCCCAATGCCAGTCATGGTGCTAAGTAGAGACAGAGGCTTAGGGGGGCAGACCTAAGAACCGATTTCTTATTGGAATTGTGGTCATCGAGAACACATCTCCTTATGTTGCCATCAATGGGAGCAAGCTAATTGAGAAAAGGCCAATCTTAGATTCCTAGAGTGTGGAATCACTCACTTGTTTGCTGAATGCCCTAGACAAAAGCCACCCTCTAGTGCGGCAAATGAGCCATCAATACCATTGGGGCTGTTGAGACATTTAATGGAGAGGACACACCTATCCATTCATTACACGTTATGACTCGGGCACAAACGAAGCATGCCGATTGCCTAGACACAGCAATCTAGACGCAGCCTCAATTGGAAAAAAGAGTTGTAGGCCAAGGAAGAAGAGAACAAAGGCCAAGGTCATGCTTAAAATGGAGGGTGCTACAAAATTTACCATAGGAAAGAAAGTCACGAGGCAGAGACATCCACTCCAAGGATTGCTAAGAAGGGGAGTGCTAGGGTGGGGGAGTACCCCAACCCAAAATGCCAACTCAAAGCCATAGAGAAGGCCAAGGAGTGGGTGAAAGAGACCCAAGAGCACCTTAAGGGCATTGAGCCCATCTTGGAGGATGAGATTGATGATCTCTCAAGCGTAATCACGCCATCTTTGCCTCCACGACCAAAGTCGAAAGACGTTACTACACCACAAGCAATATCTCTTAGACGAAGTTTAAACCCTATGAGCCAGCAAACCATTCAAAGACATTGGCCAAGGAATGCTGGACTAGAAGAAGAGCAAGCAGCTAGCAATCTTCTTACAATGCTAGTAACCACTCCAATGACTCTAAGATTAGGAGATCTGCATAGGCAGCATCCAATGCTATGGCAAGAACTGAAGCAGTGGGTTGAAGGACTAACGGAGCAGGGGGCAACTGACCTACACGATTATGACATAGTAACTTAGATACCCAATCTGACGCTACACTCTGTGCCCAAGTCCTTGCACGTTAATGCTTGTTGGGAGGGCACACAAATGCATGCGATCCTACCAGTCCTAGCATTAGGAGATGCCACACAAAAAGGGATTGTGGACATGGAGGCAAGAGTCAGTGTACTTAGCCATGTAGTACTCCATGCATGGGATAACCCACCTATTGAGAATGATAGGTTTAATGTTACATTGGCCAATGGAATGAAAGTTAGGCCATTTTGGAGTGTTGAATAGTTGGCCATTGAAGATCGCAAGTGTCCAATTTTTTGTGAACTTCATTGTCATGAAGGGAGTGGATTATGGCATCCTGTTAGGCCGACCCTGGATGCGTAATGCATGAGTCATAGAATACTAGGGCATTGTTTGATCTTCCTAGGCACCCGAACAGAAGTGATAAGGGTAGAGACGGACACTTGGAAGACTATGCTGGTCAACTTAGATGCCATCTCAGCCATGTTGAAGGGTGATGTGCAAGTTAGAAAATCATATAGGCCGCTCACCAAGTATATCCCTTGTCTTGAGGATGAATGAGATTGGATGCATGTGCTAGCCATAATCGATCTACCATTCTCGCATAGTGAGGAGTATAAGCAAGCCGCTAAGGCAATTGGTAAGCTTAGTGATACACCCCCCTAATATCAATCTACATGATGGCAAGAAGCTTGCATAGACAACCCACCAACCCTGTCAAGGTACGATTATCCAATAGCACAAAAATTGAAAATGAAGATGAGGAAGTGGTGGCACCTAGCTACCTATGCATATCAGTGGCTACCCAAAATTCACACGTCTTTGATGCACTCATTGACAAGGGAGCTGGCTAAAACATCCTTATGCATGATCATTGGACCCTTATCTGTCAACCCCAATTGTAGCCTACCAACACTAAACTCAATCAATTTGGAGGTTAGTCCTAATCACTACTAGGAAAGTGTAAAATAGTGGTCTTTATTGATACTGAAAGCCTATATATGATCTTTTATGTGATGCCTAACACTAAAACCGCTAATAAGAGATCACTGCTAGGATGTGCATTCAAGAAACAAGCACACTACAACGTCGACTATGACTCACATCACATTCACCTTGCCATTGGTAATGTTCGAATAGTGACATCTTTTAGCAAGGGCAATGTAGTCCCATCAAAGCCTGCAATGCCACTGATGGAGGGACCTAATGCAAGGTCTAAGGAGGGGGGGTTGTAAGTTGACCCATGCTATGAAGACAAGTTGGCTACAGCCTAAAGGAGACACATCCAAGACCATTGAGCAAGAGCTCAAATGGGTGCCAAAAATACAAGTGCAACCACCCAAACCCTCAGGAACCCATGACCAGAGAATATCATGTCCTAGGTGTAAAAGGCAAAGCTAGAGCTACTACGGAAGTAGATGAATAGTCAAGCCAAAATGGGCACCGAAAGACCTATTGCACCCTCAAGGCTACTACAAAGGCAACAACTAGATTTGGTTGTCCAAGTCCATGAATGGGTATGTGTGCTCCTCAATCCAAGCCCTCCAGCCCATCTCCACAAAGTGGTGAACCAACTAAGGATGAGCAATCCATTGCCCCAAAAAACACCAAATTCATAGAACCTCACGAAGTCTATCAACCAAAAGCCGCAACCAGTAGGTCGACCCTACGTCAAATCAACTTAATTCTTCTAGTGTCCAACTACTCCATAGGTCGAGTGCAATACATCAACCGAGCTACAAGACCAATCTATTGCACAAGTGGCCGACAAACTCCCCATTGAATAGCCCAGAAGATAGGCATCAATAGTTGAGCTATCTAGCTCACAACCAAACCTCAATCTCTCGTCACAGACCTCAAATCCTCCTATAAGCGTAAATCAATCCTTACTATGGACATGGACCTAGCCGTAAACCCAGGGGATGATTTAGTCACCTGCATCAGATGCTTGGATGCCACATTTACCATGCTAGCCAGAAACTATGAACAATTGGAACTTAGGCCTCCTCAATAAGACATTAGCATGGAAGTGCACTCCTTGCCATGCACTTGAGAGAACTATGATTTCATGTTTGTCAAGATTCCTAAGGTATCCAAGGAATGGATTGACAATGAGATCTCTCGAGAGCAAGCTTGCACACAACGACTGAACCCATCATATCACTGGAGCAAAGTCACTACAATGCGCCAAGAGCTAGAAGAGTTGAAAAAGCTAGCCAACTTTGACTCCTGCTTCTTGAGGAAATGGTATGCTCTCCGACTACGATGGGAGCAAGAGGGCTACCAAATCATGACTAACACTAAGCAACGTTGTGCCATCAAAACCTCGGAGTATGACCCCACTTATGTAGCTCCAATATCCTATAGGGTGTTGACCACCATTTGTATAATTGACCCCTAGAAGAGCACCTCCTAACCCACTCGTATTTAGATCAAATTCTCACTAAGGAGGAATTACACATTGCCAATCGAATCACCTCTGATGACTTCCTCATGGATGTTCTCACCTACATCACTCAAGTAGGCATCTGTCCTTTCAACATGGATAGCTATGCTAATCTAGAATACAATCCGAACTTCTATGCTTGGCTCATGTGAAAGTAAAACACTGAGCAAACATGTTGAATTCCCTTGCCCTCTTAAACCTTAATCCTAGGAAGGATTCTTCTCAATTCCAAAGGGGAGGGGTAAGGTGAAGCAAATATGTAAGATGAATGGTGAAGCAAACATGAAAGACGAATGTAAGACATGTAAGATGAATGAAACCAAAAGCCAAAAAGAATGGATGAAAATCAACTTGTTATTGAGGAAAAGTAACAAAAAAATTTGTAAAAAAGCATGGACTATTTAAGAGAAATTTTCTCTTTCTTTAATTGAGCATTTCAATTTCCATAAGCTTTTCCTCCATCGCCTACATGTCTTTTTGCAAAAATGATCTGAAGAATACTAATGGTGAATTATGGTATTATGACAGATACCTACAATGGTAAATGAAGAGAAAAGCACCAAATTTCCATTCTCAAAGGAGGAGCAGGGCCTCTTGTTGGAAATGAGGGCTTACAATCAATTCAAATTCAGGCATATCCTAAATTTGGAGGACATAGTCTAGGAGGAGCCAGCCATCAAGCAATTGGTGAAGCAGTGCAAGCTGCAGAAGTACGTGGAGAAGGTGGGCCAAGCCGTCGACTATGAGAAGTACACGGAATTCCTTCGAACCTTCAATAGGAACCGTGGCACCATCACGATACATCTAGAGAATGAAGCCCACCAAGTAGAAATCAAGTTGAGCCTTGAGTTGGTACTAAAAGCATTGGGCCCACCCAACAAAGTGGAAAGACGGCCAAAAAGGGATGTGTACAAGTTGAGCCCTAAGTTGGTACAGAAAGCATTGGGCCTAGCCAACAAAGTGGAAAGACAGCCAAAAAGGGATGTGTACAACATGTTGGGAATGGACAAAGTGATAGTCCACACTAATGATGGCATCAGCCTAGCTGACATCCCTGACCCTGAAGTCTGAATTCATGCCAAAATGGTGCACGCCCTATTCTCTGGCCAAAGTTACAATGCATTGATGAATAGAATCAACATGCCAATGTTGGAGAGCATCGTTGCCAAGTCCTTCAACAAGGTAAACCTAAATGGCTTCGCGAGGAAGACGATGGAAACATCAGCACAAAAGCATTGGCCACCACTGGTAAAAGACCCGTGGGGGGAGAGTCCCCAGCCTCCAAAGCTAGGAAGTTGTCATCATACAAGGCCTCTACCATTGGTTTTGGAGAGGTCTTGATGGGCATCATAAGAGAGGCATTGGGGAAAGTGCAAGAAGACAAGGCAGCCCACCAGATAGGTCCCTTTGCACCAAGGGAAGTTATTGTCGTCCAAGGCCTCTACCATTGGCTTTGGAGAGGTCTTGATGGCCATCATAAGAGAGGCATTGGGGAAAGCACAAGAAGACGAGGCAGTCGATGAGACACCAAACAAGTCCCTTTACACCAAGGATAGGAGCAATCCAACAAAAGGACTGTGAGTGAGGTAGAAGGAAAGAGAGAAGCACAATCTGGAAGGGCCAAGAAATCAAAGAAAGAGACTCCACAAAAGAAGGCCAAAGAAGAGAGTGGGAAGAAAGAGAAAGCAGACCTACACAGAGCCCAAAGTAAGTCCAAAAGCACGAAGAACGAAGAAAGAGAAAAGAAAGGGACAAGGAAAAGAGAATACAATAGGAATCTAGGAAAGCTGAGGAGGAGATAAAGAGAAGAGCTAAGGAAAAAGGCGTAGATCTCAAGAAGAAAGAGGAAGAAGACATAGCCCTGGCCATCCGCCTCTCAGTGGAGCAACCTTCAAGGCAAAAAGAGCTAGCTGCCATGAGTCCACCCAGACACGAAGGTCCAAGCACCAGCTCCAAAGCACCCAAAAGCTTGCCACCCCCAGTAATAACCAAGGGAAAGGGCAAGGGTCTAATCAACCTCATCCCACCCGTCCTACTACCCGCCACCCTAGTGCACCCACCCAAGACTCCTCTACCATGGTGTATGCCAGCAATCTTGTGGTCTCGGTGCAATTCTTGGTCGATAAAGAGGCAACTCAAAGTGCAAGTGTAGGAACCCCTATGATGGGAGCAAAAAGATAGGTAGTTGTGGATGCAGAACACCCAGGCAAGACCCCAAAAGGCAGAAGATAGAGGCATCTACAACCATTGGTCCCACTGCACTACCATTGTCTACAAACTATGATGACTATGTACAAAAAATTTTGTCGCAGTTGGAGCAAGCAAAGGAAGACAAGAAAATAGCCATAGCTAAGCTCGAGGCTGAAAGGGAGACAATGGAAACCTCTCAATTAGAGAGAACCTGTCAAATGCCCATGTATCAAAGAGAGATCAAGGAGGTAAAGGAGAAGCTTGAGGCCAAGGGAGGAGAAGAAGAGAGGTGGCAAGAAAAACTTGTGGCAGAAACACAAAGCATCATAAGCCTACAACGCAATTTTGATGAGCTGATGGTGTTGTTTTAAGACCTACAAAAGGAAAATGAAAAGTTCGAGATGTCGTGGAGCAGCTAACAACAGTAGAAAAAGAGAGAAGCTGGCGACACCAAAAGCATATAGAGAATCTGGAACAAAGGATAGCCTTGGAGCTTGGAGAGCAATAGCGCTTGGAAAGAGAAATCGAGGAACAGGAGAGGAGGTTAAGGGCCTTAGCCTCTGCAGGCACAACGAAAGTTTGGAAGAAATGAATAAAAAAGTAGATGAATCGGTGGTGGATAGGAGCAAAGAAAAAGTAACCAACTTAGTGCACAGCTAGCCCTTTTAGAAGGCGACAGGGTGTTAGTAGAAAGTAGGGCAAAGGCCACACAGGTGACTTTGGAATCCCAACAATGAGCCTTCCTCCACACTCTCTTGGATGCCACACAATCTAAGGAAAAGGAGGCCATTGAGTCATTAAGGAAAAAGCTGGAGATCACCCGTAGGGCTCTAAGGCATGGGCTATACGTCCAACTACAAATTGTAGGGCCCAAAGAATTAGAGTCACCAAAGCACAAGGGAGAAGAGAGGCAAAGGTTGACTAAAGACACAGGGCCAAGTTTTGAAAGGGGATACCAAACCATGGCTCCTTAGTGGGAGGTTTTTAAGACAAGACCCTACTTTGCAAGAATAATGGCCCCCACTACTCTTTTTGACCTCAACATCGGAAAAGATATCTGTGTAATGGTTAGAACAATGAGTGGAAAAAAAAAACATAGGTCACAATCACTACACCTAGGGGTCCTCAAGTTAGAAATGTCTAGTGGCTTTGATTGGATGGCTCCATCCCTAACCCCCTAGCCCATTTTGATTCCCCACATCATGCTTAGGGCCCATCAAGAGCAGGACCTACCTCCTACGGAGGTCAACCTCAAAGACATGTCTCCCTAAGCCTTGCAGCGCACCTACAATGATGCTGCACAAACTGGGTCCTCAAGTGTGGAATAACACCCAGGTTCCACTAGCATGAGCACAATGCACCAACGATAAGGTAGACACACCCCTAGATAGTGCACCTTCTTTTCTTTTTAGGTAAATACAAATGTTGCAACCCGCCAACTTTGGAGGCCCCATCATCCACTCAATTCACTCTCGGCCCCCACCACCTCAACCAGTTGGATCAGTTTCTTCCCAAGACCAATCCCCACGAAACCCCATCATCATGGACTTATACGACCGCTATTGCACAACAGTCACCAGGAAGCCAAAATGAAGCACTGAGGAAGCCCAAGTCAAAAAGTGAATGAATAAGCTTATTTTGCCTAGGCAGCAAAAGTGGAGGAGAAAGCAAGGTGCTCTCAAGGACAAAAGAAAGCATCAAAGATTCTAGCAAGGTGCTCAAAAAGAATGAGGGAAAGCATTGAATGTTCTAGCAAGGCTCTCTCAAGGATGAGGGAGAACCTTCGAGGGCTCTTGCAAGGAAAGCACAAGGCGAATGTAATTCATTTTATGAGTGCCAAGTTTCCTCTTGTGCAAGTGGTAAAGTATAAACGGACATAGGTGAAGGGATAAGGCAACTTGAAGGGAATAGGGAAAAACCATGTTAAGATTGTGTCGTTTTAGTAACCTCGGAGGATGAGAGGAGGGATCCATCTAACACCATCTATTAACCCTTAGACGAACAAGGTGGAGAATCTAGAAAACCTAAACTAGAAGACAAGGCCAAGAAAAAAGTGAAATGGAAGACAAAGGAGTGCTAAGAAAAATTTGGAAACACAAGAAGTGCAAAAAAAGCCCTAAATCAAGGAGAGAGGCGCACAAGAAAAAGCACAAGTCAATACTTTTGTAAAAGAGAGCAAGGCACACCATGATTTATTTTAAGAGTGCCCCATGCAAATTGTAAAGGTAGATAGGCGGTAGAAAGGAAGCTAGGAAGATAAGAGGACAATGGGAAAAAGGCCCGGTCGGCCATGTAAAAAAGGGGATAAGGGGATGACCGCCCAAAAGGGATTTAGGGTTTTATATATAAAGTTGAAAAGTGAATGATAAGCTCATTCTTGTGTGTGGCCAAAAGTAGCTCTCCTCCTCTTCTTCTTCTTCTTGCTTGCTTGAGATTGTGCTTGAGAGAGGGAGTGTGA
This sequence comes from Lygodium microphyllum, assembly GCF_053477565.2. NCBI lineage: Eukaryota > Viridiplantae > Streptophyta > Polypodiopsida > Schizaeales > Lygodiaceae > Lygodium > Lygodium microphyllum. Next base: position 121,104,538 of record NC_141162.1, on the reverse strand, counting down.
GAGTGTGAGGGAGTGAGTGTGTGAGGGTGAGGGATCATGGTGGAGAAGCTCTCCATTTTCTCCTCTTCTCTTCTCTTCTCTTCTCTTCTCTTCTCATGGCAATGGAAGTTGGAGCGTGGAGCTTGAGGATCGAGCTTGCTTGAGCTTGCACTTGGATCATGGAGCTACCGAAGTGCTCGAGAGAGGAGGCAACTCGAGCAGGCATGGAGGTAAGCTCACTACACTCATAGAGAGAGATGGCATGTTGTCTATGTGAGAGGTAGCTATTAGTACTTGACTTCAAACACTTGAACAATAATCAATCTGTGGGTCTTTGCAGTTGAGCATGAGATCGCTACATTTTGGTTTTGTTGTGTTGAGATATTTGCAATCACACCTATTGTAGCCTCTATGTATGAGGTAGTTCTAGGCTTAGGACATGTAGGCAGAGTGAATCCCATATGCACAGAGAGGGAAAACTGTACCCATACAACAACTATAAAGCATTATACTTGACTACCACTTTTCATATAGAATGAATACAATGTCATGATGCTTTGTACTTTCAGTTAAGTGTCTTGTCTTTGTCAATCCTACACAAGATTGTGTTCGTGAGTCCACGTTGCCATCTTGGAACCTAATTCACTTGTGTAATAGTTTTGGTCTTCAACCAATGTCATCATGAGTTTAGTCTATACTTACAAGCCGCCATAGCCATGCTCTAGATTCAAATCTTCAACATGGTATCAGACCTCAATTGAGCATGGCTTAGCATGTCTCATGTCTTCTCTCTACTCCTTTAGCTCCTCTTCATCCTAGGACAGCTCAAGATCAGTGTATGATTCATTTTCTCAACTTCATCTTCAGTCAAGCTTGTGACAGCCATAGCCAAACCGCATATAGCTCTGATTGAGGTCTTAGATCTTGCAATAGAGGCATGATTTCTACATGCTTCCTTCTAAGGTGCTTCATCCTGTCATGACAAACGTCATCATTGTGCATCATAGCACCTAGCATTGCAAAGATTATACCTCGCTGCCAAAAAGATGACAGTAGACTATTGTACAGTCGAATCCTCCTATGTGCATTGCAGGATGCCCTACAACCATAGGGCTTTGGAAGCTAGGGTTATAAGCTTCCTCCTCACCAAATCATTTGCACCATTGCTACCTATATGAGCTGTTATAAATGAAAAATCAGTCACCTCTCTATCAGAAACCCTAGCCCTCCATAGCCACAAGCACCAAAAGCTCATAATTGTCATCATCTCTTTATTTTCCTTAGTCCAAGAAACTTACTGTCACTGTGGTCTATTATCGCATTCAGCACCCCACAAGATTCACCACTCAAATCAGCAAGAAAGGAAAGCTGTGAAGATTATTTGAAGATCATCAAGTCAAACTCAAGCTCCTCCTATACTTCATCTTCTCACTCTTTCTTTACTCCATTTGGCCAAGCCAAATACTACCACTAAGATCTATTGATCAGATTTATCCATCACATCAGCAAGGAGGGGACTCAAGTTGAACGAGTTGAAGGGGTCACATCAAACATCAAGCAACAAACAAGCATCAAGAATCATCATAGTGTCTCTTGATACTCTCATAGTGTCTTTTTGGCACTACCCTCATTTGTGTCCTTTGACACATTAGGTTTCAACTCTTTTTTTGCTGGTAAAAAAAAGATTCAAAGATTTAAAGTTGAGTTCCAATGCCCAACATGAAGTTTTTTAAGTGGGTGCTTCTTAATAACATGTATCTTATGGTCCATTTATACTACATAAAAGATGTTACTCTACCTATAGGAAGACATGGAGCTGCCTATATCCAAATGCCATCAGTGTATCCATTTGAAGACCTTGAAGACATGAAAGTGCAAAAGTTTGAAGACATTTCTGCTACCTCAAAGATTGTACCTTTGCTTGAGGGGAACCATAAAGAAAAGAACCAAATGACTAATGCAAGAAAAGTCCATGAAAATAATGACCATTGGCAAGTAAGTTTTTGGTTTTTTGGATTAGTAGTGTAGGTGTTTTTCTTTGTGATTTGGAGGCATTAGGGTAGGAAAAAACAAAGAAAACAAGGAAAACATGCATTAGGGTTTATGTTGTCATAACAAGGCAAGAGGGTTTGATTTGTATGCCGATTTGTATTTTGGAGTTTATTTGCTTTCCAGGTATACACAATCCTTCATTAGGATCTATTCTTACATTAGTTTATGTGATCCCTCATAACCAAAACCATTAGAATCGATTTGATTTTTGTCATCCCTGAAAACTCGTCCGCAAGAATCGGACATTGCTTACCAGAGTTCGATTCCTAGAATTGGACTTGGACAGTATGATTTTTGGACTCGGACCAACCCATCCTCTTCGATTTCAAAAATCAAACATCCCATAATCAGACACAAAAATTGGACCATCCAGAATCAGACACTCCAAATCGGACACCTATCGAATCAAACATCCAATTCCTAGAATTGGACTCTCGGAATCAGACTACTTGGGAATCAGACGCACGAAAATCTGGGACAAAAATTGGATCATCCAAAATTGGACACTCCAAAATTAGATACATGTCAAATCAGACGTCCGATTTTCAAAATTAAACTTCTAGAATTAGATGCATGAAACCAACCGGACCGCCCAAATTGGACCAACAACCACTCGGACTCGGACTCAGACCATCTGATCAGTCTATCGGACCAACCAAAATTGGGGACGTCCGTATCTGATAATTGAACTCTTAAGAATCGAACAGCTAAGAATCAAATAGAAAACTATCAAAATCGGAAAAGTGAACAAAATACAAATTTGACACATCTAAGCCATAAAACTGACCCAGAGACCATATAGAGTCGAAAGCACATCATAGATCTATCACTGGGCTGAAATCTAGAGCAAGTAGTTCAAAACTTGGCTACAAACAATCCTTCAAATCATGCATGGTGTTTAGCATAATGGCCCTACGGTCCGGGGGGGACTGCCCCTCTGAACCCCCACAGAGGGGGCTCTGTCCCCTCTTTTGCACCTCCCCCAAGTAGGCTACTAGAGAGAAAATATACATCGTGACATGTCCTCCAAATTAGATTCTAGTGTAATATTGGCTCTACACAAGCATAGATTCTCACTTGCAAAACAGCAACAACCAAAAGCCCATATGCAAACAAAGACAAACATAGACCCTAGAACCTCAATGGGCCAATCTAGCCAAGAAGGGAAAAAAGACCACACCACAAAAACACGTATATGTTGCATTTGGACTGCATCTAGTCAAGGCAGAATGCAAAAACATCAAGCTATAACTTGCGAGGATGACTAGACATGAAAGTCCTGACGATAGATGCACCTTGAATGGCACTACATAAATGACCCAAGACATCAGTAGAGAATCCACATCTGGTTGTGCAGTTGGGGACTCTGAGGCATATATCATAAGGCTTGAACTTATAAGCCAAGACTTAGAAGATGAAGACATAGTACCACCTGCTTATCTTAGGGTCAAACTCATCGGCAAAAAATGAGCACTGTGTCAATGCTCTCATCAATGAAGGAGCTAATTTTAATATCTTGACCTATGAAGCATGGACCCTACTAGGACAACCAAAGCTCACACAACACCATATTGGAAAATGTGGGAATTTTCCATAAGTTTGGGACACATGGTCAAATCTTTGGATATGTCATAACTTGAACACTATAACTCCAAATTGAGTGCTCTATAGCTCAATAGATTCCATTTTTCAAGAACTTTCCAGTTATATGATTTTGAGATACTTATGGGCATGTTATCCGGGTGCCACCTTTTTAGTATTAAAAAAATGGGAATTGGGAGATTCCCAAACTCACTAATATAGTGTTAGACTGACTAATGCAACACTTAGTCCTTGTAGGGGACACCCACAAGCACTTATAGGGAAGTGCAAAATCCTTGTAACTATTGAAATTGAAAGTATGCATATCCTATTCCATGTTCCTTCGAATAGTGCTAATTGTGAAACGGAAACCCTCCTAGGAAGACCCTTCAAAAGGGTGACGAAGTGTGAGGCCGATTATGTAGCACAGAGGATACACTTAACACTACCAGGTGTGAGGATAATCACAATCTTTAGTAAGGGTGACCTCATCAAACCTCAAGGGAAAGACAAGAAATATTCTAACATACCAAGCAAGCCTAGTAATAAGAGCAAGGACTTGTTGAAAGAGTTGATACGAAACAGGAAGGTCAGGAGACAATGCCAATGATAGGCATTGGACTTACAAATATCGTAGAAGATCACAAAAGAAGCCCAAGCCTTATAGACAAAGGTATCGATGGAGAGCCAACACAATGCTATGATGGATATCCAAAGCATTGGTACATGCTCAAGGGTATTATGCAGATAAGTGATGGATTTGGGTACCAAATCCCCCTACTAAACCACCTCTATCAGTTGAAGGTGAGATCGTATCAAAAACAAAGAAGCATAGGGGGAAATCTAAACAAAAATCCAAGTTTTGAGTCAACAACATTGGAGTGACTGAGCCCCTCACGATTGAAATCAAGAAACCAAACATGACTATTCGAAAGGTAGATCCTGAGCCCAGCATGCTTAATAAGCAGATGTCAAATATAACCATTGAGTGTGCATAAAGACCATTACTGCCCAAGGAGCCTTTGAACTTCCCAAGAGAATAATGAGCACCACAGGCACAATGTTGCTCATGATAAGGCTGATTGCTCAACAAAGCAAATGGCAGAATCGTCTAATAGCCACAAGAAAATCTTTCAGTCAATGCCAAGTCCACCTAGGAGTCCCAAATCTCCCACACCCTCTTTCCCTAAATGGACATAGGAAGCACAATAGTAGCCATCAAGTGCAGCTGCTTAATCCCAATCTCTAACTCCATCTGAGCTTCCAAATGTCCAAGATATGGGACATGGCACACCATTAGCTCTCAGCCTAAGGATATGCATGTGCAATCCATTGTGTGACTAACTCAACTAATGCTCAATCTACACAAGTGAATGTGAAAAGGGCAACAAAAGACATGACCACTTCTAATCTTCTTAAGGACTTGACACCGTAGTCTACCAACAGTGGCCAATCCACTAAACTAGCCGCTACTACTTCCAATCACATGTGGAAGAGCAAGGAATGTATCCTTAGCAATTCACATGTGGAAGAGGCATCAGAACCAACATCCTTAGCACCCCTAGCACTTTTGAAGCACCTAAAACCTAGGATTGAGGAGAAATCTCTCAAAGATTTGGCCAAGGAGATGGCGCATTTGACCAATGAACCAAAGATGAAGTGTCTGATGAAGCTTGATCACAAGCTGATAGTCGCAACAAGTGCATATGTCCATGTGGACATTGGAAGGCCAACACCAGAGCACACAAAGCTCATAACCCCTAACTTGGGACAGGAGCAACAACATGTTTGCTTCCTCTATGTAGGTGTTGCTTGCTAAGGAAGTCATAAAGGACATCCCAAAGGCCACAACTAGAGAATTGCAATTGATACCCTCACTCTATACTACTCAATGTGAGACAAACAAGGAAAATCTCAAAGCAATCAAACAAAAAGGGAAAGGACAATATAATTTTATGCAAAAATGGTACTTCAACCAAAGTTTGGCAACCAAAATTGGCCAATGAATAATGACACTCTCAGTAAGCAAAGGAAAGCCCTTTGGACATCAATAAATGATCCCATGTATGTTGCTCGGACCTCATTACAAGTTTTGGTAGCAGTCCATGAGGTCCATCTTTCTACCATTGTCCAAAATGTAAAAGATGCGGGATCTAGAGCATGGCAAAGGCGGAAGCTATGGAGGATGGAAGATAAAGATACTACTCATGTTGACATGACAATGTAGACAACTATTACACAAGTGAATTAGGTTTCAAGATTGAGACTTAAACTCATAAACACAATCTTGTGTAGGACTGACAATGACACACACACTTGACAGAAAGAGACAAGTACTATTGCATTATCATCATATGAAAGTGATAGTCAAGTACATCATTATATAGGATTGCTTGGTAGCACACTACATCCACTGTGCCTATGGGATCCGTCTTTCTTCCTAGAATGAACTGCATCTCCCTAGCCTAGCTATTCCATACATAGGGTGTGATTGGCAGATTCTCAACACCACTCCTCAATCACAACCTAAAAGTACAAAGTGTGTAGAGGATTTAGTGAGAGCAACACCTGCAAAGTGTGGGCATACCACAAACATGGCAAAACACCAGAGGCTGTCGCAGAAAAGGCTAAGTGTGGGTACCATAAACATGGTGGACATCCAGAGGCTATAATAGGGGCCTCACAAAGTGTACAGAGGCTGTAGTACAAGGCTACATGAGGAGTTTTTACAAGCTTATGAAAGGAACATTAAGGCAGGTACAATGCTTTTAAAACAGAAAATGAGAGATAAGGATCGATATGCCCTTGTGGTCTTTTTCAGCATCTGCTATTTCTTTGTCATCATGGAAAATCTTCATGTCTTTAATCTTTGGTTCTTCAGCTTTGAATGATGTGGTCTTTTGGTCTTCATGACTGGTCTTCTTCTTGTCCTTCTTCCTTTGCTCTTTGATCTTATGGTCTTCTTGGTCTGGTTCCCCATGGACTTTGCTTACTGCTTCAGTCTTCATGTCCATGTCCCCCTCAAGAAAAGATATCATCTTTGAGGCGATGGAAATGTCTTCAAAATCTTCTGATGGATGCATTGATTGAACTTTGATGTAGACAGCTCCATGTCTTTCTACAAGTAAGATAGCCAAGTCTTGCATGCAATGTAAATGGGCAACAAGAGTAATGTTACTCTTTATAACAGGTAACCACCCAAGAGACTTCATGCTTGGCATTTCCATGATGGAATCAGCTTAAAATCTCTGAAACTTTCGAGCACAGAGTTGAAATCTAATGTGTCAAAAGACACAACCAATGGCAGTGTGAAAACACACTATGTCTATGTTGATGTTGAGCTTGAATCTTCTTGTTCAGGGTCGTTTGGTCGTCCTTCAATATTTCTAGGTCCTTGCCTTCCTTGATTTAATGCTGGGAACTTCAGATTTAGTAGGATTTAGCTTGGTTTAGTGGCAGGAGTGAGAAACTGAGAGAAAAATGAGCTTGGGAGATTTTGGCTATGGTGGAATTAGGGTTTCTGAGACAGGGGCCTGGTTTTTTGCAGATTGCAGGAGCTATACTTGATCATTTTGAAAACTTTTTTTACAGAAATGAAGCTTACTTCAAGCTCTTCAAAATCCCTATCCTCGTCGTCAAGATCACAGCATGTACGGTGCGCGCAGAGCAGGAAGACATAGGCAGGCACAATTTCAAACAGGAGCGACGATTTCTACAATGCTGATGTCAGAGCGCAGTAATGTTGGGCTTTAATGTGATGGAGAGTTGCGCCTAGTGTTGGGGAACATCTTCCAAGAAGAAGTCATAAGCTAATTTGACCTGTAGAGGGAGATCTCAGCCCTATACCAGAGATATGTCCAGGCTGGCTATGGTGGCCATAGGCCAGAAGCAAAGAAGAATGACAATGCTGGAGCTATAGGAGCCCAATGTCGGACTGTTATGCAACAGAGGGAAGTGCGGGGAGTTTAGGAACAATCCTCCAAAAGGAAGCATGTGGAGATAATTCTTTTTTTGGGAGATCCAAGGCCTCAAAGGCAAGTAGGTGCAGGTTTGGCTATGGCTGCCAAATAGGGCAGTGAGAAAAAAAGAGTAGAAGATGAAGTCTTGAGCTGGACTGAGCTCAAGCTGAGCTAGATGAAAGTGAAATGGAGCTGAAGGAGTAGTGCCATGCCCGTCTGGGCTCTGATACCATGTAAAAGATGCGGGATCTACAGCATGGCAAAGGCGGAAGCTATGGAGGATGGAAGATAAAGATACTACTCATGTTGACATGACAATGTAGACAACTATTACACAAGTGAATTAGGTTTCAAGATTGAGACTTGAACTCATAAACACAATCTTGTGTAGGACTAACAATGACATAGAAACTAGATAGAAAGAGACAATTACTATTGTATTATCATCATATGAAAGTGATAGTCAAGTACATCATTATATAGGATTGCTTGGTAGCACACTACATCCACTGTGCCTATGGGATCTATCTCTCTTCCTAGAATGAATTGCATCTCCCTAGCCTAGCTGTTCCATACAAAGGGGCATACATAGGGTGTGATTGGAAGATTCTCAACACAAAAAACATCCCTTGTACAATAAATTGCTTCTAGAAGAAGATCTACATGTGGCTAGCAGGCTAGGAGTAGGGAGCATGATACTTGATGTTAGCACTATGGCAAGCTCCTATGGGACATAACTGCAGCCTGTTAAATAGCCTTATGGGAAGTGCATCAAGCTCATCAACGACTGATCTAGTTTAGGGTCCTGAGTCTTTAAAGGATACACCTCAACTACCCATGAAAAAGAGGAGAAAACAATGGCAATTGCAAGTGGCTGTAGACACCAAGAAGATTGAGACCAAGAGAGCTAAAGAGCTAAGGAATAAAGCATCGAGTGAATGAACCCATTGCCATCTCTCCTAACGGCAGTGAAGCCTTAAACACATCTGTGCCAAAACCTTTTAAAATTGTATACCTGCAAGTATTGAATGATTTATTGATTATAGTGAGCTCAAAGAAAGAGCATAAGATTTTGACTATTAGTACTAACAAGCAAGACCAATATCACCACTTAAAGAATGATATAACATGTACAAGGGCGCATGCAGGAGGACTTTAGGGACCCACCCTTGCATGATCATGCGCCGATTTCTGTAGTTGCGCCTTGGTGTCCTAGGTTTAGAGCTTTGGGTCTTATGTGGTTGTGTGCGACGACTCCTAGGTGGTAGTTGCGGCTTAGTGTAGGGCCTGAGGAGCTCTCAACCTTGGTCGGTCTTATGCTTCAGTATAGTTATGTCAAGACAACATGTTTGTGTCAGCAATATGCTACTAAATAATCATTTTGTAGATTATTTCATTAGGCCAAGAGGGCCAATCATTCTGTAGTGAACTATCACATTTCATTAGGCCAAGAGGGCCTTCTGTCTCTGTCTAGTCCGGGTGCGGTTAATGGTTTTGTTTTAGTGTTGTACTAGACAATTTACAAAATATTGATCTTCATATGCATGGAATTTTAAAGATATTTTGAAATGTGTTGTGAATGGAATAATATGTTACATGTTCCTCTACATGAGTGGTTGGAGTTCCTCGAGCATCATCAAGAGTTGAGTGTCGGACATGGGGACACCTTGCTCACAAACCAAGGCACCCATCACTAGCCTTCTAGCCACAGTTATTTGTAGGTGTCAAGGTCCAACTGCACTAAAGTATCTTACCATTTCCTCTACAGTCTTTCGCACCTCTTTGACATTAGCTCTACATGTGCCTCTTTTCACCTCATGGTTATGTGTGCCTTGATGAATAAATAATCTTAACATTGGCATTGCTGACATCACATAATACACTACACACTGGCACTTGGAGAGCAAGATGGGGGGGTTCTTACAATAGAAGCATCCAAGGCTTCCAAGACCAACAACTGACATTCCAATAGTCGGTATGGTGGGATACAATATGGCCACAATAGGTTGATGAAACTATACCAGTCACATCCTAGGAGAACCATGACACAATAGTAGCAAATCCTCAAGAGAAACATGAAAACCTCAAGGGAAAAAGAAATCCTAGCATTGACCAATATTTCTCATCTAGGCATGAGCCCCCAACTATGCTAAAGCCTAGGGAAGCTCCCAGAACCTTGCATGATATAGCAACCGAGCAAGCCCTCATTGAACATAGAAGCATCACAAAGTGCTTGACCGAGTTAAATGCTAAACTCAAATTATTTGCACATGTCTATGTCCTTGTAAAAATGGGCACATTCCCTAAGAAGCAACTTGAGGAATATTTGTCATATTCCTATTCTGGGAAGAGCAAGAATATCTTAATGAGCACTATGGCAAGCTGCTACATGAATGCATGCAACTCATCTATGACAAATCTTTGATGAGGAAGCAGACAAACTATGCTTAACTGTGACATTCAACGAAGCGCTTTGCCAACCAAATCTCTTAGAAATAGAGCAACTAAAGTGAAAATCAAAGGGTCGAAGCCAATTTGGAAAACGTTGATTTGAAAACCGTGCTACTATGGCCAAACTTGGAGCCCAAAAAGGAGCGACTGGCCCAATGGTAGTCTCAAAGAGACCCGACCTATGTGGCGCCAACTTCCTTTTGAGTATTGACTACCATTCAAGGTATGGACTTAGCTGGAACTAGCCAAGAGAACCCTCTGATTGATAAAATTCTCACTGAGGAGGAGCTGCATGTTGCGAATAGACTCGGACAAGGCACCATGCTACTCAATGTTGCAAAATATTTGTTGTTACTGATTAGGCTACCACGATCATTGGTGGATATGTATGCCCCATTCTAGTACAATCCTAAGTTCTACAATTGGTTTTTATCCTCACGAAGTGACATGGATTCATAAACGTATACATAAATAAACAATGTGTTTTGTGACTGTGTATAAATAATACCAAAAGAAGCAAAGTCACCACACACACAAGCAATGATAGTCAAGCACAAGTGATATGCATCAAAGTTAAGACTATGAGATTCAGATAAGTGATGTCTTTTTGAGCTGCACTTGTTCATTATGGTTGAAGCATATGACTTGCATGTGCTCTCATGAGTTGCCAAGTGAATACAAGATGACGTAGGTCTCTGTATGAAAGCGTTCAATGTCCAAGTCACCACAAGACCACCAATCACACAAAGAACCATTATGGAGAAAGTGACACAAATACCAATAACAAAGATCCATGACAGAAGCCCCACTAGAAGAGAAAATCAACCCTGCAAAAAGCACACAGTGCATTTAAGCATAGCCCAAAGCATAGTCATTGGCTACTCTTTCTTTCTTGGCTAGACTCTACATTTGGGTAGGAGCCATGCTCTCAACAAGGACAACGATTTCTTCATCAACCAAGATTGAATTCATCAAATGCTATGTCCCTTGTCCATACACAGCTCACTTTAGTTGCTACATCAATTGGTCTGATGTCTCATATGTTACAAAGAGGTTTGCAAAATCTCAAGTTTATCTCTTCATCTCAACAATTATCCGTCTAGCATCGAGGCTACTAACACAATCATCCTTGTAATATCCATTTTCCACAACCTTTGGATCTCGACATCTCTCAGTCCAAATAAAAGGATGATAGCCTTAATGTATTACATTGGTTGTATTCATTTTATTAAAAAAAGTGAAAAATAAAAAAAGAGAAAATAACAAGAAAAAAAAAGAAAAAAGAAAAAGAAAAAAAGTACCCACAATCATAGCACAACACCTAGGGGCTCTCAAATTAGGTACATCAAGTGACCTTGGGTATTGGCTGGCTCTCCAACCGTCCAGTACATGACCAAGGTACGTCGAGTGACCTTGGTCGGGTACTAGCTGGCTCTAGCCATCCCTAGTCCCCTAGCCCTTTACACATCCCCCACAATTTTTCAAGGCACATCAAGGGCAAGACATACCTAGGGAGCTTGTCTTGCCTAGACCTATTAACCTAAACCATTTGCATGATTCTTTTTCACACTCCATCTCAGTACCATCGCAATCAATAGTGGTGAACAAGGCACAAAAGACCATGGAAAGTACACCGTACTCTTCAAACACTACAAGTAGCTACCACCTACCAAAAGCTAAGGCATCAATGAGCTTAATTATGCTATGTTGCATTATCAAAATCACAAATGACATCTCAATATGCCTTCAAGTGTAGTTTACCTCAACATCGATAATTTTTTTCCACACATTGCTATGAGGAACCAGACCTAACTACGTAATATCTAAGTATGCACATCTACTCACATAAGATTTGCACCACAATCTATATACAGTTTGGGTCCTCAAGTGCAAGACAATACTCTTGGCTTGCTTAGAGTTCAACCTGTCTCCCAAACTAACAAACTACGTCTTGTGCACGATAAGAAGACTAGCATTAACCCCTAGGGAGAGACCATATAAGAGGTTTTCAATTGAAAGTATTGAAGACTCCAATGAAAGTATCATCAACTCTTCATCAACACAACTCTGAAATCTTGTCCTTTATCATCATGCAAGCCCACCAAAGAATTGTCACACGCACGCAGAATCCCCAAAAACCAACACCTATGCCAGCCATGAGTGCAACTCTCAACAAAGAATAGCCCTATCACCAACTACAATAACCCTATTACTAGCCAATCATACCAACAAAGTACCACCAACGACCTTCATCTACACCACCACCAAAACTCCTCCATGGCAAACCACAGCAGTCCCTTCCATCCACATCTTTGATGCATGCCAAAGCCTGCTACCTATGACGATGAGTGCCATGGGACTCTCACACTCATCTAGGAGGGGGATAGTGGTAACCCTCTAATGAACAAGGTGGAGAATTTGGAAAATCTAAAGCAGAAGATAAGGCCAATGTAAAAGTGAAACGGAAGACAAAGGCGAGCCAAGAAAAATCTGAAAACATAAGAAGTGCAAAAAGTCCTAAATCAAGGAGAGAGATGCACAAGAAAAAACACCAGTTAATACTTTTTGTAAAAGAGCACAAGGTGCACCATGATTAATTTTAAGAGTTCCAGGCTCTCACCCGTGCAAATTGTAAAGGTAGATGGATGGTAGGAATGAATCTAGGAAGATAGGAGGATAATGGGAAAAAGGGCCAGTCGACCATGTAAAAAAAGGGATAAGGGGATGACCACCCAAAAGGGATTTAGGGTTTTGTATATAAATTTGAAAAGTGAATGATAAGTTCATTCTTGTGTGTGACAAAAAATAGCTCTCTTCTTCTTCTTCTTCTTCTTCTTCTTCTTATTCTTCTTCTTCTTCTTCTTCTTCTTGCTTGCTTGCTTGAGCTTGTGCTTGAGAGAGGGAGTGTGAATGTGAAGGAGTGAGTGTGTGAGGGTGAGGGACCATGGTGAAGAAGCTCTCCATCTTCTCCTCTCTTCTTCTCTTATCTTGCTCACAGAATGGATCTTGGAGCGTGGAGCTTAAAGCTTACACTTGGATCATGGAGCTACCGGAGTGCTTAAGAGAGGAGGCATGATGGGACCTAAAATGGGCCGGCGACCTCATACACACAACAAACACCCCCACCACATGGCCTCGTGGGCCAAGAGCGTCTGAGACTCACTCTACACTAAATGCTAATGCCGATTCTGTGTTTGTATTAAGTCATAGTCCAATGTTTATCCTTTCTCCTCAGAGGGAGATCCCATAAGATATAGTCATAATACCTCGTAGCATGAACATAGGGAAGCACCTCTCGGCTGACTGTCGTACTGTGACTCTCCTACTGGCCCCAAGATGTGTTGCTCCAACATAAATTACACACGAGACAAGCTCCACTCTTTCATTTTGAAAATATTCCAGGAGATACCATGTGTCCTTGCCAAATAATTCCCCAAGAAAAAGATCAACTAGCCTACAGCTTAGGTCATCTTCCATACTCAAGCGTAGGCCATCATAACAGAAAACAAGTGCTATGCATCCAGCTCTTCATATTCCGATACCATGGTTGATATGCACATGAAAAAGTGGATGATCCTAATGTGCTCAAACATAATTTTCAATCAGAAGCATGTCGTGCACAACCAGGCTTTCCAATGCTCATTCACTAACTCGTTCCAGCAATGTAAGGATAGCACAGAGACAATGCTCATACTACTATCCTCTCAATTAAAATACTACAAATTCTATATCATACTATGCATCATAAAAATCAGCAATAAATAACCCCCAAATTGCATCATTCAAACATCCCACCCCCTACGTTTAGGTAGTGCTTCCGTTGCATAAGTGTAGGGGTTCGTTTTGTCATGTTTTGATGTATAAAAAGTGATTAATCACGAACTTTGACAAAGAGGTAGGGAAAGCTGAGGCTAAACCTCATGCTCCGCCACTACCATACATTCACAAACACTCATTGTTCCTTATTTTTATGAAAAATCGTATTTTTTTTCCTTATTTTTTAGCATTTATTTGTCATAATCACTATTATTTTGTGATTTTTTCATGCCAACTATTCCAACATACTAAAAATCAATTTTATTTTCCATTTTTTTTCATAGGAACACATTTCACCCACCCGAAACGACAAAACCATCATTTTACCCTTAAAAACCACATTTTGAGTTTTACAAGATTTAAATAACGCATGTAAATCATTATGAAATTAGAAGTTTCTGATAGACGACAATTAAACATGATGCAACCATCACTCAAAAAATTTATCATCACATGAGAACATCATTTCCATCATAAAATGTCAAAAAAAACTTAATTTCATTCATAAAAAATAGTCATACCATGTTCCTACAAAACCCGAGACACATTAAATGACTGCGTGACCAGTGGAGGGAGTCTCCATTGCTCTCAATTCCATGATGCACATCAATCTTCAACATCTCCATTAGTCTCCATCATCATTTGCTTCAATCTCCTTTCTAATTCCTCCTTCAAGATAATGCGCATGAACAGTCCATAGAGGGGAGAGAGAGGGAGGAGAGAGAAAGACTAGAAAATGAGATTTTTTAATCCTCCATTAAAACATGCAAGCTTACAGTCATCTTGTTCCTTTCTCTGCCCTGATCGAGAATCTCCCCCTCTCTCTCCAAATAGGTTTGAATCGGAGAGGCATTGAGCAAAAATGAGGAGGCGCATTGACACTTCCCTTTGTTCAGAATTTTTGCATTAGTTTCAAGGCTTTTATTAAGCCTAAGGTTTAAAACATTAAAATAACCAGTTCATCTTTTTGAGTTCACACTGTTCCACAAGTGGATATTTCGGTTTTGAGGGGGCAAACAAACTCCGATTTGCAATCCGACTGGACAAGCGGCTTCGTGGCATCAAACTCCATCAACCTGACCTCTCTTACACACTTTATGGCTTCCTGATTTGGTAGCTACTTTATAATGCCAAACCTTGCGGGGATTAAATGGAGGGTCAAATGACCTCCCATTGACGAACCGAGACTTGTGTTGGGTTCCTGACGTCGAAACGCATTTAGGAAAATTCTAGCTTGGCCATCTGCCAACACTGTTTGATTTTTCATGAAAATTGGCTCTTTAACGCCTCTTGTACACTTTTCGGCTCCAAACAAGCTTCAATGCTTCAAGAACCGGTCCAAATCGGGTCCTAAAATCCAGCTCTCAAGGCAACTTGATTGGGCATGGAGGTAAGCTCATTACACTCATAGAGAGAGATAGCTTGTCAACTATGTGAGAGATAGCCATAAGTGCTCGGCTTGAAATGCTTGAACTATAAGCCGTGAACAATAAGCGGTATGTGGGTCTTGGCGGTTGAGCATGAGCTCACTACACCATCGTCAATTTCAAAGACAGATCCACCCACCTGCCATTCTTCAGGGAGGTTCGTCCAACACCATCTTAAATTTCAAAAAGACAGATCCACCCACCCACCATTCTAGGGATCCATCCAACACCATCTACAATTTCAAAGGACTGATCCACCCACCGTCAACGTCAAGGAGGGACCAGCCCCAACACCATCTTCAATTTCAAGGGCCGGTCCACCATCCAACACCATCCCCCACATAGGGGCTTGTATAAAACTTCAAAAGCCATCTGGCAACACCCATCCCACCTTCCAACTACTACCCATTAGTGCCATGGGATTGGCACTCAACTAGGACAACCTCAGCACAAGAAAAAGCGAAAAAAGTGGAAAAGCATAAGTCAGGAGCTAAAAGAGGTAGCCTGGAAGGAAATCAGAAACAATGGAAAAAGCAGGAAGGGAAATGACCGAAAGTGCAAGGGTGGCCTCAAAAGCTAAGTCATAGGCAAAAGCACATTTGTAAATGCAAAGCGCCCCTGAAACTCTTGTAAAAGAGCGCTAGGCTCCCTCCTATGCAAATTGTAAGGGTAGACGGGCAATAGAAAGGAAGATAAGAAGATAGGAGGACAATGGGAAAGAGGGCCTAAGCCGGCCATGTAAAAAAGGGGATGACTGCTCAAAAGGAATTAGGGTTTTGTATATAAACTCAAAAAGTGAATGAGAAGCTCATTCTTTGGTGTGTGGCAATGTGGACTCGTCTTCTCCTCTTCTCTTCTTGCTTCCTTGTGTGTGCTTGAGAGAGGGAGTATGAGAGTGTGAGGGAGTGAGTGTCAAGATTGTGGGAGAGAAGGAAGGAGTCTCACTTGTAGCTTTCTTGCATGCACAATGGGGGAATACACACAAGGGTGGAGGCTGAAAACAATTTTCCTCTTCTTAGTTGTGTAAGCCAAAAGAACTCTAGTACAAGGAAATAGAAGAACCCTATATATGGGTCTCAAACCAAACTCAACTAACTAAGGTGGCATACTAACTGAGCCAATACAATAGTAGACTTGCATAACTCACCAAGCTCAAGCCATTCCTCATCTGGGATAGTTGTAGGCGGATGTCCGCTTAACCTCAAAGGTTTGATCTGTGATTTTTGCACCAACACCTACCAAATCTGGCTCTTCCAATAAGATTAGTTCGTACCATCAAGCTTAGTGATGTTGAAAATAGCATGATCAATGGACGAACTCGCCATAATGCAGGCTGGAAGACTGTAGACAGTTCAAAATTGCTTGTTGTTTACTGTAGAAAATGACCAAAAAATCACCAAAATCGAGGAAAAGTGGCGAGGAAAGTGGAAGCAAAGCTGCTACCCACCAAGTACTAGTGAAAGTACATCATTTCAGAGTGTTTTAGCATGAAAAATCCATATCAGTCCATACATATATGCTTGCTATAATAAATTTTAAATTTTACTAAAAGAGAACTAACAGTGCCAAAATCGGATCCCAAGGCAATCAGATACTGCCAAGACCAAAGCCGGCATCATGTGGGCATAGCATAAGCATATGACGGTTGATAAGCATGAATCCAACACCCAAGTATGTCATACAAACATCTTCCAGTGAGGCACACCCCCTAGGCAACGGGGCAAAGTGTTCCTGCCACTACCAAAACTTGACGCAAGTAGGTGTCAGTTCACAAAGATACGGATCCAAAACTGAGACTTAGCTCATAAGCATACAGTGAACCAGGACATATGATGTATCATCCCAAAAGGTAAGAAGTCCAAAGTCTCAAGTGTATGTAACTACTCAATAGCATGTAACAGCTCAATGCATAAAAGTACCGCATGCTCAATGTCTGATAAGCATTCAAGAATGCTCCCACTGGCACAAAAGTTGTATATATGAGCTCAAGAGCTCAATCCAAGTCAAAGTACCAAAGACAGGAAACCAAGTCAATGCCTCAATAGCGTCCCAAGAGCATGACGGCTACAGAGCGATTGTAGGTAGCATCTATGAGCAAGACATACATCCCAATAAAGATCTCTGACAACGAAAGTGACATTCAATACAAAATTCTAGAATAGCAAATGGGAATCCAAGCCAAGTCTTTAGAGAGCACTAAATCCCAACATGTACATCGTACACTGTGCCAAGACAAATGCATCAAGCTGTAGGTATCGAGTAAGCATGTACCCAAAGAGCATATAACTGTCAAAGCACTGACCACTGTCAAGCATAGACCAAGGTCAATGAGTGCAGGCTGAAATAATCTCAAGCTTTCAAAAGCATCCGGATTCAATGACAAGCTCAAAGTCGTCCCTCGATGATCAGTACATCATAGCATAACCCAAGACATACATCCGGAACCAATATGCATATGTCAAAGCATGAAAGATAGCTTCAGCACAAGAGTATTGAGCATGCATTTACTGTTATACACTATGTATTTCCAGCCCCAAAATTAGGCCAAAATCATAGCATTACATATAGCTTCAATCCCCCAATCAATCGGGATGCAATAGGCATCAAGCCGGTTATGTAGTCATGCCCAAACAAGCATAGGCATATAAATACATGCTATCTCAGACCTGAAATCTATTGCAGAATATTTTGTCATCAGAATTTGGCAAATTCAACATCACCATCGTGTCCGGAGCGTGCCAAAACCCCAACTTAGACTCTTACTTTGCCTGAATCGGGTTCCGAATGCCCGAGATATGATAAAAAGAGTGATTTTTGGGCCAGATTTTGAAACAGGCGCAAAAAAAACGTGAGCTAGCTGGGGGGGGTCTGCTATCCCACGTGTCAACAATGGGGCCCAAAGGGGGCATAAATGAGGGCCAAAGAAGGCCTACACCAAGCCTTAGCAAGCCTTGATAGGCTGGAAGGAAGATCTAGGTGAAGGAAGCTCCAAGAGGTGTGAGCTATGGCTGCCCACAACTTGTTTACAGCCTGTGAGACCTGAGAACTGAAGTAAAACTCTGAAATAATGAAGCAATACCTCAATGTCAATGCCTTGATGGTACCTCAATAGGCTGGAAAGAAGTTCGGGAAGTCGGGGAGTGATGGGAGCTCAAGAGAATGAGCTATGGCTGCCGGGAAGGAGACCCAATGCAAGTAGGGAGTCGATGGGATGCTGAGAATGCCACGAACCAAGCTCAAGAGTCAGAAAGCAAAGCTCTGATACTAGTTGAAAGGGAGAGAAGGACCAAAGCTTGGACTCGAGAGCTATGGCGGGAGAGCAAGAGCAAGAGAGAGAGACAACAAATGGGAACTCCAACAGTCTCAATGTGTGACCGGGCCTTCCTTTATTCAAATTGTCACTAAAAGAATAAAGAATAAAGTGACGGTGTGGGCGCTCGCCACCTGTAGTGTGTAGTGGTAGTGACTGTCAGTGTAATACACGGGCGGCTAGGCAGAGTCACCTTTACCCCCAACAACCCAACTATGGAAGCCGATATGGAGAGGACATCAGGTCATGCCACTCTCCATAAGAAATGCCCAAATTGCTAGTTTTCGATGATTCAAACACCAACAGAATATCAGGGTAAGTCCTTAAATTTTTGATTTATTGTGGAAGCACACACTCGTTCATGCCACCAAAGTGTGCTAAGAAATTAGGTATAGACACAATACCTACATCTAGGTTTCTTGTGAAACTTTGCCAATGAAAAAGAAATCATGTCTACTCAACAAACATGCAAAAAAAAGTGATATTTAGCATGAGAAGCATTCTCTTTCAAATGGGATTTAGAATCATGAATTTAGTGGCTGACGAATGTCTATTGGGTTTGGACTGGTAGTGGCTAATCCTCAATGATACACATATTCAGTGCAAAAAAGGCCAAGTGACTTTTCAAAACCTAAAGGGGAAAAAAGTGATGACCCAAGGTGAGACAGGAAAACCCAAGGTT
Source organism: Lygodium microphyllum (assembly GCF_053477565.2). Taxonomy (NCBI): domain Eukaryota; kingdom Viridiplantae; phylum Streptophyta; class Polypodiopsida; order Schizaeales; family Lygodiaceae; genus Lygodium; species Lygodium microphyllum. The sequence goes on along the minus strand of NC_141162.1, from coordinate 121,085,281 downwards.
CAACTAGCCAAATCATCTCGCATAATAAAAGGATTACCTATGTATCTCATAAAATTAAATAAGGTTGAGCAGAATAAACAAGAGGAGGGAGAGCCATATTGGTTGAAGGAATATGATGACATCTTCCCAAAAGAGCTAACTGAATTACCACTTGGAAGAGAAGTTGATCACTTGAACCAGGAGCTGCTCCAATTGCTAAGAGTCCATATAAAATGTCTATCCCTGAAGTAATTGAGTTGAAAGAGCAAATCAAGTAGTTACTGGATCAAGGATACATGAGACCCAGTAATTTTCCATGGGGAGCTCTAGTATTGTTTCAAAAGAAAAGGGACGAAACTCTCCACCTTTTCATTGATTATCGAGAGTCTAAACCAGGCAACAATCAAGAATAAGTATCCGATCCCAAGAATAGACGAGCTACTTGATAGGCTGCAAGGGGCAAAAATATTTTCCAAGATTGATCCCCGATCTACTGGTTATTACCAAATAAGGATCAAGGAAAAAGATATCCCCAAAAATGCCTTCAATACTAGATATGGTCATTTTGAATTTCTCATAATGTCTTTCAGTCTAACTAATGCCCTTGCTACATTTAACATATTAATGTAGGATATTTTTTGACCTCATCTTGATGAGTTTGTCCTAGCCTTCTTTGATGACATCCTAACATACTACATGAGAGATAAAGACCATGAGCTACAATTGCGCATTGTGCTGGACACAATGAGGATGCACAAGATCTATGCGAAGAAAAGGAAGTGTGCCTTTTTCAAAAGATAGATGGAATATCTTGGATTCATAGGAATCTCTGTAGACCCAACCAAAGTTAGAGATGCGAGTGGCAACCAACCAATGACAGTTAAGGAAGTGAGAAGTTTTTAGGGCTGACTGGATGGTATAGAATTTTCATAAAAAATTACACCCTAATAGTTGCACCTCTCACTGATTTGCTGAGAGAGAAAACTGCCATTATATGGACGCCCATTGAGCAAGCCAGTTTTGAGTAGCCCAAGAAAATTTTGGTAACATCACCCATTTTAAAGCTACCTGTTGACCTAAGTCAAGAGTTTGAGGTCATAATAGATGCAAGTTCTCTTGCACTAGGTTATGTGCTTATGCAACAATGTCATCCAATAGCCTATTTCTCAAGGAAACTGAAAATCTGTGAGAGGAATTATGCCACCCATGATCGTGAGCTGCTAACTATGATCCATGCTCTCAAAATTTGGCGACACTATCTGCTTGGAAGCAAGTTTACTTTGATCACTAACCACAAAAGTCTTAAATGGATCTTTACTCAACCAGACCTCAACATGAGGCAATATCGATGGATTGAAGTCTTTCAAGAATTTGATTTTGAAATCAATTACAGACTTGAAAAGAGAATGTGATTGTTGATGTGCTAAGTTGTAAAGCTTTTCTAAGCTCAAATTCAAATACCAAAATTTCACTATGGATGATGGACTTGGAGGACAAGGCTCTGCATTTCCCTCAATCAAGTGCTGAAAAAGAAGATATTATGGAAAGCCCATGACTCCCCATTCTCAGGACACCCTAGCTATGCAAAAACTCTTAATGCAGTCATGAAAAGTTACTACTGGAAAATACTGAAGCATGATGTACTCAGATATATTACTAAATGCCTAAGCTCCGAGTGGATGAAAGCTGAGCGTGTCAAAATGCCAGGCAAGCTCTAGCCACTTGACATTCCATAGATGAAATGGGAGTTCATCAGTAAGGATTTTGTAGTTGGCTTACCTTTTATTCAAGGAGGGTATAATTCAATCATGGTGATTGTAGATGTGTTGACAAAGGTCACTCATCTTATCCCAGTCAAGAGACCAACTACAAAGCTTCAGATATTGCACGACTATTTGTGAAAGAAATCTTTAGTCTTCATGGATTGCCTAAATGAATCGTTAGTGATCATGACTCTCTGTTTACATCACATTTCTGGAGAAGCCTATTTGAAGAAATTTGAACCTAGCTTTGCTTTAGCATAGCTTACCATCCCCAAAGTGATGGTTAAATAGAGCAGATTAATCAGGTCATTGAAGATATACTGAGAGCTTACTGTTCCAGAGAACCGACAAGGCATATATACTATTTGCCATTAGTAGAATTTTCCTACAATGCATCATATCACCAGAGTATTCAAATGACTCCATTTCAAGCATTGTATGGGCAAGATTGTTTGACACCATTGAATTTCTCTGATCCAACCCTAAAGGTTGAGGCTTCAAAGAAAATGCTAGAAGACATGGATGATCAAGTCAAAACTATCATACAAGACATCCAAGATGTCGAAGACCGCCAGAAAGCTTATACTGATCTAGGATGGCAAAAGTGTATCTTCCAAGAGGGAGACATGGTTTTCATCTGTGTATGCCCAAAGAAAAGTTCTCTATCATTGGGAAAGTTCAAAAAGTTGAGTCCAAGGTATTGTGGACCATACAAGGTTCTCAAATGCCTAGGAGCTAATGCCTACAAACTACAACTTCTTGATCATGTGAAAGTCCACAATGCATTTCATGTTAGCCTTCTGAAAGCTTATGTGACAAATCAAGATCATATTCTTGATGACTAGCAAATTGTAATGCCTAGTCAATGAGCCCTTGAACTCCAGCCTGATAAGATTCTAGAAGTAAAAGAGAAACCTCTGAGAAACACAACCATTAGAGAGTTTCTTATCTAGTGGAAAGACTATCCTGAGGAGGATGCCACCTGGATAGAAGAGACAGCTCTAGAAAAAGAGTTTCCCTAGCTCTTTTCGAGATGATGACATCTCTATTCATCTAAGGAGGAGAGGATGTAATATTTCCACCATAGCGCTTCATATCAAGAAACAAATTCAGGCTTGAGACGTTTTAAAAAAATTACTGGTCGAGATATCACAAAAGTAACCACATGTAATTTTCTTAATATTGAGTCTTGCATTAAATCAATTGCGCAATTCGACACGACAAGATGCCTCAATGTTCCCAGCCAACAAAAAGCAAAGACACCTCGTAAATAATATTACGACGGCTTGATTATAATTTTTTGCAAATTATATTTGATTTAGCATTCTCAATTCCATTTAATGTATCAAAGATCACATTGATTTCGTAAAACCGCAAGACAAATTGCAAAAGCCTTAATCGGTAGATGAAGAATGTGCAAGAATGAGCATGATATTGAGTAAGTTAAGTATCAAAGAATATGACATGACTTTATAAACTAAATAATTCATGAGGTAACTTGGCCAAAAACCACCAAATGAAGTCATTTTGAAGAAAAAAAGACGTATTTGAAAAAATAGGCCAAAATTCATGACTTTTTTAATGCCTGAAGGGAGAGAAATAATAAAGTAACCATCCCCATGCCACCAACCAACAAGTAGGAAATCAAAATGAATTTTTAATAAAGCTCACTTGGCTCTTAACAAGTAGCCAGAAGAATGAGTCGAATGCATGCTCCCCCTCATGCCTATAAATACACCCCCTCTCCTTCACAAAGAAAGCAAGAATGAAGACCTCCTGTACTGGCAAAATTTCTCTACTTCTCTTATCTATTGAAGCTTTGAAGCTTGAAAGAGAAAAATACCCCCTCCCCCTCATGTCGAGAGAGAGAGAGAGAGAGAGAGAGAGAGAGAGAGAGAGAGAGAGAGAGAGAGAGATTTATAGGCCATCATATTGTGGAAATTGGATAGTAAGAGAGTGTGGAAGAGAGATAAGCCTACTTAAACTTTAGGGGTAGAGGCCATTTTGATCCCCTCTTGCTAGACTTCTACCTCATTTTCATTTTCTTTACCCCTTGTTATACCTTCGGCGCTCCATATAACCATACCACTAAGCAAAATGCTGGCAAAATTTTTTTGGATGACCATTAACTCTCCCTAAACTACCACATCAATCTAGCCTGACATCCGATGGCCTTATGAGGTCGCAAAAATTCAAAAAGCCCATTTGAAGCAAGGGAAGCAAGGAATGTGGCCACTGGAGAAAATAACGCAGTAGGAATTGACGAAACCCTCGTTATAGTAAACCTAAGAGAGGTAGCATATTGTGAGTTTGGAAAAAATTAGTGTTTTATAAGCTTATCGCTATATTTGTCTTTAAATGATTATAAATACATTCTAAAGAAAATGCATGTGAATTGTTGCTTAAGAAAATAACCTAAGTAATATAATAATTAGCTATTGAGTGAAAAGACTCTTTCACTTAGAAAATGATTATATGCCTGCCATTAAGAAAATATCTTAATTATGGTTTATTTTGTGATATTTTTTGTTATTTATTAATGACATATGTGATCATAATAATAGAAAAAAGGTAGACGGTGTTAGGGGAGGAAATATTTTATAAATTTCCATTGAAAGTGAATATCTCTATTTCATTTTGCTAATGATAAATAGACACATATGATTTTTATAATATTTTATAAAAAATTATTTAGATAATATCATAAAATAATCAATGCATTAAATCAACTAAAAATTATATAGAAAAAATATGTGTGTAGTAATATAATTCGATGACTGAAAGAGGAAAGAAAAATTACACCTACAATTTTTGCATTGCCTAGAATAAAGTTTTCAGAAAAACAATCAGCATTGCACTTAGGACATAGCTAAATGAAAATTGATCTTTCTAGATAACGTTGAAAGTTTGGCAAATAATCGAACATCGTGATTAAACTATAGAATATGAGTAGAATCAAATAAACACACACAATGTTAATATTAATGATTATATTAGCAAGAGTGCCAATATCATGAGTTGACCCACGTATGAGTCAGCGATAGAACCTAACCTAAAATATCAAGAGTGTTGAAGCGAAAAAAACTATGAAATACTTGACAACCCTGAAACTATCAGTATTAGGAAATTAACTAAATATCAAAAGTATGTAGGACTTGTTGGACATTGATAAGAATCTATTGATACAAATTCTAAAGTCTAAATAGACTTGGAAAAGCATTTGAAATCCTCCTAACTAGTGCAAGTTAGGGTAGGGTAGTGCATGAATTGCCAGTCACAAATGCCCATATTATCTTTTAGGACAGAAATAACAAATCTTTCGTAAGGATAAAATAGACGTCTCACAAATAATCAGATTCGTGAAACAACTTACATATCCCAAAAAAAGAGTTGCAAGTAGAAAGAAAAACCCTAAGAATAAGGTGGGACCTTAAAAGAGAAACCCTAGATTTGGATGGGGCTGCTTCCTATGCTAAAACCACTTGCTACTATTTCTTTTTTATTTGTGCATACATTGATGGTTGCATAGGAAAGATTGATTGTACTTGCAGTAGTTGGATCTCATTGTAAATATATAATCAAGATAATAAGAGGAAATATTGCACTATGCCTCCCCCACGGCTACACGTGGAACCCTGCTCCAAGGGAGATTGTTTTGTACCATCGTGAGGAGCTGTGGACCGGCCCCAATGACGAGAGATTGCTTAGTGAGGAATCCATTAGGTAGGAGGAGGCGGGAGTGCCATGGGGACTTTAGTCGTAAATCACTCGTTTGCTCCTAGAAACTACTTGATCCTCACAAGAATCAAGATGGGATCCTAGAGTCCCCGGTACTAGTGAACCGATTGAAATCTTGGAGGGTTTATTTTCTTATGCATAGACAGTATGGATTTTTTGGTGAACGGTGGTTTATCTTCTACATAGGCAGAAGGGGAAAATCATTATAAATAACTTTTCTGAATGATAAATAAATATATTTTTCCAAAAGATTATTTTCTCTTTCTTTGTGTTGCGCTGTAAAATTACGCCAAGGAATCTGTAATAATGGGTTAACTAACGAGGCTACTTTTATATGCCATAACTTAATGTAATAGGTAATTAGAAAACTAAAGAAAACCATTTGTGGGAAGCAGGTGGGTGAGATCCCTAATGGATCCGTCTTATGGATAGGTGGTCCCCGTAGGCTGGGAGCTTTTCTCAAGATATTGAATGAAACGTTAATTAGGAAAAATTAGGTAGAGCCAAAGATTGACCTACCTAGGTCTTAAAACCTTGATCAGAAATTATCTTAGGGGAAAGGTGCAGCGGATGTGCCAAAACTCCATTAAGATTTCTTGAATCCTAGCCAATTACTGGAAAAAAGTGTTGCACTCCACAAACCAAGGGTAACTACGATTGCTCCAATCAGACGAAAAGCCCTTGTCGGACACCTTTGATGGAACTAGCTGATGTATTGAGACCTCAGTTGTTAAATTAGGACCCCGAGCTTGCAGGTTGATCCTCATGGGGATGTCCAGTACCCTCAAGGGGTTCACTATACTAATTTGTGAATTTTTCTTGAATAAAACACAACCCTTTTCTATTCAATCTGTAAGTAACGCCTTTATATGACACCCTTCTGTATGTAAAAATGTATAAAAATGGTGTTTTAAAAACCCCTTATTTTGAGTTCATATTATATATACATATATTCATGAGTGACCCCCCCGAGCCGGCGGTACCTTCCTCTATTACGGGGTGGGCTTTGGGAAACCTAGACGATAGACCACGTGCATTCTTGCAAGTGTTGAGCAAAGCTGTCTAGGATAGTTCCCTGATGGACCACTAAAATGTGTTGCGAGGGAATTGTTAGGTAGGCACATGACAACTCGATCCTGACAACGACGATTGCTACACATTTTCATGATTGGGATGATCAACTTATAAATCCCCTATGGGCATGCAAAACCTCCCGTAAAGGGCTACTCCAAGACACACCCCTTTGCAACTAATGTATGGTACACAAAGGTTATCTTCCCTATTGAACTGGAGTTACCCTCTTTGTGCATGTCTATCAAAGAGCGCTTAGGAGATGACGAGCCCCAGAAACACCATCTCTTACACTTGGAATGTCTGGATGAGACTTGCAAGATGGCTCTACAGTGTATGGAAGCGCACCCAAGCTCGATGAAAGGCCTATCATGATAGGTTCATCAAGTAGAAGGAGTTTAAGGGTGGAAGGTGATTTAGTCCTTGCTTATAACTCAAGATTTTGGTAAGTTTCCAAGCAAGCTTCAACAACAATGGATAGGCCCCTATGAGGTACTTATTGTCAAACCTAAAACAGCTGCAGACAGTTGATGCTTCTAATGATCTCTTCCTGATTAATGTCTATTGCCTTACGAAGTATTACCCTCCCTAGGGATCTTGACAATCACCGTTGATAGTCCCTTCATCCCTTGTGCGTTGGTTAGTAAAGCTTTGTCTATTACTCCTAATAGCCCTGTTGCTCATCTTGATGGTATGGCCTCATTCTTCTAGCTCCTCTTAGCCACTTCCCACACCTTGTTTACTCCCTTTCTATTTGATCCAATAGAGGTGGCATGGATGGTTTTGATACATGGTACTCTTGTTATTTTTCTCATTGAAAAAAAAGAGAAAAAAAGAAAAATATATCAATCATGGGAGAAAAGGACATTGGTCCTTGTCATACTAACCTATTCTTCGATAAAAGGTGGATACACCCTCGGGAGTAGGAAAAATGAAAAAAATAATAAAATAAATCAAAACTGCTATTGGAGAAAAGAAAGTGATTCCCTATCATAATAGGTCTCGTTCCAAGAAAAGATGGCACACAACCTTGGAGAGAATGCTGGTTGTGGAAAAGGTGGCAACACCCCACAGTTTAGGACAATTGAATCATTAATCGATCTTCAAGGATGCAATTCTTAATCCGCCTCCCTTAGTGCATTGTATCTTGCAACTTCTTGAGTATATTTGACTCCTACAATAGATGACAATTTTTAATATGCAATCCACAAGTACCAGATGTGTTGGCTACCTCCTTGGGTATGCCTCTTCATCAACCGATATAAGTTGACATCATCAACTATCCAAATATCTTCATCAACAATCCTTTGAGCAATGCGAGCTTTCATCCTACCCAGACAGGGATGCGAGTATGGGGGGCTGCACTCTCTACTTATCAAAAGAGCTTGAAATAGAGGATAGGGTGTGTGACCAATCTTTGCCTTTATATTCAAATGAGAGGTAAGATGTGTGAATGGAGTGTTGTATGCATGAGATGGGCCTCTTAATATTGCACAAAGCAGAAAGTGTTTTTGTGTATGGCACTATAAGGCTCCATGACCTTCCTTTTGGAACCATATGCCGGCACAGGGAAAAATACACTATTGCACCATCAATTACACACAAGGCTTTGCACAAGGCACATTGAGGATTACATCAATGGGGTTCAAGAATGGGTTGCCCTCCTATAATCATCAATAGAGTGTGAGATAGAGGGGGGATTTGAGCATGATTGCTTTTCCTTTCTTCACAACTGAGATGTAATATCCGCGTGCTTTTCTTCCCACCCGTGCCTCCCCCCCCATAGGAACTTCCCCCCCTAATTTAAAAAAAATATTAACCTTAGTTCAAAAATTTCTATCCCTCTCTCTCTCCTCGTCGACAGCATGTCAAAAAGAGAGAGAGAGGGAGTGAAGTGGATGTTAGGGGGGCATGCAGCCCCCAGGTGGGAGGGGTGGCAGCCATGCCACCCTCCTCCTCCCCTGCTACAAAGAGGAGGCTCCGCCTCCCTGTGTAGGGGAGAGCGCCTCCCCTAGACGTCAGAAGATTGAACCCCCCCCCCCCCCCCCCCCCCCCCGCGGGGGATTCCGACTGAAACCTTACCCCCCTCCTCGATCGCCACTCAGTTGGGGCCCCCGCGTGAGCAGAAAAGAGGTAGAAGAAGAGAAGAGAGAAGAAGAAGAAGGAGAAGAAGAGGTAGAAGGAGAGAAGAGAGAAGGAGAGGGAGAGAGAGAAGAGAGGGAGAAGAAGAAGAAGTAGTAGAAGCGGAAGAGGAGAGGGAGAGAAGAAGAGAAGAAGGAGAAGAAGAGAAAAAGAAGTAGAAGAGGAAGAGGAGGGGGAGAGAAGAAGAGAAGGAGAGAGAGAAGAGAGAGGGAGAAGAAGAAGAGAAGAAGGAGAAGAAGTAGTAGAAGAGGAAGAGGAGAGGGAGAGAAGAAGAGAAGGAGAGAGAGAAGAGAGAGGGAGAAGAAGAAGAGAAGAAGGAGAAGAAGAGAAAAAGAAGTAGAAGAGGAAGAGGAGAGGGAGAGAAGAAGAGAAGGAGAGAGAGAGAGAGAGAAGAAGAGAAAAAGAAGTAGAAGAGGAAGAGGAGAGGGAGAGAAGAAGAGAAGGAGAGAGAGAGAGAGAGAGGGAAGGAGAATAAGAGAAAAAGAAGAAGAAGAGAACGAGAGAGAGAAGAGAGAAGGAGAAGAAGAAGAGAAGAAGGAGAAGAAGAGAGAAAGAAGTAGAAGAGGAAGAGGGGAGAGAGAGAGAAGAAGAGAAAAAGAAGAAGAAGAGAGAGAGAGAGAGAGAGAGAGAGAGAGAGAGAGAGAGAGGAGTGAGGGTTGGTGAGTAGTGAAGGTATAAAGGGCCGTGCCGAGGAGCCGTGTTCATGAAGCCATCTTTTTCAAGCCATCCCCTTGGTGAAGGACCCCTTCTCATGACCTTTCCTTCCCGAGCTTGTCATCCTGAAGGCCCGTTAAGGTTAGGACTATCCAAACTTCACGTGGCAAATGGCTCCCAAAAAGAAAGTCGCGGGAAGCGTAAGTGCCAAAGCTATCAATGGTACCGATAATGCGCAAGAGGTGAGTAGAGCGACCAACACAACTAATGCCCCTACGATCACGAATTAGACCCAGGTTCTTTTGAATATCCTAGGTTTTATAATCAATGTTGATTAAACATATTTTGTATTATTTCTCGTGGAAGAAATGAAGGGGTTAGCTACATGCATGGAACAAGAACAAGCCTTAGGACTTTTTATTTACTATAAGCGCTAGGTTGCATGCATGAAATGGTAGAGTATGGAGTTTGCATAAGTTTATATGCATGAAATGATAGCTTTTACATACATAGAATGATAAGGTTTTCATATTATTTCACATAAAATAATAGTTGTTAAACCAGTTCAGTGCATGAATAGTCATTTAATATGACTGCTTCGCAATCATGATCAAAAGAAATACATGAAATGTTAGTTTCCGTTCGTAAGATGCATTTGCACCGATGGATAGAAACCTATACTTTCATATACGAAAGTCACATGTCATCCGGTGCATTAGGAATAAGTATTTGTTGCCAGGTATGAAGAGAGTTAAAGGTTGTTTAGGATGTACAAATATACTAAATGCACCATGTGCATGATGGGTAAGGGTAATTGGAAAACTCTGCATAGTACCACACTAAGAGAGGTGGAAGGGATGCATGCATCTAGATTGTATCCTGAAGATGAGGAATCTTGCATTGCCAAGTATGTTAACTGAACTTGGTTAGAGCTGGAAGAATAAAAGACCCTTGGTTGGGTTGCGAATAAGGCATGTTCGTTGTCTTGGTTGACCATTTAATGCTTTGAGTTAGAGATTAAGTTACCATAAGGTAAAATCCAAGGGGAAGAGCAAGTCAAAATGAGTTAACTTACCAAGAACATTTGCTTGCATGATCTTGTTTGAGATTATTGGGATCTCACCAAGTCACGAAGGATCGAGGATTGGATGCTGGGAGCATCTGGGAAAAAGGTCCAGGATCGGATGCTGGGAGCATCCGGAAAAAAGGAATCACACCTTAGCAGTTGGTCGTACAAATGGCCTCCAAAATGTTTGTGATTGTACACTTAGGTACATTATTTGATCTCTTTGCTCAAGGAACTAAGTCAAGGAAAAACACTTGATGCTTTAGGTTAAAAGCCTAGAGGGAGAGGTAGGAACAGTTACCTACTGTCTGCCTGGCCCTATCCAAGGGGGTTGTTAGTCACACCGGGTATATGGACCTAACCCGCCGCGAGAGGTCTCTTCGTGGGTGCTACTTGGAGAAGGAGGACGCTTGGGTGCCAAGGGAAGCTCTGGCCGTAAATTCCTTGCCTTCGGATCCCGCACAAGAGACTGACGTGACTCGAGATGGGATCTCAAGGCCCGTGTACTAGTCAACGGGCGGAACTTGGAGCAGCAATCCTGTAGATTGCTAGGATAACCTTCGGGCATGATATTGGATGTACTCCAAAATTATGATAAATAAAGAATAGACATTTGAGAAAAAGAAAATTTCTTGACATTGTTTTTGTGTTAGTGCCTAAGCTACGTGAAGGAACCAATGATTAATTTGATTAATTAAGGAAGCTGCTTTTGCCTGTCAAACGTAATGTGGTAGGTAACTAGATAACTAAAGCAAACTGAGAAAAGTGCGGTGGATGTGACTTAGGTCCGCCCTATGGAAGGGTGGCCCCAGCTAGCTGCGAATTTTTCTCAAAAGACGAGACAACGAGACTATCAAAACCTAGCATGAGTAGGGTTAGAATCCCGATTTATGTTGTTTTAGGGGAAAGGAATGGGACTACGCCTTATGGCAGAGAGGTTGAGCTTCGCATCCCTCTCGTTTTCCATTCTCCATGAACCAAGTGCAGCATGAATCCGCTTCAACTCTGTTGTTTCTACGCAAAGTGGTTCATCTAGAGCTCGACGCTAGCTACTTCCCAGAGACCTTGTTGATAGGAAAGGAACCCTGACTTCAGGTAAATCCTAAGTGGGAACAGCTAGACACTTTCGCTCGGGGTAGACTCAGGGAGACCTAGATCAAAAACTCTGTGACATTCCTAGTGAGTGCTAGGCGGAGCTTTCTAGACCCTCTTCTCGATGGGCTGCTAAGACGTGTCCCACAAGCGATCGAGCGGACATGTTACAGTTGGTATTAGAGCAAACCAATGGGATCTAAGATTACAAGGGAACTTAATGGAGGAAAATAAAGGGAATAAGGGGATAGTCAGGGGAAGGTAAGTGGAATAGAGCAGTGTTTTCTGTTGAAAATATTTTTTTACTCACTTATGGATGCTGGGTTGCAGAGTCACAAAGCATGGAGCAAGTTCTTGGTGTTCCAGGTCATGTTCATGACTGCAATACGTGCTTCGGATTATCGTCAGAGGCTTGGCATGATGAACATTCTGGATCGCACCTATAATCCTTCGCCCCTGTATGCGGAATGGAGATGGACGGGAGAATCAGGAATATACTACATAACAACCCACCTCATGAATATACTACATAGCAACCCACCAACTCGTGTATCTTCAGACCACTTGAAGAGAACCAAGTGGATGGAGGATTTAAAGATCGTGAAGCTGTTCATCTTTGTCTAAGCTCACAGAAATGCAACTTTGCATGTTAGCGGTCGGCAAGTCAAGCAGAACAAGTATATCTATGAGGAAGTGACCCGGGTGATCTCTGCTGAGGCAAGATCAAAGTGTTAGGGTGCTATGAGAAGAAGGGGTATCAAAGGAAGGGATACCCCAAGCTTCCTATGACTTATCGTTTCCTGAAAATCCATGACCCCACTCCATATTATTATTTCGTCCTTGTAGCCGATTGTAACACAATCCTATTTTCCCCAAAGTGATGTATCAATCAGCTTGTCCTACTTACCCAAAATAAATGTACTCAAAGGGATATGCCCTCATGAATGAATAAGACTTTTTACTATTGTCTATCTTGATTGTAAATGTTAGCTAAGGTGTTAAGTGATTAAATCACTTGGCTAAAAGTTGTGCTAGTCATATTAATGTAATATGGGGAACATTTGATAAGATATTAACAGAAAGAATCTTATTGTCTAGACGCAACCCCAAAGCGCAGGTTCCAAGTCCGACTCCTGCACTAAGTACAACTCTGGTTCAAGAGAAGAAGTTCCTCCTCAAACAAATTAAGCCACCCGAGTTTGATGGCAAGGGAAGGACTGTTCAAGCCGATGCTGAGATCTCGATTGAGTCCATGGAGGACTATTTTGAGGCAGCAAGAACTGCACCTGCTAACCAAGCCATGCTCGCCAAACTTAAGCTTACAGGTGAAGTGAGACTTTGGTGGAAACAGTGGTGTAGAGACCAAGCAATCTCAGAGGGGATAGCCACTTGGGAGAAGCTTAAGGAAGCTGTGCGAGGGAGGTATCTGCCACCTGCCTACCGCACACAAAAGATGAATGAATTCTATGACTTGAAGCAACTAGGATTATTCCTTCGTTTCACTCCTAAAGTACGCGCCTCCAATGGATATGACACAACAGGTGTCAAAATTTTGTGTTGGGTTGAATCCACCCATAAACACTCAATTGGAATCAATTTGCCCAACGGACCTACAAGACACACTCATTCGAGCTACTCCAATAATACAAGAAGTGCAGACCAAACCAAGGAACAACAGGACTTGGCCTTACAGAGATCAGAATAAGGGTATGTCTAGGGCTCAGACTAAGAGAGTGCAGGGTTAGAATCAGGGCCAAAGAAAGAAAGCTAGGGCCAATGCTATCAACAACTTTGTTCCTACACAAAAGTAATGACCGCAACCCACGTTTCTTCCATTGCAACGAGCCCGAACACTTTAAGAGGCAGTGTCCCAAGCTTAGTAGAAGACATTGCCAAGGGTAATTCCAAGGTCAAAATAGAGCTGCTCATGGCTAAGGAACCACCGTTATGGACAGAGGAAGAACCTCCAGTGTTTCCAACAAGGAGTTGGACGATGAAGAAGATCCATCCATGGATGCTGACATTGAGAGGGCAATGGTTCATGCCGCTCTTCACAAGAAGGGTCCGAATTACCAATTCTCGATGATTCAAACTCCATCAGATTATGAAGGTAAAAGATTCAAAACCCTGATTGACTGTGGCAGTACACATTCTTTTATTTCTCCGATCTGTGCAAAAAGATTAGGGATAGCCACAATAGATGCACCTACTTTACTTGTGGAGTTTGCAAATGGTCGTGAGGTCTCTTGTACTAGGCAAATTACTAAGGTGAAATTCCTACTGGTTGGGTGGGAAGCCAACTTCAGTGAGATTCAGGGTAATGAACCTAGGTGTCCAGGAATGTTTACTCAGAATGGATTGGCTAATACCCAATGATGCCCACATCCACTGTGGGAAGGGCCAAGTCTCCTTTCGAAATTCTGAAGGGGAACTAGTCACGACTCAAGGAGAGGTTGGTAAGCCAAAAATACAGTTGGCAAAAGCAACACGGATAATAAAATGTGTTAGAAAGGGCCTACCTGTCTATCTGATTAAACTGAATAAGCTAGATCAGAATCAAGAATCTGGGGAAGAACCTTCATGGTTAAAGGAATACGCAAACATATTTCCTGAAGATCTGTCAGAACTTCCCCTCAAAGGGAAGTCGACCATGAAATCAAATTGGTGCCAGGAGCTGCACTAGTCGCAAAGAGTCCGTATAAGATGTCCATTCCAGAAGCTATTGAACTGAAAGAACAACTCGAGCAATTGTTAGACCAAGGCTACATCCGTCCTAGCAATTCACCATGGGGAGCTCCAGTGCTGTTCCAAAAGAAGAAAGATGGAACGCTTTGTCTATGCATTGAATACAAAGGGTTAAATCAATCAACCATAAAAAATAAATACCCCATTCCAAGAATAGATGAATTACTTGACCGTCTTCAAGAAGCGAAGATCTTCTCTAAGATAGATATCAGATCTGGATATTATCAGATAAGGATCAAGGAAGAAGATATCCCGAAAATTGCATTCGGTACAAGGTATGGACAGTTCAAATTCCTAGTGATGTCATTCGGGCAAACGAATGCTCGTGCTACCTTCAACACGTTGATGCAGGATATCTTTAGGCCCTATCTTGATGACTTCGTACTCATCTTCTTTGACGATACCCTAGTCTACTCTAAACATGAGAAAGACCATGAACCCCAGCTTTGCATTGTTCTTGAAACAATGAGAGCACACAAGCTTTATGCCAAGAAGAAGAAGTGCGCATTTTTCAAGTGACATATTGAATATCTGGGACTCATTGTATCAGCGGAAGGAATTTCAATAGATCTAGCTAAGGTTAAGGTCAGAGACGTTCGGGAAAGGCCAACACCAACTTCTGTCAAAGAAATATGTAGTTTTCTTGGGTTGATAGGATGGTATAGGATTTTCATCATAGATTATGCTTTGATTGCAGCACCTCTGATTGATCTACTAAAGAAGAAAGCAACAATTGTATGGTCACTTGTCAAACAGATCAGCTTTGACAAACTAAAGCAAAGCTTAGTATCAGTACTACCCATCCTGAAAATTCCTAATCTTAGTAAGGAGTTTGAAATGGTAATTGATGCTAGCACACTTTCTTTAGGATGTGTACTTATGCAAGAGGGTCACGCCATAGCATATTCTTCAAGAAAATTGAAGAGCCATGAAATGAATTATGCTACCCATGATTTGGAGTTTTTGGCTGTCATTCATGCTCTCAAACTTTGGGGACATTACTTGCTAGTAACAAATTCTCCTTAGTAACGGACCACAAGAGTCTTAAATGGATCTTCACCCAGAATGAGTTCAATAAGAGGCAACGTTGATGGATCGAAGTGCTGGAAGAATATGATTTTGAAATCAAATATAGGCTTGGAAAAGAGAATGTAGTTGCCGATGCACTCAGTTGCAAGGCATTCCTAAATTCACTTATTTTGCAAGATCCATCAACATCAAGATCTCTAGCCACAAAGGTATCAATGCCAAACAACCCAATTCTTGAGCTAACTAAAGAAGAGGCATCTCATGACCCAGTCTATCAGAAAATGCTAAGGGAGATCCCCATCAAGGATCAAGACCCAAAGCTAAAGATGAAGTATCAAGAATTCTCTGTCAGTAGTGGACTTGTCTACTTTAGGACAAGATTATGTATCCCTGCAAGCCAAACTTTTAAGCAGAAGATACTTTGGGAAGACCACGACTCCCCTTTCTCAGGACATCCTGGTTATGCCAAGACCCTTAATGCGGTTAGAAAGAGCTATTATTGGGAAAGGCTCAAGAGTGACGTCCTCAAATACGTCACGGAATGTTTGTCTTGTCAACGCATTAAGGCAGAACATGTCAAAATGCCTGGGAATTGCAACCACTTGACATTCCATAAATGAAATGGGAGTTCATTAGTATGGACTTCATTGTTGGCCTACCACAAGTTCAGGGAGGATATAACTCTATTATGGTTGTAGTAGATATGCTCATCAAGGTCGCGCATCTCATCCCTGTCAAGATCAACTATAAAGCTTCAGACATCGCAAGATTATTCATCAAGGAAATATTCAAACTACATGGCTTACCCAGAAGAATCATTAGTGATCGTGACTCTCTATTCACATCACACTTCTAGAGGGCTATCTTTGAGGCTATTGGGACTCAACTCTATTTCAGTACAGCTTGCCATTCCCAAACTGATGGTCAAACAGAACGAGTCAATTAAGTCATTGAAGATATGCTTAGAGCATACTGCTATTGCGAACCCAAAAAGCGGATTCAATATTTTCCACTGGATTCAACAGAACGAGTCAATCAAGTCATTGAATATATGCTTAGAGCATACTGCTATTGCGAACCCAAAAAGTGGATTCAATATTTTCCACTGGTTGAGTTTGCCTACAATGCTTCTTACCAACAGGGTATTTAGATGACCCCTTTTCAAGCATTGTATATGCATGATTGTCGTACCCCTTTGAACTTCTCGGACCGACAAAAGGCTTACGCTGACTTGAAACGGCAAGACATATCCTTCGTTGAAGGTGATATGGTCTTCATCTACGTACGCCCTAAAAAGATTTCACTATCATTGGGAGAATACAAGAAGCTAAGTCCAAGGTATTGTGGACCTTATAAGATCATTAAGTGCCCAGGACCTAATGCTTACAGACTACAACTGCCTGCAACCCTAAAGATTCATAATGTATTCCATGTTAGCCTATTGAAAAAGTATCTACCTGATCCGAATCATGTACTTGATGATCAGCAAATTGTAATGCCTAGCCAAGGAGTCCTTGAGCTATGGCCTGATAGAGTCCTAGATGTCAGGGAGAGGCATTTGAGGTCAAGGACCTTGAGAGAATACCTCATTGAGTGGAAAGATTATCCCGAAGAGGATGCCACCTGGGTGGATGAAGATACTCTCAACCAACAATACCCCCAGGTCCTCTCGAGATGAGGACATCTAGATTCCTCTAAGGGGAGAGGATGTAATATCCCTGTACTTTTCCCCCCCCGTGCCTCCCCCCCATAGGAACTCCCGCTCCTAATTAAAAAATATATATATTAACCTTAGTTCAAATTGTTTTATCCCTCTCTCTCTCCCCACCGACAGCATGTTGGGGAGAGAGAGAGAGGGAGTGAAGTGGATGTTAGGGGGGGCCTAGACATCAAAAGGTTGAAACCTCCCCCCCCCCCCCCATGCGGGAGCAACAATAGCACCCCCTGGGGGCTTCCCACTGAAACCTTCCCTCCCTCCTCGATCACCAGTCAGCTGCGGCCCCCATGTATGCAAAAAAGAGGTAGAAGGAGAGAAGAGAGAAGGAGAGGGAGAGAAGGAGAGAAGGAGAGAGAGAAGAGAGATGGAGAAGAAGCAGAGAAGAAGGAGAAGAAGAAGTAGAAGAGGAGGAGGAGAGGGAGAGAAGAAGAGAAGAAAAGAAAAAGAAGAAGGAGAGAAGAGGAGAAGAGGAAGAGGAGAGGGAGAGAAGAAGGAGAAGAAAAGAAAAAGAAGTAGAAGAGGAAGAGGAGAGGAAGAGAAGAAGAGAAGGAGAGAGAGAAGAGAGAGGGAGAAGAAGAAGAGAAGAAGAGAAGAAGAGAAGAAGGAGAAGAAGGAGAAGGAGAAGAAGAAGTAGAAGAGGAAGAGGAGAGGGAGAGAAGAAGAGAAAAAGAAGTAGAAGAGGAAGAGGAGAGGGAGCGAAGAAGAGAAGAAGAGAGAGAAGAGAGAGGGAGAAGAAGAAGAGAAGAAGGAGAAGAAGAGAAAAAGAAGTAGAAGAGGAAGAGGAGAGGGAGAGAAGAAGAGAAGGGGAGAGAGAGAGAGAGAGAGAGAGAGAGAGAGAGAGAGAGAGAGAGAGAGAGAAGAGAAAAAGAAATAGAAGAGGAAGAGGAGAGGGAGAGAAGAAGAGAAGGAGAGAGAGAGGGAAGGAGAAGAAGAGAAAAAGAAGAAGAAGAGAAGGAGAGAGAGAAGAGAGAAGGAGAAGAAGGAGAAGAAGAGAAAAAGAAGAAGAAGGAGAGAGAGAGAGAGAGAAAGAGAGGGAGTGAGGGTTGGTGAGTAGTGAAGTTATCAAGGGCCATGCCAAGGAGCTGCGTTCGTGAAGCCATCTTTTTCAAGCCACCCCCTCAGCGAAGGACCCCTTCTCATGACCTTTCCTTCCCAAGCCTGTCACATTGAAGGCCCGTTAAGGTTAGGACTATCCAAACTCCGCATGGCAAATGGTCCCCCAAAAATAAAGTCGCGGGAAGCATAAGTGCTAAAGCTATCAATGGTACCGGTAATGCGGGAGAGGCGAGTAGAGTGACCAATGCAACTAATGTCCCTACGATCACGAATCAGACCCAGGTTCTTTTGAATATCCTAGGTTTTATAATCAATGTTGATTAATCATATTCTATATTATTTATTGTGGAAGAAATGAAGGGGTTAGCTACATGCATGGAACAAGAACAAGCCTTAGGACTTTTTGTTTACTCTAAGCACTAGGTTGCATGCGTGAAATGGTAGAGTATGGAGTTCGCATAAGTTTATATGCATGAAATGATAGCTTTTACACACATAGAATGATAAGGTTTTTGCATTATTTCACATAAAATAATAGCATTTAAACCAAATCAGTGCATGAATAGTCATTTAGAATTCATGCTTCACAATCATGATTAAAAGAAACACATGAAATGTTAGTTTCCGTTCGTAAGATGCATTTGTACCAATGGATAGAAACCTAAACTTTCATATACACAAGTCACATGTGATCCGGTGCATTAGGAGTAAGTATTCATTGCCAGGTATGAAGAGAGTTAAAGGTCGTTTAGGATGTACAAATATACTAAACGCACCATGTGCATGATGGGTAAGGGTGATTGGAAAACTCTGCATAGTACCACACTAAGAGAGATGGAAGGGACACATGCATCTAGACTGTATCTTGAAGATGAGGAATCTTGCATTGCCAAGTATGTTAACTTAACTTGGTTAGAGCTGGAAGAATAAAAGACCCTTGGTTGGGTTGCGAATAAGGCATGTCCGTTGCCTTGGTTGAACATTTAATGCTTTGAGTTAGAGATTAAGTTACCATAAGGTAAAACCCAAGGGGAAGAGCAAGTCAAAATGAGTGAACTCACCAAGAACATTTGCTTGCATGATCTTGTTTGAGATTATTGGGATCTCACCAAGTTGCAAACGATCTAGGATCGGATATTGGGAGCATCTAGGAAAAAGGTCCAGGATCGGATGCTGGGAGCATCCAGGAAAAAGGAATCACACCTTAGCAGTTAGTCGTACAAACAGCCTCCGAAATGTTTGTGATTGTACACTTAGGTACATTATTTGATCTCTTTGCTCAAGGAACTAAGTCAAGGAAAAACACTTAATGCTTCAGGTTAAAAACCTGGAGGGAGAGGCAGGAACATTTACCTCCGACTGTCTCCCTGGCCCTATCCAAGGGGTTGTTAGCCGCGCCGGGTATATGGACCTAACCTGCCGCGAGAGGTCTCTCTATGGGTGTTTCTTGGAGTGATTGGGATGCTTGGGTGCCAGGGGAGGCTCTGGTTGTAAATTCCTTGCCTCCGGATCCTGCACAAGAGGCCGACGTGACTCGAGATGGGATCTCAAGGCCCGTGTACTAGTCAACGGGCGGAACTTTGAGCAGCAATCCTGTAGATTGGTGGGATAGCCTTCGGGCATGATATTGGATGTACTCCGAAATTATGATAAATAAAGAACGGATATTTGAGAAAAAGAAATTTGCTTGACATAGTTTTTGTGTCAATGCCTAAGTCACGTGAAGGAACCAGTGATTAATTTGATTAACAAAGGAAGCTGTTTTTGCATATCAAATGTAATGTGGTAGGTAATTAGATAACTAAAGCAAACTGAGGAAAGTGCAGTGGACATGACTTAGGTCCGCCGTCCTACAAAAGGGTGGTCTCGGTTAGCTAGGAACTTTTCTCAAAAGACGAGACAACGAGACTATGAAGACCTAGCATGAGTAGGGTTAGAATCCCGATTTATGTTGTTTTAGGGGGAAGGAATAGGACTACGCCTTATGGCAGAGAGGTTGAGCTTCGCATCCCTCTCATTTCCCATTCTCCATGAACCAAGTGCAGCATGAATCCACTTCGACTCTGTTGTTCCTACGCAAAGTGGTTCATCTAGAGCTCGATGCTAGCTACTTCCCAGACCTTGCTGATAGGAAAGGAACCCTGACTTTAGGTCGATCCTAAGTGGGAACGGCCGAACACTTTTGCTCGGGGTAGACTCGAGGAGACCTAGATCACAAACCCTGTGACATTCCTAGTGAGTGCTAGGCGGAGCTTTCTAGACCCTCTTCCCAATGGGCTGCTAAGACGTGTCCCACAAGCGGTCGAGCAGACACGTTACCTGAGAGGTGAGGATTGAGGGACGCTACGGCAATTGGAGTCAGGTATGTTCTCATTTTCCTATACTCACATGGGACGTGGACCTCCATCATCACTACACACCTCACTCTGTTTGGTGCACTACACAATAAGGATCCCTAACCTTCCTTCCTGCACCTATACCAAAATTGGTGGAATGCAATGATGCACCATTAAACTGTGCACATTGGCATACTCTCTCCAAACCATCCCTTTTGTTGATTTCTAAACCGGGCATGAGATATGGGTTTCCATTATTATCCCTCAAGTGACGTGAGTCATGGGGCGAGTGATTGATCTATCATTCCAACATGAGTGATTGTCAGGATTGAGCGATGTATACTTCGCCATTGACAATTTAACTAGCTCTTTATCAACAATGCTACCTCCCTGGGTGCTGTTGACATGGTCCCTACTATACTAGATGAGTGTGACGTGGTGATTCATGGTACCTCTTGTTGATGACCTACGACCTTCACATGTGTGACAGTTCACCTCGACCATCTGCAAATCAGGTCAAGTTTTTCAAATCCCACCCCTTTTGTTTACAAGTGTATGTCATGTTTTAAGTGTGGGGACATATGTATATGGGTTCTGGTCTAGTGTTAGACCCCTGTTGATTAGTCAATCCAATCTATTAAGGTCTTAAGTATGGGGACGCATCCCTGCATGTCGATTTTGCATACCCTTATGGAAACACCCCTATCAAATTATTCAAGTATACCATGTCCTAATATTGCCTTGACGGGGCCCCTTCTCTACCCATCCATCCTGTTTTCACCCCATTCCTAAGGCCATTCCTTGTCTATTTGTCTTTATACTTTTTTTGTTGCTTTTTCATGTGAACATACCGTATGCTTATCGAAATTAAAATATGATCTTAGAGCTATGTTTGTCCCTTTGAACTGGACAGATTTCCTTTTTACAATCCCCTATTCCGAGCCACAATTCACGAGTTATTAATATTTGAAGAATTTTTTGTAAATTTAACATATTTCCATGCAAACATGTCTTTTTTGCTTTGGAACAATGATATGATGTAATAGACTTTCCCCTTTATATTTTTTCTTTTTACTACTCATCATTTCGATGCATACTTTGTCTGTTATGTTTTTTATATTCTCGTATGTGATTTTGGCTCTTTTTCCATGTGTACCTACCCTCTTTACCTTAGAATTCAACTCTCATTAGATAGCATTGTTCAGATTACTCCTTTGCACAATTTTTATTTTTCCTCCATCATGTTTTGGACCACCAATTTGGTGTTATTAAATTTTTCATATGTTTTTGTGCTCGTTTTTCTTGTTTTTTTCATGTGCATCGGAATTGCGTTCTAATTTTACAATCCTGTCGATCACCATACCTTGGACATTTTTCCTTTTTGTTACTCCATATTCAAACTTATGGATTTTTGGAATTAATTTTTGTTCCAAATTTCGAGACTGTTTTTATCATTTTCTTCATGTGAATCCCCCATTTTCCATCAAAACCCCATTTCAACTAGATAGCCCTCGCCCATTTTTCCTCTACATAATTTCCTTCTTGTTGCATTCCATTGCAGCTTTTTGATTTTTTGTTATTAATTTTCAATTCTATTTTTTTGGGTGTGTTTTTATTGTTTTTTCCATATGAACAAGTCCCATTCTTGTTGGAATTGTGTTCTAACATGAATGAACCCACCGTCACAAGTACACAAACTAACAAAAAAAAAGTGCTACACACAAATTAATTTGTAAAAAAGAATTTGCATTTAGAGACTCTGAGTCGGGACGTGGTCTGCGAGATGTAGTCCGAGGACGTTGATAAGCACCGTAAAACCTAATAAGTTTTTAATGGATAAAATGAACCGCTATTTTCTTATTAAGGTTTATCATCTAGTAAAATTTCACCTCTTGTTAATTAATTTGTAAAAGGAACATTCAATTAAATTCTGCCTTTCCCCTGATATTACACATTCCCCTTTTCAATGAAGTGCAATGTGGGGTGGGTGACATGGATTGTCTATCGTAGTCCTTATTGGCCGTCTTAGTTAGTTGAGGTTTGGTTATCAATCGATTTCAATTTGGTTTAGTCTAGTATTTTTGTTTGTCATTTGATTGGAATCAGGGATATGGTGTGTATTCTTTTTCTTTTCTGCCTAATATGGGGTCTTTGGGCACTTGTTTGTATGCATAGCATGAAGCCTTCGGTCGCACAAGTGCAAAGGTCATGCCAAAAATTTTCTAGGATGTGGATTGCTTGGGGAGGTCAGTTTGTTGGTCAAGTTTGTGTGAGTTTTTGTTATCAACATCTTATCTACTATTATTGTTGTTTTGTAGGCACTCTTTGTGATTTTCTGTATGTGAGTGTGGTGTGTGTGAACCATTTGAGTGGCACCTCATACTCCTTCCTCAATCTAGTATGTTCCCTTGTGGTATTGCATGATTACTCATTGTTGCTGGATTTAGGCCTTATTGTTAAGGCGGGGTTATCCAAATTTATGACACTTTCATTGCCACTTATTCCGGAGGATTCTGATGTGTGTGATCAGTTTTTAGCCTTTTACAAGAAGAGGTCTGGTCTTGTTTGTGGTACAATTATCCACATGACGCCTAAGAGTCTGGGTCTTTACCATATCATGGGGAACTTTTTACTATTGCTCATAAACTATTTTCTAATGAGGATATTCTGAAGTTGTTACAGAAGCAGACCTAGGCTGTCTTGGATCCTAAGCACTACTTCAAGAGTTAGTGTATCCATGATCTCCAATCCTGTTTGGAAGCAATTGTGCCAATATGCTTGCCAAAACCCCTTCTAACTACCTTTTGAAGGATTTATTTTATAGCTTCCTGCATGGTGCTAAAATGTACTACAATTGACTGGAGTTCATATCTCTTGGCCAAGATGGATCAACATTCTATTAGAGCCACGGGGGGTAATGTGACTAATGTCACATTTGGTTCTTACATTTCTCTTTTCTTGGCATATGCTACTCATGCAAAGGAAGTTCTCACACTACCAAATGATCCTCTAGAGGTTCCTCCTCCTCCTATTGAAAATAATAATGTTATCATTCAGAATGTTGATCCTCTCCCTCCTGTGGTCATTTAGAGGAAGCGTCTTAAACAAGTGGTTGAATCAATACTCGTTTCCACTCCTCTAGTTTCAATTCATGTTCAATCTAGCAGTCAATTGCCTGCTTTCCTCACAACACTAAATCTTTTCAGAGCACATAGAGATGGTACTCTAAAAATTTACATTCTCTTTGTACAACAACTGGTGATGGAAGATGCAATTCCTTTTTTATGAAAAGATATCCAGAGTGAACTCTCGATTACTACTTGTATCGAATAGCTTTATTCTTCTTGTTATGAAGAGGTTTAGCAGTCCAAGGAGGAGTTGAATAAAGCCAATAATGAGCTAGTCTCTACTAAAGAAAATTTTTCTGACCTCTGTATATAGATGGAGCAACAAACTAAGGTCATTGATGCTCAGAAAGAGAAGATCTTTAATTTGCAAACTCAATTGGCAAAGACTAAATCCCAAGTTGTTACTATAACTGAGGAGAGGGATAGGCTGTTGAAGGAGTCTCAAAAACTAAAAGCTTTGATAGTTGGCTAGACAGAAGAGCTCAAATTAGCTAATATTATTCTAGAATTGAGTAATACTCAGATTCAATAGCTTAAGGAACAATTGGCTCAATCCCATTCTACTTCATAGAGTCCTTCTGTGCATCCTATTCCTTTCTTATCCCTTGCGGATCTAGCTGTCCTTCAAAGAAATCCCACATTATGCCCTTTATTCCAAGCCAAAGTGAAAAGGCTTTAGTCAATAATGGACTTGTTGTAGTCTTGATTTGAGTAGTTCCAAGAGTTTGTTCCTCCAAATCACCTCTTCTTTGTGCATTATCAACAATACAAGTTGGCATTTTATATTAAGCTTTCCATAATGGATTTTCCTCTTCTTCCAGAGGATGGTTGGAGTGGAGCTTGGTCTTGTGATTTGTTTACTAAAATGGTCAGAATGATTTTTGAGGATTTTGTGACTACAGATGCCATGCTTATGTCTTATATGTACTTATGAGGTGACTTATCGATCCCTGGTGATGAAGACTTTGGCTTGGTATGTGGGGGATGTGGTATTACAAGTTGTTTTGTATGTCAGACATTTGAAGCTACAAATAGATAAGATGTTCCAAACATATCTCTCTGGATGATTGTCTTGAGACTTCTTGGCATATAATGATTGATTCTGTAATGTTGATTCAATGTCAAAACATAGCTTCTGTTCATGTACAAAATACTAACCCAACTGAGGGTACCTCTTAGCCCACCTTTCCAAACACCCTCCTTTTGATTCATCTTTCTTTGATGCCTATCATTGCTGATCTAATATTAGATCCATCAGTACCCTATTTATCTTATTATCAACAGATGGCCCATAGATATGAAATCTATCTTTCACTTTATCAATCTAATCCACAAGTTATTTTACCCCTTCTATTTCAACCCCAACATGTTCTTCATATCCCTATTTTCACTCAATGTTCTTTTATTGAAGATGGTATATTTTTCCCTCCTCCTTCTTGTCCTTCCCCATCCACAACTATTCTTTTCACTTTTCCAGCATACTTATTAAAACTCTTTTTAACTAATTCCCCTAAATTCTCATCTTATCTCTCTTTAGCTCATTCTTCATTTTAGGATTTCTCTTACCCATCCCTTCATCTTCTTTTACTTCTTGTTCCTCTTCTCTCTCCTATCACTTCTATCCCTTATCCCTCTTAGTTGGTTAGTAGTTACACAAGACTCGATTAGAAGATTCCTGGATGATGGTGATGGAGTTCAACTAATTCTCTTACAGGACTTCAAATTGATTGGCCGTTGATTCCAAGAGAATGGACGATTGCTAGCTAAGCTTTTCAAAATTAAATGTATTTTTCTCTCAGTCTTCAGATCCTTCAGTGAGATTGATTGCTCACTTTGCTTGATATCTAGCGTACAATGCACCGTCATTCGCATAATTGATCAAAAGTCAGTCCAAAAGCTGTGCATGAATGTGAATGTGAATATTGATCCCCACCAACAACTGGATATATTGTACTTTCATGCCCTTTGTCTGCCTAGCAATATCTTGTATTGGTGGAGAGGATGTGTTGCTTGCAATTTTTCCAAAATCCTCCCAAGACTTTTGTAGATGAATCTCTATCTATGGATCACTTCCATAATCACCAAGCTTTTAAGAGAGATCATCTTCATTAAACCCATGTATGTATTTTTTATTATTCATAATGATATATCTCTTTTGGAGGTGCCATTTAGATGGTTGTTTTGTGTTAAGTGTGTGTGTGTGATGGTTATTCTATTCTGTGATGGGATTGTGGTGGTTGGATATTCAACTTGTTCAAGATGATATATTTTTGGAGATTTGTGGTGGTGATCATGCTAGATGGATGACTCAAGATGCACAAACCTCTTATATCCTTTAAAAGTTTGTCATGCTTTTCTGTTTCTAAGCTGTGATAATGGATAAGGTGTTTTTCCTTTCATTATATTCTTTATGCAGGTTGTAAGTTAGGATAGTGTTTGGAGGGTGTTTTCTAAAGATGATGTGGAAGATCACAAGCTGATATATATTTTGAACTTCTATTCTCTTTTTTCAAGGTTGTGAGGACACTCCCTGATTAAGTTTGGGGATATGTTGAGGGTTGAAATGACTTGATTTTTTGGTTGATTTTTGTTGTTTTTGTGGACTGAATGGTTGGATTTTTATGGATTTTGTATGATGATTAGCTATTTTGGAAGTGTTTGAGAGTGTTTTGGATGAGGTTGATAAATTTTGAGAAGCTCATGATGTTTTCTAGTGGAGATATGATATGTTGAAATGTTCTATTGACGTCCTAATAGTGTCTAATTTATTATGATTATTTTTGTTAAGCTTCTATTTTGCTCTATTTTTTTCTGTAGTATGAGGGGATGGAATAATAATTGATGGATTTTGAGAGTTCTTGGGAGCTTATTGATTGATTCTTGGTGGTTTTAAATGGTTTTAGTTGAGCTCAATGCTTTTTGATGACCTTCTGTATGGTTCTATAGACCCTTTATTGAGCTTCTATAGAGCCTTTGTCTTTGTTCTATTTCTATTCTCTATGCCTCTATAAGTGTTTTGTTAGATGAATATGTATCTTGGGGAAGTTATCTAACCTTGGCAAGAGATGAATGCAAGTTCAAAATAGCTCAAATAAGTGGAAGAAGTACCTGTTGAAGACTTAAGTGAAGATTGAAGTAACAATGACACTGTTGAGCTACGAAGGGATACTATAGTGGTTTTGGTGACCTTTCATATCAAACATAACTTTTGGAAGGGGTATCCATGACCAAAGAAGGGTTATGAATGATTATTCTTCATTATCCCAATGTACTATTGAGATAGAGCATTTGAGAGAGAGAGAGAGAGAGAGAGAGAGAGAGAGAGAGAGAGAGAGAGAGAGAGAGAGAGAGAGAGAGAGAGAGAGAGAGAGAGAGCCAAATCTATGTAAAACAATGTATCTATGAGTGAGAGATTGAGAGAGAGGCTATGAAGACTATGAAACTATTGAAGATGAATACTATGTGATGATTTCCATTCAAAGTGGAGCCTTCATTTGTGTTCTCTTATTCTTTTGATGAAGAATGTGTTGAAGTTTTGTTGTGATAAATCTATGGGAGAATTGTTATATGATGCTCCATGAAGATTTGAGAAAATTGGTGGTGTTTTCCTTGTTGTGGTCACATAAATTATGAAAAATATATATGTTGATGATACAAGATAGATTTTCTTGTAGTAGATTTCGTTTTTTCTTGGTGTTCCTCTTGGGTCTCCATATGTACATCCTGACTATCTCACACATGTATGCAGGCTAAAAAAGGCATTGTATAGGCTGAAACAGGCATCCAAAGCATAGAATGCTCATATTAGTACTTATTTACAATGGCTTGGTTTTCAAATGGGTCATGTATACCATAGCTTATTTACAAAGAAAACAAAGAATGGTTATGTTTTCTTAGTGATATATGTGGATAATTTGATCATCACTAGAGATGATGATCATGGCATTGCTGAAATTAAGTTGTGGTTACAAGATGAATTCAAGGTGAAGGATCTTGGAGAGCTGAAATACTTCCTTGGGATTGAGGTTGTGTCTACACCTCAAGGTATATGGCTGTTGCAAAAAAAGTATGCTCATGATTTGTTTCTAAAATATGGCATGATGGAGTATAAAGCTATGGAAACACCATTGGACTGGAATGTCAAACTTGTAGTTGATGTTGGGAATGAAATAGAGAGTGTCAATATGTATAGACAGATGGTGGGCAGCTTGATTTAACTCACTATCACCCATTCTGACCTCAATTATGCAATGGGACTGATTAGCCAGTTTATGTAGAAGCCTCATAAGCCACATCTAGATGCAACCGCGAGGATTATGTGGTATGTGAAGGGTCCTATTGATTATGGGTTGTTTTATGAGCATGGAAAGTCACTTGACTTAATAGGTTATATAGATATAGATTGGGCTTGTTGTGCCTATGAGATGGAAGGTCACCTAGAGGTTATACATTTAGCCTGGGTAGTAGTATGATCAACTAGAGTAGTAAGAAGTAGTTGACGGTTGCTTTATCTAGTACTACATAGGTAGAATACAAGGGTGCAGTCTTAGCAGTATGCGAAGCAGTTTGGCTTGTGAAATTGCTACATGACTTGGGTACATAGTTAGATAGAAAGGATACATTGTATTGTGACAATCTCAATAGTATGATGTTGGCTAGCAATCCTATCGATCATCATGCTAGATCCAAACACATAAAGATTCATTACCACTTCATTAGGGAGATAGTACTTGCTGAATAGATTGATCTAGTCCATGTGAAGATAGAAGACTAGGTAGCAGATATATTTACCAAATAACTTGGTAAAGAGAAGTTTGCGCATTTCAGAGAGCTAATTGGAGTACAATAATTAGTTTGAGCTTGAGAGGGAGTGCTAAGATTCAAGCTCATGATCACTGCCATGCTGAGTCCATGTTGACAATTGTAGTCCTAACTGTCATCATCTGCCATGTGTATTGTAATAAATGAGTCAAAGACTCAGAAGGAGGGAAACACAAATAGAGATATGGAGGGAAAGATAAGAATAGAGAGTAAGAAAGAAAAGTAGAGACTAAAATGGAGAAGAGAAATAATGATAGAAACAAAAGCATATTGTCTGCCATAGCATAGATGAAATGGATAGTGATGATGGTCATGACATCCAAGATTATGGGGTGTATCTCAATCAGCATGTCCTATGTCCTTGCACTCAGTGCAAGTTGGTAATTTGATAAAAGTGTCACTTGTCTATAGGCCATGTATGACACTTTGGTGAGTTTCAATCAAAGATCATTGACCAAAAAATCTCAAACTTTGAGCTATTGATAAGAAAAGTGTGTACTAATCATGCTTTACATTCACAATGTAATTAATTGAATATCACATACAACAATAATAGATATGCCCTAAAAATATCTACAAAGGGATGGTATTTTTCCCAAGGAATGCACTTATTGTGGCCTATAAGAAGAGTTCATGGTTTTGCAATGGATGGAGTGCCTGAGTCAATAAATCCATTGGAGGGCATGCTACTAACTATGCCCTCAATACCAGAAGAGATGGTAGGCATTTCGAACGTTCCCCCAATCTTGGAGCCCAAGATGGAGGCACTGATTGATGCATTACTGCCTATGAATGTCGAGTCATCTGATCCACTGAGAGAGGAGGTGTCCATACCATTATATGATGAGTGTTGGGTATCTCACTTAAAGATGCTACCTGCACTCTTATGTATATAGGCCTCGGGAAAGTTACTATATGTATATCTTCTACATCACGTGCGTTCAAGGCCTATTTATAAATATCCTTATCTATAAATTGTTTCTAAATAAAACACAACCCTTTTATATTCAATCTGTAAATAGGAAAGGTATTTTAAAAATGTATTTAAAAAATGTATTTAAAAAATGTATAAAAATGGTATTTTAAAAATACCTTATTTTGAACCCACATGATGCACACATATTCATGAGTAACTTACCTGAGATACAGGCAAGGTATAGAAGGAGCACTGCAAGAGTGACTGAGTTGTTTAGGTACATACTATGCTCCTTTGTCTTTGACTCCATTATAAAAATAATTTTTATGCTCTTCAAAGATGCTTGGTTTTTTTTAAAAGGTTGCTAAATTATATGGAGACATGTCCAAAGTGTGGTGCTCACAAGTATTTTCAAGACTTGTAATGACAAATCATCTCTTAAAAGGTTCTCAAACACTTTTCACTTATATCGCATATACATTACATATTTTGTATGTTACGCATGGCAAGATTGACAACATGGCATGTAAAAAAATAGATCCATAGATAGAGTCCAAAGAATATCAACAAATTCATGCGCATGGAGCCACATTGACTCCACCTTTCTAGGCTTGACATGAGAGGAAGGAATATTGGGCTTGGTCTTGCTATGGATGGTGTAAATCCATTTGATCTCTACTCAACTGCTTATAGTGTGTGTATAATATTCCCCCACCTGCTTTGCGTAGAAGCCCCTCCCCCCCAATAAATAAAATTGGTTCAACATTTTTTATTACCTCATATCGTCTATCGCTGATAGGATGAGGGAGTGGTGCAATGACGTCGATGGGGAGAAAGAGGATGACGAGATAATTGATGATGACGAGGGGGGAGGCCACACGCCTACCACCCCTCCCCTGGCTCCCTCAACTAGTGAGGCCAACTAGGAGGCTACGAGCCCCCGGTTTCCATGCAGAATAGGTGGTGGTCATCACTGCCACCACCACTCCACCTTCTCCGCATGTCCCCCCCCCAACTATCTCTCTCTGCCCCCCCAATAATAATCCCCTTCCACCATTATAAACCCTCCTCCCCCCCATGGAATCAAGGGGGGCACCTTGATGCCCTGGCATGGTTAAAGAGAGAGAGTGTGAGAGAGAGAGAGAGAGAGAGAGAGAGAGAGAGAGAGAGAGAGAGAGAGAGAGAGAGAGAGAGAGGAGGAGGAGGAGGAGGAGGAGGAGGAGGAGGAGGAGGAGGAGGAGGAGGAGGAGGAGGAGGAGAGAGAGAGAGAGAGAGAGAGAGAGAGAGAGAGGGAGAGAGACTCTTTGAAGGATCTACTTCTCTTCCCCTCCTTAGAGGGTGGCCACATGTACTTATATTTACCGC
Organism: Lygodium microphyllum; assembly: GCF_053477565.2. Classification (NCBI taxonomy): domain Eukaryota; kingdom Viridiplantae; phylum Streptophyta; class Polypodiopsida; order Schizaeales; family Lygodiaceae; genus Lygodium; species Lygodium microphyllum. The sequence goes on along the minus strand of NC_141162.1, from coordinate 121,054,663 downwards.
AAAATTATCCTCCCCCGCAGCTTAATTCTCTCCCCAATTGGCCCTTGCTAATTGAGTACAAGGCGCGGAAGTCTTGTACAATTCGTATCTAAGGGAGACGAAGATCGAGAATGGCCCCCAAGTGAAAAATGTTGCGTGTGGATGGCAAATCCACAATGAGCAACACAGCCTCTGGCAAGGGCACCACTACCAATCCAACTATGATATCTGTCGTCGTAAGGAATGAATTTCCAAATTAATAGGATGCTTGCTTTGATTCACGCATGAGATACGTTAGGCTTCATACTATGCGGTGCTAGAATAGGTCATTGAAAATGATAAATCTCATCTCAAATATTCGAAGCTGAAGTTTGTGAAGTGCTTGTATTAAGGGAATTTAATTTCACCTAGTTGCTATGCAACGAATCCATGCATAACATAAGCAGCATATAAGATTCTAAAGTATTAAGCATCGATAAGTCTTCACCTAGGACAATATTGTTTAGGGTTTGCAAGGTTACCCTAAGGGTTATGCACATAGATAGTACATGCATGGGAAAGATTATATGAAAATTGCATCACTAGTATATGAATTGATATTGCCTTAAAAGTCTTGCATCCATCCTATGAAGGTTTCACATAAAATAATGGTCAAGGAGTTATTGTCGAGACCTAAAATGGGCACGGCACTAGCTCTCTAGCACTAGGACCTCTAAGACACACAAGACACCCCACACAACCTCATGGCCAGGAGCGTCTAAGGGATATGCTATACTAAACTCTAATATCGATCTTGCATTTGTACCAAGACACGGTCCAACATTTACCTTCCCCTACTCCTTAGAGGAAGATCTAATAACATATAGGTATAACACCTCGTATCACATACATAGGAGGAAACCTCTCAGGCTGAAACACCGCGGCCTCACTGCAGCTCTCCTACATCAAGGGGATTGGCCCTAAGATGCGCTGCTCAACATAAAAAACAAGCATATAAGCTCCACTCTTTGATTTATTGAACGATCAAGGAGTTGATGTTTCCTCACTAAACTTATCCCAAGGAACTACTTGTCTAACCTACAGCAAGGACTTCCTCATACTCTCAACATTGGTCAATGTTCGGCATGCAAGTGCTATGCATCTAGGAGATTATACCATGTGGCATGCAAAGTGAAGAGGTGGATGCCTATTGTGCACAAAAATTTTATTCTAGAACAAATCAACAAGGTGGAGTGTAAAAATCAGCCCTTCAATGATCTTCAATCTACTCGTTGTTGCTGTGTTGCTAGAGACTAGCACTGAGTTACCTCGTCCTACTAGCCTCTTTAGACTTAAATTATTATCGTCCTATATGACGTGCACAAATAAAAGATTAGAATTTACTTCATGTTCCGCACTCAAACGCTTCCACAACCCTTTTTCCCCCCTACCGCTTATATATTGCATCGTTGCATAGGTATCTGGTTTTGTTTTTTTGTCATTTTCAATGTATAAAGTAATAAAAATGCACTAAACCATACAGACAAGGATGATCTGAGGCTATACCTCATGCCTCAACCTTGCCAAACATGCACAAACATTAATCATATTTTTTCTTATTTATTTGTTGCAAAAAACCTAAATTTTTCTATTTTTATTATTTATTTATCAAGAAAATAGAGAATTTACTAGTTTTTTTGTTTTTCTAATTATGAAAATTGAGAATCACTCATTTTCCACATTTCATCCCTCATGCATCATTTTTATCAAACTCGAAATGACAAAAAACCTATTTTTTTGTAAAATGTGTGTTTTTTGGGTTTTAAGTAATTAATTATGACCATAGACTGTTACGGACTTTGTATTTTTCCATGTGCAACCCTCAAACATGATGAAAGCAAGATTCAAACAAATTTCCAGTCCATGTGCACATTTTTTCCCACGCGAAACATGCAAGATTCCATTTTTTCTTTGTAAAATGCAGTTTTCAGGTTTTAGAAAGTTATTTTTAGTATTATGGCATTATAGAAAAAAACATTCCTACCAATTTTCATCCAATATGAACATCATTTGGCCAACCAAACCTAAAAAAGAAGCATTTTTTCCTTTATAAAATAGAATTACTAGTTTTTTAATGATTGCGGGCTTCTAAAACTGGATTCGGGACAGCAAAATAGTCCACCACCATTAATGCTCAGCCCGTCTCCAATCATTCATCTCCAGCCCCAAGTCGACTCGGAAGTGATCTGGTACTATGACAGACAAGTATTCACCACCTGGGCTTCATCTCCCTTCACACGTAGGAATTGCCCCTTGCAAGAGAGAGATAGAGGAGAGAGAAAGACTTAAAAAATCAGATTTCTCATTTCTCAATCATATGATGCGTGCTTACAGCCAAAACAGAGAGTGGTCTATGTGGATCAATAATCCATCTTCATCTCTCTCACCTGGCCCAACAACAGAGAGGCACCAATCATCAGATCGTTGTGAAAAAATGCTTCAACCCGAGAGGGCACTACTCGATTCACAGGTTGAAGATCAAGTGGTGAAAAGGCCAACCACAAAAATTGTGTCTCGCTCCTAGGCCACTTGCGGGTCAATTGGAGCTCTAGACACCCCTTGCTTAGTATAGAATGAAGTTGAAGACTGCCATGAGCCCAACGTTTGTGGCATTGGAAGATCCTACTCTAGATAAAGGATGGAATTTGTGGTGCCATGTGATTTGGACCAGTTACTTCTGCAAGGCAGAAGGGATACATAATTTCTCTTGTGTGGGTAGGAGAAAAATATTAATGTGTAGATAAGTTAAGGAATTTGTTTGCACTTGTTTGTCAAAGGATTACTTGCTTTGTATTCGTGTTTGTGCTGTAAATTACGCGAATGAACCATGTTTCTTAAAAGGCTTAACTAAGGAAGCTGGTTTTAAATGTCACACATAAATGTGATAGGACCTAATCAGAAAACTAAAGCTATCAAGGGAAGTGGGTGGGCAGAACTCTCGATGGGTTCGTCCTACGGTAAGGTGGTCCTAGAGAACTGGGAGGCTTCTTGCAAGGTTTTACCAATGTCCACCGACCCTTAGGAATTGTTAGGTTGCAACCCCGATTCATGCTATTTTAGGGGACCGGAATGGGACTATGCCCTATGGACAGAGAGGTTGAGGACCGCATCCCTCTTGTTTTCCATTCTCTTTGAACCAAAAGTGGCATGGATCTGCTTGGGCATGGGTATCTTTGCGTAAATTAGGATGCCCAGAACCCGATGCTAGAATGCTGTCAAGAGACCTTGACCACTAGGAACCTTGATTTTGGGTTGATCCCAGTGGATTCGTTTAATTGCAAGGTGGACTCAAGAAACCCTAGGCGAGAAACCCCGTGACATTCCATGGGAGTGTCGGGTGGCATCGCTTAGACTTGAGTGCTAAAAATGTGCTTGGACAGCCAAGCACATTATAGTATGGCATGTAGTTCTTGTAAACTACAACACCCCACCATGAATTTCTACAAAGAAAGGACATCTAATCCTTAACTTTCTCATTTTTGAGTGCTACAAAGTCAAGAACATGGATGCCTATCTCCATCCATTAGTTGATGAGCTCAAGATTTTGTGGGAGGAGGTGGTCGTTGTGGAAGATATGAGCAAGCATGATGATCGGTTGTAGATTAATATATGAGCCATTCTTATGTGGACCATGCATAACTTTTTGGGATTCAAAGAGTACTCAAGTAAATGGAATTTTGTTCTCAGTTTTTATATCTAACATGGCTCATTCAAATTTGTGCTAACTAGATAAAGATATTGTAGTAGGTTTAGTTATCTTAGGCTATCATGCATATCCATTGTGTGGGCCATAATTAGACTCCCAAAAAGGTCATGGACCATGAAGAAGATGGTATATTAGGACACATCACTTTTTTTCGGAGGCCATGAATTGAGGGAAGGTTTTGTTGGATGACCTCCAGCATGAATGAATGCCCGAAGCAGGTATGACTTGAAAATGATCCATGATTTAGATCCAAGAATAATGCAATGGTTCTCAATTTTCTATGAGTTTCCATATTGGAACCACTTATAGATCAACCATTTGTTGAACCCCATGCACATTTTCAAGAATGTGGGTAGCTTATTGTGGGGTCTTTTTCAAGATATGTGTAGTGATTGCGGAGTGTCTTACTCTAGAAATATGTTTTGTAATTTATATGTACCAATGGATCTCATAGAAGGAGATCAAGACATTCTCTATTGAATCCGCAAGGTGGGGAGCGGTGGAGATGATTTGTCTCTTTAAGAAGTACCAAACCATGACAATGCTCATGATACAAACTCACCTCCTGGTATATCTTGCGGATGAAGTGGAGATTGCGGGACCCATCCATATGCAATGGATGTTCTTCTTGGAGTGCTTCATGAAAACCCTGAAGGGCTTTGTGTGATAAAAGGCTCGGCGACCAAAAGGCAGCATGGCTAAAGGTTGGTTGGTGTTGGAGGCATTAGTGCATATTTCAAAGTGGCTGCCGACAATGGATTCAGACAACAGTATGCTATGGATGTTGAAGGATGGTGATCGAATGATAGTAGATATGGTGGTTGAAAATGGGGTAGAAAAGAGGATATATGGTGCCATGTAGGAGAAAGTGAATCATTTTTGTATGTTGCATCATGCATCCATGGAAAACTAGCTTGGTAGGTATGAGTAGGTCAAAAGAGAGTGGGGGGAAGCATGATTAGAATTTTGGAACCGTACATGCCATCGACTATTTGATATCCTGAAGGCATGGAGAAGATGCCATGGTTTATGCCTACAAGGTGGATGCATGAAGCTTTTCCCGTAGCTTCATGCGAAGGGATAGAGATCTCTAGGAAGGAGTGGGAATCTTTGAGGGGATGTAGTCTAAAGGTGACTGCATGCTTTCTTTGTTGTCATATCTAGATTTTATATGCAACAACTAACCTAATCATTTCAATGCACAATACAAAATCTACAACATGGCATGGACATGCAGGTGATATTTTCTAGATGAGTGCATCGACAAAATGTGCTCCACAAGGGATTGTGGTGTCACGACAAATTTTGAGCAAGAGAGTCCACACGATAGGCCATGGATCCGAGTAATGTAGTAGATAATATGGAGTATTTTGGCAACTTGAAAAGTGTTATCTTAGTGGATTACTATAGCTTCTTCATGATCATATTTTATGTATAGTGATTTAAAGTAGTTTTGGAAGGAGCTAGAGCAACCATTCAGTGAGGTTCACCTAGATTTCTAGAGGTAGATTTTTTGAGAAAAGATGGAACGAACTGCGTGACACATTTTTCTTGTCGGATCATTGTGAACACGTGCATGACCTTTGTTATTATTTTTTGTTTTGTGAGAAATTATTATGTCATCATATTTTCTGGTTTTCTTTCATATTGCAAGGAGAATGCAACATGGGAAATCAAGAACAAACAAAATCAAGCACTTTCTTCAATCATTTTCCATGAAACAAAAGAACCACTTACTTGTGCATAGAAACCGTGATTTTGAGGCTTGTATCTCATAGATGGGAGGCTGCTGACGTTTCTTCTTTGCTGGTGATGCACTCTCTCAGCCTGATCTATGTCCTCCATCACTCCAGCATCATCATTTGCTCCAGATTCATCATCATCACAACCCTCCCCCTTCTCTCTTGAATTGATTGCATACGAACAACTGCAAAGAGGAGACATGAGAGAAGAGAGAGAAAGACTAAAATATTAGATTTCTTAATTCTCCATGAAAACAGGCAAGATTACAATCATCTCCTTCCTCTCTCTATCTGGATCGAGAATCTCTCTCTCTCTCTCTCTCTCTCTCTCTCTCTCTCTCTCTCTAGACGGATGTGAATCAGAGAGGCACTGATTAGATTTGGAGAGGGCTCAAAAAAAAATTGCAAACCCCTTTCCATCATTTTTTCTATCAATTTGAGGCTTCTTATTAAGCATAAGGTTAAAACCTTTAAAATAATCGGTTCATCTCTTTGTGTTCACACTATCCTGCAAATGGATATTTTGATTTCAAGTGGGCAAACGGACTCGAATTTGAGATCCGTCTAGACAAGTGGCTTCATGAAGTCAAAATCTATAAACTTGGGCCTCGCCACACACTTTAGCTCCCAAATCTAGTAGCTACTTTATAATTCAAACCTTGTGGGGATTAAATGGGGGGTCAAATGACATTCGATCAACGAAAGAGACTTGCCTTGGATTCCTGACATCAAAATGCATCTAGGAAAACTCCAGCTCATCCATCCGCCACCATTTGATTTTTTGTGAAAATTTGGTCTTTGGTGCTTCCCGGGTACTTCTTGCTCCAACAATGACCTCAAATGCTTCAAGCATGGCTCAAAATCAGCTCCTAAATCTAGCTCTCATGCTTCATGAAACATTATTCAACACATGGTATTGGGAGGTGGCAATGCAACATGTTACCCTACCATCTAAGCCAATATCATAATTTGTCAAACGATATGACTGTACTGGCCACTATGGCACATTGGTGTCCAAAATGTGATTTTTTTTTTCTCTACAACCATCGCTATTCATATCGCTAATTTACTGCATAGTCTCTATCTATGCTAGTATATACATTTGAGGTATTTGTCTCTCCTCTTGAAAGAGAGAAATGGTATGGATTAGAGAAAACAAGCCTACATGTACTAGAGTATACCAAAACCAATTCTTTAATCTTACCATGTATGTAGAGAGAATTATTGATGAAGCTAAACTCCACAAGTACATGCATAGTTTAAAGCTGCCTTATCTGTTGATGTTATGGCATAAAACCCTACCACTCTTTTCAAAGCTATTAACCTTGCAGAGGGCTATGGAAGGAAATATAGAAGGGCGTTCCCATTTCAATCTAGTTATGGACAACCAAGGACTATTTTAAAACAGAGACAAGTTAGTAATGTTTATGGTAGCAATCATGCACCACAAGTGGGAGCTTAAGAGTGACGACTTATCCATCATACAATGCTTCAAGACCTCAAAGCAAATTCAAGACAACAAACATTTTAAGAGTAGATTTCAAACAAGGGGATAGCAAGCCAAAATCTATTTCAGTCAATATGAATCCAAAGTCTATTCCTATGGATCTCTACCAAGAATGAAAGGAAAACGACTTATGCTTCAAATGTGGAGAAAAGTATACAGTTGATCATGCCACCAAGTGTGTATACAGAAATGCAAAAGCCAAGGTTCATATAGTATGTTAGTCTTTGAGGATTTTGAAGGTGACATTGATGAGGCCAATGTAATTGTACCTATGCTAAAAATGATGATCTTGAGGATGAAGTTGGGCAAGAATACTTTTATGAACTTGCCAACTCTTTTCCTTTTGATCTAGGTGGGAGTGTTCCTTTCAACCCATGAGGGATTTATGATGAGCCACTTATTGCTAGTAGTTGTTCCATTTCCATGGATGCTTGGATAGATTCTAAGAGCCCTAATATACTTCTATATGAAGGGTAATATTCATGGAAAGGACATGTTTATCCTAATATAGATCGTGGTTGTACACACAATTTTGTGAATAAGTCCACTATGGACAAGTGAATAAGTCCACTATGGACAAGATGAATTGTCTTTCCACTGACTTATAGCAACCCATTGGTGTTCAGGCAGCCAATGGTGAAGAAAAATTTGGCACTCAAATATGCCCAAAAGTTTCTTTATAGCTAGCTGAAAATTATGAAGAAAAAGTAAACATGATAACCTTGGAAATGGGGCCTATAGATATTGTACTCGGTTGTGATTGGTTGATGACATTGGGAAAATTTACTATGGATTTCTCACAGCTATATATGGAGTTTATCTTTCATGGATAGCTCATCGATTTACAAGAAGCTCCTAGCAAATCATTTTTTCAACTTATCACCATTCAACAACTCAAAAAGGAGTACAAGAGACACTCACAAATTTTTTTTTTGCACTTGAATAAAGAGGTTGAACATCAGATCACAAATTTAGCAAGTCATCTAGCCTTGAAAGCTCTTCTTGAGGAGTAAAGGGATTTCTTTGAAATGCCTACTTCATTGCCTCTTAAGGGAGTAGTAGATCACCCCATTGATTTGGAGCCCAACTCAAAGCCAATTAATAAGCCACCTTATAGACTGTCTAAGTGTGAGAGTGAAGAAGTAGCCAAGCAAATCAAGAAGCTTCTTGAAATGGGATTCATTGAACCTAGTTTTTCACCCTATGCATCTCCGGTCTTGTTAGTTTTTAAAAAAAGATGGATCTTTCAGGATGTGTATTGATTACAAGGATCTTAACAAGATCACAATGAAGAATAGGTACCCCATATTTTCTAATGATGCCATTTGAGCTTACAGATGCTCCAAATACCTTCCAGAGTTTGATGAACAAGATTTTGCAACGTTTCCTTTTTCACACATTTTGATTTATAGTAAGACCATTTAGGACCATTTATCACACATGAGGAAGGTTTTTGATGTATTGAGGCATCACAAACTCTTTGCTAAGAAGAAGAAATGCTCTTTCATGCAGATTGAAGTGCAATACTTGGGGCATATTGTTAGTGAAAAAGGGATCCAGACTGACTCCAAGAAGGTGTAGTGTGTTGAAGATTGGCCAATACGTACTACCACTACTTCACTTAGAGGATTTCTTGGTCTATCTTCATTTTATCGTCGATTCATCAAACACTATGCAGCTATTGCAACTCCTTTGATTGATAGGTTGAAGAAAGAAGATTTCTTTTGGGATGCTCTTGCTAATATTAGCTTTGACTAGTTAACATAACTTCTTACTTTTGCTCCTATTCTAGAACGGTTGGATTTTTTGAAGGAGTTTACCATACAGTGTAATGCCAGTGGCCGAGGCATAGGGCCTATTTTGTTACAAGAGCATGGAGTGATTGCCTTTGAAAGCTGCAAGCTTACAGATAAGGAAATGGCTATGCATGTTTATGACTAAGAAATGTTGGCTATCTTGCATGCAATAAAGAAATGGCACCATTATTTGTATGGCAGCTGGTTTAGAGTATAAAGTGATCATAGGGCCCTTAAGTATTTCCTCACTCAGTCCAATCTTACTTCTAAGCAGCTTAGATGGGTAGCTACACTGCAAAATTATGATTTTGATATCACTCATATGAGGGGAAAAGACAATGTAGTGGCTAATTCACTTTCTCATATGTGGGCCTATAAAGTTTCAGCAATGACTGATTGAGCTACATAGTAACTGGATTGAAGAATTACAAGAAACCTATCTTTTGGATGAAGAGTTGAGCCATATTTTTCAGAAAATATAGCAAGGTCTCATGGAAGATAACTTGCATTATCGGCTTCAAAATCTGGTTAAATGGCAAGACTGACATTCCCTCTACTTCTTCTTTACACAAAAAATTAGTTGGATCAGCAAAAACATTTATTAGAAAGGACTGTGGAAAGATGCCAAAGATTTTTTCATGAAGTGGCTGCCTTGTTAGCAAAATAAGGACAACACCCATAAGCTAGGTGGTTTGTTGCAGCATTACCTATTCCTACATGCAAATGGATGCACATTACCATGGATTTCATTACTCACTTGTCTACTACCAAAAAGAGATGGAATAATATATATGTGGTGGTGGATAGACTCACCAATGTAGCCCATTTCATTCCAACCAAGACCTAGTTTACTGCTTCTCAAGTGGCCAGTCAGTTTATGGAGCAGATTTTTAGATTACATGGATTACTACAGGTAATTGTTCATGACAGAGATTCAAAGTTCATGAGTGACTTTTGGCAGGCATATTCACATCTATAAGCACTAAATTGGCTTCCTCTATAGCTAAGAGTTGGATTTTAGGACCCGATTTGGATCCATTCTTGGAGTGCTAGAGCATGTTTCAGAGCCGAAAAGTGCTCGAGAGAGGCGTTAAAGAGCCAATTTTTATGAAAGATCAAACGATGGTGGATGACTGAGCTAGAGTCTTCCTAGATGCATTTCGACGTCATGAATCCAACGCAAGTCTTGATTTGTCGATCAAGGTCGTTTGATCCCCCATTTAATCCCCGCAAGGTTTGGCATTGTAAAGAAGCTACTCATTTCGGGAGCCAAAAAGTGTGTGATGGGCCCAAGTTTATAGATTTCGATGTCATGAAGCTAGCCGTCTAGTCGAATCGTAAATCAGAGTCCATTTGCATCCCCAAATAGGTCAAAAATCCTTCCACAGAAATGTGAAAGTGGTTTCTTTTGAAGTGTACATTTTACAAACGAAATAAAATGAAATTCTAAATGAAGAAAACATGCAAAAATATGTTGAGATGCAAGGAGGGGGCATTTTTTGATTGATGCCCCATTTTTTGGGGATTTTTGTGCCTCTTGGATGCTTAATCATGTAGAGAGAGAGAGAGAGAGAGGGAGATCCCTAATCTATGCAGAGAGGGCAAGATTTTGATGGTAACCATGTGTAATATGATGAAGGGAATGCAAATCTGATTTTTAGTCTTTCTCTCTCCTCCTTCCTCTCTCCTATTGTGGGCTGCTCATATGCATTAATGAAAGAGGGAAGGGGGAGGGGGGTGATGACAATTTTGAAGCAAAATGATGCTGATGCAGTGATAGAGGACATAGATATGGGCTATAGAGTGCATCAACGGCAAGAGAAAAGCGTCAACAGCCTCTCAATCTCAAGATACGCGCCTTGAACATGCGGGTTTCTATGAGTAAGTGTTATTTTTCTTCGTTTGATGAAAGATAATTGAAAGAAATGATTGATGATTATTGATCTTGGTTGTGTATGCTCAATTATCTCTAACATGAAAGAAAAAAACAAAAAATTTTGATGACATAATAAATTTTCCTCAAAACATGTAAAACCCACAAAGTGCGGTTTTTGAAGAAATCATGAAAATTGGGGGTTTTAGTGAGTTTTTTGAGTTTCCATGGAATAAAATGGATATGAAAATGGTGCTAAGTGTTTTTGATCAGTGATAGCTCACAATTCTGATTTTTCATAAAATTTTAAGAAAATAAATAGGAGTAAATAGAGAAAAATGGGAAAATTTATGTTTTTAACTATAAATAATTAGGAAAAAATATGATTAATGTTTGTAGATGTTTAGCAAGGCTACAACAGAGCAACTTCATCTTTTGGACTTTAATATTGTAGAAATGAAAACCTCATTTGCAATGTAAAGAAGCCTTAGATTTCTGCAATACCTCGTTTGCAATGTAAACAAGCTTGAGATGAGCTACAAGAGCTAAAAAATACTCTTAATCATGAGCAGTATAGCACCCTGCATTTTTAGTGTAGGTAGCATGAGTGCATGCAGAAGTACCATTTGATCAAGGGGTGGTTAATAAGCCATTTGAGTACTCAATGGGAAGCTTAGAGCATGGAGGCTTAAACTATCAGGTCCATTTTAACAGTAGAGATCATGGGGGGGGGGAGAGAGAGAGAGAGAGAGAGAGAGAGAGAGAGGATGGAGGTTTTGGCTATGGAGGTTGAAGGAAGCTTGGGGCAGGAGAGAGAAAAAATGTTTTGCAAGAGTAACCCTTTCCTTTCTCAAAAATAACCCATACTAAAACCCATTCTAACCGTGGTTACCTGTGGTTTCTCCATTCTCCTCAATTTTTGGACCAAAATAAGGTCACGGCCTGTCAAGTTGGCTGTAACCCGCCATTGTCCACAGGGTAATGTAGAGATCCTCCATCTTGCCCCATGTCTCTATCAAGAAGCACTAAAATAACGACAATTTGAAGTACAACCTGACTAGTCATTGTCAAGAAGAAACCAAACCATGTAACTATGTCTTCAACTCCAATTACACAAAAATGATGTCTATAACCATATCTTCTATGAAAATGACCTTCCCAGCCAGATCATAATCATGAAAATGATGGAACTAAATCCTGCCTTGGATCAAAGCAAGGCTCTGATACCAATGTGATGAAGCTAACCTAGCTTAGCCTAAATTGGCCTAGATCCATGACCAACCATGGATGATCAACAAGAAACCAACAAAACAAATTGAAAGAGAAGGAACTAATATGCATTAATCATGGCTGGCAGCCATTGCTAAACTAGGAAAGAAGTATAAGAAAGTTACCAAAACATGGTTTCTCCAAATGATCCAAAGATGATGCTACATTTGGCTAGCCTCACCTTTTATAGCTAACCCTAATCCTCTAATTATAGGGTATATTTACATATCGCATCCCATTTTATGGTTGTAATGGTATCCTAAATACATGAAAAAATTTTCTACATCACAGATTATAGGATAATTCTTTCTACAAGTATCGTTGACCTTACATAGATTTATGCATATGGCGCATTGAGGTTTGTACAAACCCTTGTACAAATACAATCATTGCATTCTAGTGCTAGGTGAAAAAATCATACGTAGCATGAAGAGCATATAAGGTTACCTTGAGGGTTATGCACATAGGTGACACATGCATGGAAAAGATTATATGAAATATACATTGATAGTATACGAATTGATCTTGCATTAAAGTCTTGAATCCATCCTATGAAGGTTTTCCATTGAATAATGGTTAAAGATTTTACCTTGTGTTGCCAAACTATGAGTTGGTTACGACTTGCACAATAATTCAGGGATTTTTTCACATTGGAAGATAGTCTTACATCATTACACATTTCTCGCATTCTTTGCCTTAGGAGAAAGGAAGACAAAGCCAAGTTATTTTTTGGAAAAATGCAATTGGTTTTGTTGGTTGATTGAACAATACCCTAAATGTTTTTACATTCAATTGGTTGTTGCATTGTGGTTTGGATGATTATTCCAAGTGCTTGTGATTAATGGTAAATGCATGACAAGGTCTGTGATGACAAGTTGCCATGGGAATAAAGGAATGTTTTCTGAAAGATGATATTAGGCATGAATGCCTTGATCTTGCTTGATTCTTAACTGGATTAATTAAGGAAAGGATATTTTATGCGGGTGGATCATCTCCAAAGGTCGCACTGCGCTTCAACCCGAGAAGGGCACTGCTCGATTCACGGGCCGAAGGTCGAGTGGTGAAAAGGCCGACCATGGAAATTGTGTCTCACTCCTAGGCCGCTTGGTGGAGCTCTGGACACCCCTTTCCTAGTCCAAAACAGAGTTGAAGATTGCCATGAGCCTGACGTCTGTGGCATTGGAAGATCCTATTCTAGATAAAGGATGGAAATTGTGGTGCCATGTGATTTGAACCAATTACTTCTGTAGGGCAAAAGGGAAATGTAATTTCTCCTGTATGTGTAGGAGACAAAGATTAACTTGAAGATAAGTTAAGAAACTTGTTTGTCAAAAGGACTGTTTGCTCTATTTTCGTGTCAGTGCTTTAAGTTATGGGAACGAACCCTGTTCCCTAAAAGGCTTAAATAAGGAAGCTGATATTAAACGTAATGCATAAACGTGATAGGACCTATTTAGATAGCTAAAGAACGCATACTGAGGGAAGCGGGTGGACGGAACCCCCGATGGGTCTATCCTATGGTAGGGTGGTCCTAGAGAACTGGGAGGCTTCTCACAAGGTTTTATTTGACGTTCGACCCTTAGGAGTTGTTAGGTTGGAAACCCAATTCATGAGATTTTAGGGGACCGAAATGGGACAATGCCCCACGAGTAGAGAGGTCAAGCATTGCATCCCTCTCATTTCCCATTCTCTTTGAACCAAGTGTGGCATGGATCTGCTTCAGCTTGGGTATCTCTATGTAAAGTAGGATGTCCCAACGCTAGAATGTTGTTAGAAGACCTTGACCACTAAGGACCCAAATTTTAGGTCGATCCCAGTGGGTACACTACCGTGAACGTTCCCTTGCGAGACGGACTCTAGAAACCCTAGGCGACAAACCCTGTAACATTCAATGGGAGTGTTGGGCAGCATCACTTAGATTCGTCTCTCGATGGACTGCTAAAAATGTGCCTGAAGGATAGCCAAAGGTGGACATGTTACAGTGACTTAGACCTAGACTTCTGCAAGTCTCTCCCATGGCCATTCCCACGATCATTCTTTCCAGTACCATCTCTGTTAGATTTCATGGATGCAAGAAGGAGAGCAACACGGAGTGAAGCAACATGCTTCCTCTCTCTTTCTTCTTATTATTCATTTAGCACACTCATAGTGCATATACAACCTAAGGTCATAAAGGCCATTCACACTAGAAGTAGAACCGACTTATTTAATATACCTAAGTGATCTAGCCAGACTAGATGTGTCCAGCTCATGTCGGTCAAACACACATGAACGAGCTTGATATTCTAACACTCCCCCTCAAGCTCAAGATAGCATATCTACTCCAAGCAGCTTTCTAAAACCACAGAACGTATCTTTACCCAAGGACTTGGTAAAGATATCCACTACCTGTTCATTAGTCTTCACATGCATAAGATCAACTTGTCCTGCAAGAACCATCTCTCTGATGAAATGGTAGTGTACCTCTATGTGTTTCATCCTGGCATGATAGAATGGATTCATAGCCAGGAGTACACTACTCAGATTGTCACATAGTAACTTCATTGGAGCATCTACCTGTATGTCCAAATCAGCCATAAGCTTGAGCAGCCATGAAATCTTGCATGCTGCCAATGTAGCACCCCTGTACTCTGCCTCAGTACTTGACAAAGCAACCATAGGCTGCTTCTTGCTACTCCAACTAATCATGCCGCTACCAAATCCAAATGCATATCCACTCGTAGATCTACGATCATATGAGCAACCTGCCCAATTTGCATCCGTGTATCCAATCAATATCAAGGGCTTATCTCTGACATAGAACAACCCATACTCTACATGGACTTAACATATCTCATAATGCGTCTAACTGCATCCAAGTGTGGCTTTCTAGGCTTTTGCATAAACTGGCTTATGAGCCCTACAGCATAGCTCAAGTCAGGCCTAGTGATGGTTAAGTAAATCAAGCTACCAACCATCTGCCTGTACATAGTCACATCCTCTACTTCAGCCCCAGTGTTCATGTCTAGCTTCACATTCTGATCAAGAGGTGTATCCAGCGGTTTGCATTCAGCCATGCCATACTTCTTCAGCATCTCTATGGCATAGTGCTTCTGCATCAGCCATAACCCATTGTCAGCTGGAATTACCTCAATGCCTAAGAAGTACTTCAGTTCTCCCAGGTCTTTCATGTCGAATTCAGATTTCAGCATCTTCATTACATGCTGTATGCTCAAGTCATCATCACCAGTGATTATCAAATCATCAACATATATGACCACCACTACTAAACCACTGTCAGAGTCTTCTTTGTAAATAGGCTATGATCAGCCCTACCAACAGCAAAACCCAATCTCTGCAAGTAGTTACTGATCCTATCATGCCAAGCTCTCGGAGCCTATTTCAGCTCGTACAATGCCTTTTTCAGCCTGCATACATAATGCTAAAAATCAGGGTGAACATACCCTTCTGGCTTAACCATATAGACATCCTCTACTAGGTCACCGTTAAGAAATTCATTCTTAACGTCCATCTGCTGCAATTTCCAGCCTTTAGTAGCAGCCAAGGCAATCACAGTGCGTATAGTTGCCATCTTGGCAACATGGCTGAATGTTTCCTCATAATCAAGTCCATACTATTGGGCATACCCCTTTGCGACCAGCCTGGCTTTGTATCTCTCCACACTGCCATCTGACTTGCATTTGATTTTGTAGACCCATTTGCAGCCAATGGTCTTTTTCCCTTCAGGCAGTGGTACTAAATCCCATGTTTTATTTTCAACCAATGCATTCATTTCTTCATCCATGGCTGCACACCAATTCTCATCTTTCACTGCTTCAGCATATGTACTTGGTTCTTTGACCTCCATCACTTTTGTCATGTACGCATAATGCTTTGCAGAGTAGCCACTGTATGTCAACCTGTCAATAGGGTATCTGACCCTTTGCGAGCGTCTAAGCTGTGGTGCACTACTCGATTCCCCTCTCTCATGAGGCGGAATATACCTGATCTGCCTTGTACCAGGCATATAGACAGTTGGAATACCAAGTTCGCTGTCTAAAGTATCACCAGACTCATAGCTAGAAGTCATTATGCCAGGTGTCATCATACCAGATGCATCCTCAATAACTTTCTCTTTTCCTTTGTTGTCCAAGACATCATGTCTCCCCCTCACTGACATACTAGTGTCAGTGGACGGCGAACTCCTCAATCTACCTGTCCATGGGGATACTGTCTGACTACGAGGTCCTGTCACAACAGTGCTCTGCTGTAAATCAATTGTAGAGGCATGAGTGGAAGGCATATCCACTGGCACTGCAACTGGTGATACATACCAATAACCCATCTCATCAAAGATAACATCCCTGCTTACCAAAGTCTCCCTGGTAGAGGGATCATAGCATTTGTATGCCTTCTTCTCCTGCGAATATCCAATGAAAACACACTTATGTGCTTTGGGATCCAACTTCTTCCTTTTCTCATCTGGAATATGCACATAAGCAAGACAGCCAAAGACTTTCATGTGACTTACATCCGGCTTATAGCCATACAACTTCTCAAACGGTGTCATCTCATGAATACCTGTAGTGGGAGTCTTGTTCAAAATGTATACGGCTGTCATAATAGCCTCTGCCCAATAGTAAAGTGGTGTATGCTTTTCATTCATCATAGCCCTAGCAGCTTCCATCAGAATTCTATTATTCCTTTCAGCTACTCCGTTTTGCTGCGGAGTGTAGCTGCAGGTGAGCTGCCTACGAATGCCATTTTCAGCCAAGAAATCATCAAATTCATTTGATACATACTCCCCACCACTATCAGATCTCAAGCAAGAGATGTAGCATTCAAACTCCTTCTCAACCTATGCTTTAAATTGTTGAAAAACAGCAAAGACCTCATCTTTTGTTTTCAATGTGTAAAGCTAGGTATAACGATTGTAGTCGTCAATGAAGGATACATAATATCTGGAACCTCCCATAGATACATTATGAGCTGGCCCCCAAACATCAGAGTGCACTAACTGCAATGGACGTGTACTCTATCATACATGCCTGACAAATGGCAATCGTGACTGCTTACCGAACTGGCAAGCCTCGCATACATGACCAATATCTGAATATTGGAACTTCGGTAACCCTGTAACCAACTGTTTCTTTTGCATAATTTGCAGCCTTTGCAAATTGACATGCCCCATTCTCTTGTGCCATATTTCCAAATCCCTAACAGTGCTAGAACCATGGGCAAACATAGCTGAATTCAGCTCTGGCAAAGAAGCATCAAGAGTAAACATTTTGCCATTCCTGTGACCACGAGCTATCAACTTGCAGCCATTGCCAAACTCTTCAATAAAGTAGCCATGCTTATTGAATCTAACCTGCAAGTTTTGCTTCGTCATCTGACCAACAGATAACAAGTTCTTCGTAATTGAAGGGACATGCAATACATCATGCAAATTTTTCTTTCTGCCATTATGAACCACAAGAGGCACTTTGCCTTTATGCTCAATGCTATGTTGCATGTCATCACCTGTGCATACATAGCCATGCTTTTCAGCCACCATATCCATGAACCAATCACCGTGAGGGGTCATGTGATTCGACGCCCCTGAATCAATGTACCACACTGCATCATCAGATGATTTTTTAGCAGCCTTATCTTTGACATATTGCATAGCAAACAGTCTATCACCAGAGTCATCTGCCTGACTGGACGTAGCATAATGTCCATGCTGCTTGCCCTTCTGGTTTCCCTGTTTCTTCCAGCAGTCCTTTGCAATATGCCCATACTTTCTGCAGTAGTGACAATCCTTATCTTTATTTGGATTGTCTGACTGACGCTGCTACTGCCATGAGCCTCTGCCACGGGAGTTAGATCTCCCCCTACCTCGAAAGTTTCCACCACCTCTTGCATTTATGACTGTTGATTGCTATTACTATAGGATGCATTCTGCTGGCCTCCTCTGCCAGATCCATAGCCTCTACCATGGCTACCACGACCACGTTGATTCGAGTAAAAAACCGCATCCTTATTCTTTGAGCTGCTTGACCCTGTAGCTAAGCCAAGCTCCACCTCTTCATGAATCAATAATGCAACCAGCTCATTAAAGTCAGGCATCTCAGCTCGCACAGATACTGAAGTGTCAAAAGACTTATACTCCGGACCCAAGCCATTTAAGGTCACTGCAACCATATCCTCATCTTCAACCTCTGAACCAACAGATGCCAGCTGATTTGCTATGGTCTTAACCTTTGTGACATAATCTTGTATGGACCTGTTCTTCCTCTCCATGTTATTGAATTTCTGCTTCAGTTGTATCTTCCTTGCACTTGTAGTTGTGCCATAGTATTTGACCAATATATTCCATGCATCTACTGGGGATTTATAGTTCATGATCTGCATCACCATAGCATCCAAGATACATAATGACAACCAATGTAAAACCCTGCGAGCTCTTTCCGTCCAAGCTCGATGCGCTCATCTTTGATCAGCTATAGGATTCCTTTTTGGAACTTCAGGTTCAGCCTCAACACCTGTCACTGAGTCCCAATATCCTTTGCCTATCAGAAAGTTCTCCATGCGGAACTTCCATATTGCAAAATTGTTGCTATCAAGCTTTTCTCCCACAATTTGGGTTACATTATCAGTTCTATCAGCATTTGCCATGTTGTAGACCTTGCCTGACTACCTGCAAACCAAGATCTTCTTAACAGTTCAGCTTCAGCAAAACTGTTTATGACAGTTTTCTGCAATTAATTGCAGTAAAAAACTAGGGTATTTTGGCCCACTAACAGTCCAAAATAGCTCACAACCAAGTGGCTTAATCTGTGAGTAAAGCAGTCAGTGAAAATGCTATGTATTCACTTCGGTTTGAACTCCTGCAACCTCACTGCCAGGGTACATATATGCAGTCTGAAAACTGTAATTCTATGAGTGACCAGTAGTGATTTCAAGCCCAAAAATAAGCAGTATACATGTCATACATGTCCCAAAATTCCGTAGATAGCTATAGTACATGTGTCAAGTCATGCATAGGCATAGAACCACAAAACAGTATATAACCAGCATATATGACTATCGTAAATAAATTCCCAGATTTCAAATAGCCAATGCACTGGCAACATGGATTAATTTCAGTCCCAAAAAACCATAAACCATTTTCATCACTTCCGTTTCCAATACTCAAGCATTCAACAATCACATACCAAGTCTTCAAGTACGTGTGGGAACAACCAAACCAACTAGTTCTTCAGAAATAACCAATTAATGCTTTATGTCTGCAAATTTTTTTCCAGTTTTTAGCCTGTCACAAGCTCTCAGATCAGGCCATTCCAAGCTCCAAGTTTATGTCAAAATACCCAGGAAATATGACATGTCTTCTACCAAGCATCAAGTGCTACATTCAAGTTCAATGTACATGCCAAAGAGCATCCAAAATGCAGACATCACAAGTGTATAATATCTCTGTAACTTCAATGACAGTTCAGCCCTGTGTATTCAGATCTGTACACCTCTATTACAGCTCACATGAGCTCCCACAAGAGCAATAGCAAGGTATACCCTTCAAGAACCTTCCTTGGTATGCATCCAAGCTCTATGCCACTTGACAAGTGCTATACTTCTTGAATCTCAGCCAATGAGAGCAGCCTGTTCATAGGCATAGTCCACACAGAATATTCATAGTATATTCACATCAAATTTTTCCACTTGTTGATGCTCAATGGAGCTTTGGTGAGTCTCCAGACAAGCCACACTCTTGTTGATGCTCAATGGAGCCTTGGTGAGCAGTCCATGTACTGAATCTCAGCCATGGAGTTCAGCCTAAAAACATGCGCAAACACGCTGGCTGGCCTGACCTCTGCTGCTACCCATTTTGTTGATTATTATTATAATAAGGCACTCATGCTGCTCAACCAATCCTTGGGAGACTCCTCAGCAAGCCACAACTCTTGCTTCAAGCAATGAGACTCCAATGCTTCACAGTACATACCTCTGTGTGACCATTGATGAAAATTACTGTCAGTCCTCTTCCTTTTCAGCTCTTTAGGTCACTCTTCAAGTCTTCTTCTTGAGTGCATTCCACCAGTGAGCCCATTCATGGCTCTGATACCATGTTAGATTTCATGGATGCAGGAAGGAGAGCAACATGGAGTGAAGCAACATGCTTAGGTTCATTGTTTAAGGGGTCAATTGGGTAGATTCCCCCATCAAACCACAAATCCACATGTTTCAATCCCATTTGCCAGTAACTTTGCAAAACCTGAGGGTTGATACTGGTATGCTGGGTTCTTTTGAATAATGGGGCATATTCAATCTCTACCTCAATATGCAGCTCCTTCTTTCCTGTATTCATTTTATTAATAATAGAAATGGGGAGCCTACTTGGTTGTCACAAGAGGTAGAGTGGAGATGCACAGAGAGGCACACAAAGGTGCCAAGGAAAAGGAGGGTGTAAGTAATTCACTCTGTTAATGAAGATTGCATAAACATAGAGAAGAGGTCACAATAGAGCCATGAGAGAGAATAGATATGGGTGGAAATAGCTCAGAGGGTAGGGATATCCAAGACTTTTTGTATTTTAGATATTTCTATTTTTCCTCCAAAAAATCTCCAAAAAACATGAAATTTGACCAGCTGGTTTGTTTTTTGACCAAAATCTAGGATATAAAAAAATCCCCAAAATATCTTAAAAGAAACTTTCAAAATTTTATTTTCCTCGCTCTCGATTAAAAAATCAATTACCTTGTATCTACTAATCATTTTGCATTGAAAACAAAGCACCACATTCCCATAACTAACTCCTTTTTTAATATAAATTTTGGTTGAAAAGACTTCTTGAATGGTGAGAGAGAAGGAATCTGAGTATATCTTTGTAGATAATATAAAAAATGCAAAAAGAGATTGCAAAATTGGAGAGAGAGGAGGATTATTTTACTATTCTTCTGTCCTCTTTTCCTTGTTTTAAGGAGGAGAGAGGGGGGGACTAAAAGGCCCATTTGTGAGTTCATTTTTTTCCTAATGTCTACTCAGATGCTTATACACATCTAAATTTTGACTTGATGTAAAATTAAGGATTTTGATTCATGAAGGACATTGCTATCTCTCCCCTAGTCTAATCCAACGCTTACACAAATCTTAGTGATGACTTGATATAAATTGAGAATGTACTTGTCAAGATTGTGGGAGAGAAGGAAGGAGTCTCACTTGTAGCTTTCTTGCTTGCACAATGGAGGAATACACACAGAGGTGGAGGCTGAAAAACAGTTTTTCTCTTCTTAGTTTGTGTAAGCCAAAAGAACTCAGATACAAAGAAATAGAAGAACCCTATATATGGGTCTCAAACCAAACTCAACTAACTAAGGTGGCATACTAACTGAGCCACGAACTAGAGTAGATAAGGATAGCTGTCATGTAGCTACTATTCATGGGCGGTGTAACAACCGCATCTGCAACTGACACGTCGGTGACATAAGTGTACAACGGTCACCCTGGCATATCACGAGTGGAGCTCGATATCTCAACACTCCCCCTCGAGCTCAATCCCAATTCCTGCACACCAAGCAAGTCTCTGAACTTGCGCAACTTCTTTGCGCCCAATGCCTTCGTGAATATGTCAGCTACTTGATCTTCTGTGCTGACATAAACTAGATCAATAAGACCTAGTAAAACCCTCTCCCGCACATAGTGATAATGCACCTCAATGTGCTTTGTTCTAGCATGATAGAATGGGTTATTTGCCAAGTATATACTACTCATGTTGTCACAATAAATGACAACTGGCCCATCTGTAGGCTGATGCATATCATAAAGTAGCTTATGCAACCAAGCTACCTCACATGCAGCCATTGCTGCACCCCTGTACTCAGCCTCTGTGCTGGATAAGGCAACTGTAGGCTGTTTCTTGCTGCTCCAAGTGACTGCAGCACTCCCAAAAGAGAACACATATCCACTGATAGATCGTCTATCAGAAATGCTACTAGCCCAATCAGCATCAGTGTATCCATGCAACTGTATCAGAACCCCAGTCTCATAAAATAGTCCATACTGCAATGTGGACTTCACATACCTGAGTATGCGTCTAGCCGCATCCAAATGCGGTTTCCTTGGAGCCTGCACAAACTGACTTACCAATCCAACAGCATAGCTCAAATCTGGCCCGGTAATAGTCATATAAATCAAGCTTCCTACTATGCGTTTGTACATAGTAGGGTCTTCCAAAAGCTCACCTACATCTACGCTCAGCTTCACATTTTGCTCCAAAGGAACTAAAATAGGCTTACAGCCTATCATCCCATATTTGGACAGCATGTCCAATCCATACTGCCTCTGCAAGAGCTGTATCCCACTTGGTGATCTAATCACCTCAATACCCAAGAAATAACGCAGCTCTCCCAAATCCTTCATCTCAAACTTTTGCTTCAATAGCATTTTCACATGAAGGATATCTTCATCACTGTCACCTGTCATAATCAAATCATCAACATAAATGACAAGTAGCATAATACCTTTCTCTGTTTTTCTCACATAAAGTGCCTTGGAAATCTGAAAGCCAATAGTGACAAGATACTGTCCTATCTTGTCAGACCATGCTCTAGGTGCTTCCTTCAAGCCATACAAGGCTTTCTTCAACCTGCAAACAAACTCAGGATGAACAGCATGCACATAACCTGGTGGCTGCTCCATATAGACCTCTTCTTGCAAATCACCATGCAAGAAGGCATTCTTTACATCCATCTGATGTAAAGACCATCCCTTTGATGCAGCCATAGCAATGAGTGCTCTTACGGTTGCCATCCTTGCAACCGGACTGAATGTTTCTTCATAGTCAATGCCATATGTTTATGCATACCCCTTGACTACTAATCTTGCCTTGTATCTGTTCACAGAACCATCTGCATTGTGCTTCACCTTATAAACCCACTTACAGCCAATTGCATTCTTACCTTTAGGCAAAGGTACCAACTCCCATGTAGCATTTGCTTCCAAGGCATCCATTTCTTCATCCATGGCTTTCTCCCATTTTTCTTTTCCCATGGCTTGCTCAAAAGAAGTGAGTTCTGGTTCCTATATCACTTTGACCATATATACATAGTGAATGGCTGTAAATCCATCATATTTTAGCCTATCCACAGGATACCTAGCTTTGGTAGACCTGCGCAAAGTAGGTTCACTCCCAGGTGCTCTCAAAACATCCCTGGTCTTCCTTAATCCAGGTGTAACAATAGAAGGAATACCCAACTCATCATCAATGCTCTGTTCTGAGCCACTGGATTCACCATCCACATAAGAGTGACCTACATTCACATCAAACATGGGCTGATCTACCTTCTCTTTTCCTTTTCGTGAAACCTGCATACCACTATCTGCATTGTTTTGAGGAGATTCTCCTGATCTCAATCTGCCTATCCATGGCGAAGAATGTGAACCACTGCTAGAGGACGCTCTAGGTCCACTAATATCTTGTGACTGCTGTTGTGAATTCTGTGCAGCATTACCATTTTGTGCATCTACATTATCAATCACATTTACTGGTTTATACCGGCTACTCATCTCATAAAAAACAACATCTCTGCTCACTGTAAACTTACGAGTAGAAGGGTTATAGCATCTATACCCTTTTTGCTCTGCAGAGAATAACCAATAAAGATGCACTTCTCAGCTTTTGGATCCAACTTGGATCTCAACTCATCTAGCACATGAACATAGGCAATGCAACCAAAAATCTTCAAATGAGAAATATCTGGTTTTCTACCAGTATACCTCTCCTCTAGAGTCATCCCATGTATTACTGCACTGGGAGTCTTGTTCATTATGTAGACTGCTGTAGCAATTGCTTTAGTGTAGTAAAAATCTGGAAAGTTTTTTTCGTTGAGCGTGGCACGAGATACCTCTCCAATTTGCCTGTTTTTCCTTTTGCAATTCCATTTTGTTGTGGGATATGACTGCATGAATATTGCTGCTTTATGCCATGCTCCTGCAGGAACCTTGCAAACTCATTTGAGAGGTACTCTCCCCCTCCATCTGACCTTAGGCATTTTATCTGCAGGCCTGTTTCTTTTTCAACCATAGCTTTAAGAGTTTTGAAATGCCCAAACACTTCACTTTTCTTTTTCATAAAATACACCCAAACTTTTCTGCTATAGTCATCAATAAAAGTGACAAAATAATGACAGCCTCCAAGAGATGTAGCTTTAGTAGTCCACACATCAGAGTGGATTAATTACAATGGCTTCTTACTCTCTTGAACATGTCTAGGAAATGGTTTCCTTGCATGTTTTCCAAACTGACAGGCTTCACATACCTTATGCATTTCTGCAACCTTGAATTTAGACAATCCTGCAACAATATTTTGGGCTTGCATTGATTTAAGTCGTTGTACATTAACATGACCAATGCGTTTATGCCAGATATCAATATCTACAACTACACCGGTCCCATGTGCAAACATTGCTCCACTAAATTCAAGCATGTCTGCATCCAATGTAAACATTCTGCCCTTCTTCTTTCCTTTTGCTATCAAGCGACCTTTATTTTTCATATCCTCAACAAAGCATCCATGAGGATTAAATCTGACCTGCAAGCCCTGCTCAACCATTTGACCAACAGAAACCAGATTCTTGGTGATATTCGGGACATGAAATACATCAGACAGGTATTTCTTATTCCCATCCTGCATAGACAAAGGAATTTTTCCAATCTGCACAATAGGATGTGCAATATCATCACCAGTCTCCACAAATCCTGGTTTTTCCATTTTTCTTGCATCCTCCATCCATTCTACATGACCTGTCACGTGGTTTGATGCACCTGAGTCAACATACCACACATCGTTGCTTTCTTCTGCACTTGTCACAGAATTGTTCATGTGCTGCACCATAAACAAATGCTCATTTCTGTCATCACCCTGTCTACTAGAAGATGCATAATTCCCTTGTTGCAATTTCCCATTCATGATATCATTCTGCTTTTTATAGCAGTCTTTAGCCATATGACCCATTTTACCACAGTAGTAGCATTCAACATTGCTGTTTGCACTTTGGCCTCTTTGACATCCGCCACGACCTCTTTGGCTCCCCCTGCCTCTAGAGTTACCACGTCCTCCTCCATAGGACTGGTTTTCTTGAGTTTGCTGCATATTCTGATTTCTACAACGGCCTCCAAATCGGCCTCCTCTACCTCTGCCTCTACCTCTTCCAGTATTTGAGTAGAAGACAGCTTCTTTTGAAGTTCCTCCTGAAGAAGATGCACCACCATTTCTCTACTCCTCAGAAATTAGAAGAGCAATCAACTCCTCAAAATCAGGAAATCTTTCACGGATGGAAATGGATGTTCAGAACTGTGCATAATCCTTTCCTAGACTATTCAAGGTCACAGAAACTAAATCATCATCTTCCACTGGCGACCCAATGGAAGCAAGTGCATCTGCAATCTTCTTCACCTTCATGTGATAGTCATTGATGCTCATATATTCTCTTTGCACATTATGCAACTCTTGCTTGAGCTGCATTTTCCTAGCTTGTGTATTTGTGCTATACATTTTTGACAAAGTATCCCATGCCTCCTTTGGCGTACTTGCATCCTGAATATGCACAATCATAGAGTCTGAAATACTGATAGACAGCCAATACATAACTTTCCTGGCTCTCTCATGCCATGCTTTGAATGCCTGCATTTGCTGTTGATTGGGAACATCAGGAAGAACTGGTTCTTCTTCATTTCCTACAACAAATTCCCAATATCCTTTTTCCATAAGGAAATTCGTCATTCTAAACTTCCATGCTTGGAAGTTGTTCTTGTCAAGCTTTTCAGTTACAATCTGCGGAAGAGAATCAAACGCCATTACAGAATACTGCAAAAAATTCTGTCACTGCAGAGAACACAGCTTCAACCTCACAAGGGCAAATCTGCAAAACTGTAGAACAGTGATCGCACAGCATAAAACTGGGCCTTTTCCTGAGTGCGTGCAGAAAACTTCCACCTCCAAAACAGGCCCCGAAATGGCCTCAAATAAAAAAAACAGGGTCTCCGAGGGCTAAATGCGTCACCCGCAGCATATATTGCCCTCTTGCTTCACCGCGAAGGGTGTCTCAACCTGAGACAATGCACTCTTGCAATTTCCGGCTGTGCTACCTGCAAAGATCTGCTCCCAAAACAAAAAATGAAAGCAACACTGCTCCTCTTACCAGAACACCGCAAGCTTGGCTTGCTTTCTTGAGCACCTTACCACGAACAGGGCTCTGATACCATGTCAAGATTGTGGGAGAGAAGGAAGGAGTCTCACTTGTAGCTTTCTTGCTTGCACAAAGGAGGAATACACACAAAGATGGAGGCTGAAAAACAGTTTTTCTCTTCTTAGTTTGTGTAAGCCAAAAGAACTCAGATGCAAAGAAATAGAAGAACCCTATATATGGATCTCAAACCAAACTCAACTAACTAAGGTGGCATACTAACTGAGCCACGAACTAGAGTAGATAAGGATAGCTGTCATGTAGCTATTATTCGTGGGCGGTGTACCAACTGCATCTGCAACTGACACGTCGGTGACATAAGTGCACAATGGTCACCCTGGCATATCACGAGTGGAGCTCGATATCTCAACAACACTTACCAATACTCACCATGTTTTCGTCATTCAGATCAATAAGCTACCTTGTATAATCCATGCACATATTTGCTCTACAACTCAGTTTGACAACAATCTCTTACCTTATCTTCTCAACAGTCCACTCTATCCAACCATGCATCCTTCTCTCTATCCCAAGAAAGCAAGAACATAAGAATAACTTCCAAGTGTCATGAACTCACCAATTTACCTTCTTGTGTTGTAGTCCAAAAGCTTAAAGGCTTGAATATGGTTTCCACAACCCAATAAATAAGATCCAATGTTGTCACTCATTTTATTCCACCACTAAGCATGCCAACTATGAGAGAAGAATATGAATAAGAAGAAGGAGAGAAAGAATATCAAGAAGAGCCTCATCTCATCAAATCCCTCACTCTCTCATAATCTCACAACCTCACACACAACTCCAAACTCAATCCTCTTACTGTGGATGGGAAGAGCTTCATGGGAAGAACTTTATCTCACCAAATCCCTCGCTCTCTCATAATCTCACAACCTCATACACAACTCCAAACTCAATCCTCTTACTGTAGAAGGGAAGAAGAAGGAGAAAAGAAAAAAGAAGATGTAGAGCTTCACCTTTTGTCAGTCCCTTACTCAACATCTCTCTCTCTCTCTCTCTTTCTCTCTCTCTCTCTCTCTCTCTCTCTCTATCTCTCTCTCTCTCTCTCTCTCTCTCTCTCTCTCTCTCTCTCAGCATGCTGGCAGAGAGAGAGTGCATGCGCGCACCCGGACAGCAGGCAGGGTTCAAACGGGCATTTTCTACCATAGACCACATCTTCACTCTCCGTTGTCTGATCGACCAGACACGAGTGAAGAAACAAAGATTGTATTGTTGCTTTGTGGATTTCCGCAATGCCTTTGACACGGTTCCGAGAGAGAGGCTTTTCAGACGCCTACTTGATCTAGGGGTGGATGATGACATGATGTGGGGTATTTATGCACTATATGAGCGGGTTACTGGCAGAGTTAGATGTCCAGGAGGTATATCAGATCCCCTTGTGAGCACCATTGGTGTGAAACAAGGATGCCCACTCTCACCGACTCTATTTGTGCTATACATTGATAAGATAGCAGAGTTTATTCAACAGCGAGCCGGTGGAGGTATAGATCTTAGTGGAGCCACATTTCATATCTTACTATATGCAGATGACATTGTGTTGGTCTCAGATTCAGCTCAGGGATTACAGCAACATTTATTAGCATTGGATGATTTTTGCATACAGAGAGGCATGACAGTGAACCTTGGTAAAACCAAGGTTCTTATATTCCATACATCAGCTCAAATACGCAGACAGAGTATTTTCATGGCAGCAGGAGGGAGTATTGAGGTCACTGGATCATATGTATATTTGGGAGTCACCTTTACAACAGCTTCAGGGATTTTCTCGATGACACAAGCAGCTCGTGATCGCCTCACTAGAGGATACTCAGCATTGGCTCTTATGGAGCGACAGTGTCATCAGGCACATTTCCAAGAGCCCCGCACCAAGGGGTGGCTCTTTGATACTCTAGTCACTCCAGCACTGATGTATGGAGTAGCTATATGGGGTCCAGGCCTTGCCGATTATGTATGGACATTGATGGAGAGACCTCAGGTGATCATGATATCTAGATTGATTCGCAGCAAGGCCTTAGTCCCACATGACATTGTGCGAGCAGAGCTTGCCACACCGCCCATGCTAGTCGAGGCATTATTTTAGATAGTCTGATTCCTACATAGATTTCAGGATATGGACAGAGATCGCATTGCATACAGAGCATATATGGCATCTTAGGAGATGGCTGGAGCGGGGGATACCACATCATGGTATGCACAGACTAGAGCTTGGTTTGACAGACATGGGCTGGACATTGATAGACTCCCACCTCTTCTATATGATACTCAGGCTCCCACTTACACCCTCTCTCTCTTTGAGAGGAACAGAGTCATCAGACAGGAGATATGGCATATTTATATACAGAGGACATGGGTCAGCCCTACACAGCCACTGCCATCGAAGATGGCACATTATTATACACAGTTCTTGAGCATATCAGAGCAGGGATTCATAGAGATTCTGAGATATATGCAGATCTATATGCCACATCGATTGAGAGTTCTTATTGGACAGCTCAGGGTATCATCACATCAGCTTATGATTGAGAGTGGCAGAGCTAGTGGCATCCCACGGGAGGAGAGGATATGCCCCCTTTGCAGATCAGAGGTGGAGAGTGAGGAGCATTTTGTTCTCAGATGCCCAGCATACTTAGAGTTGAGATCTAGATACACATTGAGCAGCTCACTTCAGGGATGTATGACTGATATGGATCAGAGATCATTTGGCCGTTTTTTGGGAGAGGCATGGCACATCAGAGAGCAGAGCACACAACGAGTCCCAGTCAGAGAGGGGCCCACCCAGACGACTATTACACAGTTCTTTCAGACAGACAGAGTGATAGCTATTGTACTAGCCTCCAGCGAGACCTCCGGGCTCACACTACAGCAGGTTGAGGACTAGTGTACTCAACGCCGCACGAGGATTCGTGGGTTTCGGACCCCACAGCCACACCGACAGGAGATCCGGAGGATTCTTGATCTACATCGACAGCAGACTGAGATCTGACGACACTCGACACATTGGATTTCAGACCTCCAGTTTGCTCTTTCTCCACCGCTGATGTACCACATCCTGCATCCAGGAGGGATCACCTGCTATTAGCGACTTCGACGACTGCTACTACATCCCAGGATAGTATATCTCCCTACATCTATTACATATACACATCGCACCACTTTATCACAGCCGACAGTTGTTCCCCTATCACAGCCGACATTTGTTTCCCTTTTGTAGCCATTATCTAGAGTACCAGAGCTACATACGCACATACACATACACGACACTTATCACACTCACAGCACCGTACTTTTAGTTTCCAGTTTTTAGCTTTTCATTCAGCACTTTTATTTTGGATAGCTGGACCTCATCAGTTGTATCACAGTTTGTCTCATAGGCCAGTTTTGGTCTTTAGAAGACGTTAATATAACTTTCTTTCTTTCTTTCTCTCTCTCTCTCTCTCTCTCTCTCTCTCAACAATGTAGACAAGATAATAGAATAGAATAAGTGAATGTAAGGTTTCAATAGGTGCATTGATAGAGCTTTAGCTACATGGATGCACCAAAATGATAAATCCAATTGAGATCTCCCACTCTTATATAGACCAACATTAGGGATAGGATTAGCTCTCTTCCCTAGGATGATGTCCTATTTTCATTTTAGGATTTGT
The DNA here is from genome assembly GCF_053477565.2 of Lygodium microphyllum. Classification (NCBI taxonomy): domain Eukaryota; kingdom Viridiplantae; phylum Streptophyta; class Polypodiopsida; order Schizaeales; family Lygodiaceae; genus Lygodium; species Lygodium microphyllum. The sequence continues at coordinate 121,024,889 of NC_141162.1, read as the reverse complement.
GCCTCTTTTGTGTTTTATGGTTTGTACCCTTGTGAATTAAAGTTTGCACCTCACTTTGCACTTTAAGGTTTTCATAACTATGAATTAAGATTTTCACCCTTGTTGAGATGTTCTACATCCTTTGTGGGCCCTAGGCTAGCCCTATATCTTTTTCCAATTAGACCTAGGATATTCTATTCTAATTACATTTTCATAAGTGCAACCCACACAACAATTGTAGTTACAATAAATACAATTGTGAGAATCAATACAATGTGTGTAGCTCTCACATATGTTGTGTCTATGGAGTATCAGAAATAACATGAGTGCCTAAAATATAATACATTGAAGCTTTATAAAATAATAATCTACCAAAAAATAATTACAACACTTATGATTGGATTATCTTTGATCTTCTTTAACATTTCCTTTGATTGTAGCATTCCATATTTCACATTAACACCAAGAATGAAAGGAGATGAAGAGATCGAGAAGCTTCATAGTGCACACCCCTCACTCTCTCAAAAACTCAACACCATACACTCTAGTTGAAGCCCTCAACTCACCCCATGAAGGAATGGAGATGAAGAGGAAATAAGAGACTAGTTGGAGGTTCATTATCCACAAATCCCTCACTCTGCACACAATCTCCCTCACTCCCTCTCTTCACTCTCACACATTTGAAGAATAGGGTAGCAAGAGAAGCAAGAAGAAAAGTTTGTACACACATGAATAGCTTGTTTTATTATTTCTCATCCTTTTTACATGATTTTTAAGATTAGGGTTTTCCATTTTTCTTTGGGCATCCAACCCACTTTTGTGGTCACATGATCAATCGTCCCTTATTACATGCTTTTTCTAAGTAAAATTGAAATAGAACTTTCTCATTTCTGATCCTTGGATTGTTATAGCACAATGAAAAAACATAATGCATTTTTATTTTGCTTTTATATGACTTGGCAACTATTACTTTTGTGTATTGCTTCTTGTAGTTAAGGATTGTTATAGTAAAATGCACAATTATAATCCATTTCTATTGCACTTTTCCATTATTTAGCAAGTAGATATAACTAACCAAATATAATAAGTGGTAGGTGAATGGCCATGTGAAGATCATAATGACCATTGATGTAGTAAGTGTAGATGTGTGGACCCTTTTAACTAGGTGGTCCTTCATCAATGTTGGCACTTGTTGATCTCGCCATCCCAATACTACCCTCAAGCTCAACCACATCTCTTCAACTCCAAGTAAGCTTCAAAATCACTACAAGATACATGCATCATATCGACGTTCAAAGTGACGAAAATGTTCACAAAAAAATTTGCCCCCATCGTCGCTAAATATGTCAGTATTAACGTCTCCATAGAACTATCGCTATTGTCATCACGACACAAATAACGATGTAAATAGTGACGGTTTGTGATGCACATTGCAACGACAATAGCGATGTGTGTAGTAAATTTGCGATGCTTATAGCGACGATTATGGAGTTTTTTTTTGTGTGCCACTGCATGTAGCACTATGTGTTGTATTTACATTCTACAAATGGATTACATGTAAAGTGTACAATGGTCATCAAAATGAAGACAAAATGTACTTGAACCCACAAGACTGATACATAAAATAAATACAACATTGCTAAATGAAAGCTTATGGAATAATGGCAAGATACAAAGGATGATAATAAAATAGTGCATAGAAAATTCCTACATAAATCACAGGACCAAAAAGGAATAGGATGTGCGCTCCACAAATCCAAGAGCGAGCTATAGATCCTCGCCATCCAAAAGCTCATCCCGATGCAAAGGAGCATCAAATGGAGTCTGCAAAAAAAAAAAACTACATATCAATCCACCATACACAATGCATTTTAATAAAAATAATATGCAGTGAGATCGTGTCTCTCTCCATATCGAGTCTTTAGGCCGGCGGGATCGTGGTTTTTAATGGAGTGCTGCAAAGAAAACAAAATATAACTATTAGAAACACAATTGTTAGTACACATGATATTGCAAAAAAATAAGTGAGAAGAATAAAATAAAAACTTACAAAGTTCTCTAGATAAGTCCTGGGGCCAATGAACCACCCCTAACTCCAGTTGTGCCCTTGCTACCTCATGTTGTTGTCTCCAATGTCCTGGACAATTTGTAGTCTCCTCCCTAAGTTTGCGCCAGTCATCTGTGTCTAGCCACTCAAGATTTGACGTGCCACTCTAGGTGCCTTCTAGTGTGCGTCTGCGATTGTCTATGTGACATGTACACTTGTACGCACTCCATCATTCAGCTTATGGAAAACCTATCTGTTGCCTGCAGTGGGTACCGAAAACTCCTCATGCAAGGATGCTACTATGTAGTCCTTGCTCCCCTCAGGTATGTTCTTCCAATGGCCCAAGACATTGTGCCAAAAAACTTGTTGACACAACTCTCTCATACAAGTCATCACTCTCCTCCCCTCATCATTCATGATCACGGCTCGTGTCCTATCATCTACAAGGTATCCATACCCCTTTGAGGTATATCTAAGATGCGTCCTCTCCCACCTACAACCGCGCTCCTGGGCATATGAGGGTGGTATATCTCAGAGTAGCACCCGTAGGGGTGTCACCTACACATGATTGAGCAAAAGCTAGAGTCACTAGAGTAGACGTCTCCACAAGTGTGTCAAATCCTATAGATGATGCAACTCCACACATGATTGAGCAAAAGCTAGAGTCACTAGAGCAGATGTCTCCACAAGTGTGATAAATCCTACAAATGATGCAACTCCACCAGAACGATGAGATGGAGACACTGCATCGATGCCTCCACAACAATCACATGAGCCACCCTCTCTCAAACCTACACACAAGAGCGAGAAGTAGCACATGTATCTCAAGCCGATCACAGACTCACCACATCCACATCTCTGCAGCATCCCCTAGAACCACTCCCTCCATTCGGAGCATCAACCCCATCTACTAGAAATTGAATTATCAAAGCGTTTCGATGTAGATCTAATGGAATGGCCTAATGGTGTCCGAGGCAGCTCCTGGTCTACCATATCTTTGAATCAAGCCATCTCATTTGGAGACATACATGTAAGTATATCCTGCAACTCCTCGCCGCTCATCCCTCGACTCATCTGCTCTTCAAAATATCATCAAAGGTCACGTGCAGCACATATAAAAAGTGATGTTAGCATAGTCAGTATAAAGATTCAAGAAAAGCATGGTAATATAACTCTGAAAAAAATGATGTTACTTAAATACATATTCTAGAGTACCCTCATAAGTGATTCATCAATGAATTTTGTAGGAGGCGGATGCTGCAAGTATGACGTAGCCTATGGTCCCATATCAATCTCCTAGCACAACTCTACATAGATTGAAAGGTCGATAGACATGCCACCACAAAAGTATGAGTCCACCTCGTTCTCAAAGAATTCTTGACCGCCTGTATTTCCATCATCTTTACTCAATTCTGCCTCCTCTACATGCTCCAAGCCATCTTTGACCTCCACCCCTTGCAATATTGGCCCCTTCATTTGCATATTGTCCTCATCGAAGCTAGGAACATTGCTTTCATCATACACTCTAAAACTTTGGGGAGCTCAAGGCACAACATACCACCATCGAGGTTGTCGGGGGTTTGGATAGAAAATTACCTATTCAAAATTACATACAAGAGAGATTCAACATTTGTGACATATACCATGTCATAATAAAGTTTTAAAAATAGTTCATGCACCTATTCACAATGGGCCGGCAAGACAAATGTGTCATGTAGGTCCATCAATCTTTTTTCGGAATCTATTTTGAGAAATCCAGATGGATCTTGTCACACAGTTGCCTCGGCTCCTTCCAGTACCACTTTGAACCACTGTACGTCGAATATGACCATGGAGAAGCTAGGTAATCCACCGTGATAACACTTTGCAAGTTCCCAAAATACTCTCTCTCATCTATAACGGTGTTTATATCTGTGGCTCGCAGTCAGCTCTCTTGCTCGAACTTTGCCATGACACCACAATTCGTTGTGGAGCACATTTTGTCGATGCACTCGACGCAAAAATGTCACCCGCGCGACCATGCCACACTATATATTTTGTACTATACATTGAAACCGTTAGATTAGTTGTTACATATAAAATCTAGATACGACTGCTTATAAAACATGTGGTCACATTTGGACTACATCCCCTCGAGAATTGCCACTCCTTAGTAGAGACCTCCACCCCTTTGCAAGAGGCTACGATCAAAGCTCCATGTAACCATCGCATAGACATAAACCGTGGCATCTCCTCCATGCCCTTGGGATATCGAATTGGTTAATGGCCTGGACTGCATTGAAATTCCGATTGCGCTTCTTTCTAATCTTTCTTGGCTTGCTCGTACCTAACGAGCCACGTCTCCATGGTGCAACATACAAAAACGATTCACTTTCTCCTCCATTGTAGCATCCATCCTTTTTCTACCCCATTTCCAACCACCACATCTTTGATCAGTCTATCATCGATCATCTCCTTCAGTGACAATATCATAATGTTGTCTAAATCCACCGTTGGTAGCCATAGTGAAATATGCACTAACACCTTAGGTACCATTAGCCATGCTACCTTCTGACTGAGCTTGTTGCCATAGAACATTTCAGGGTTTTCATAAAGCACTCAAAGAATAATATCCATCGCATATGGACAGGTCCCATAATCTCTAGTTCATCTACAAGATGCACCAGGAGGTGGATTTGTATCGTGAACATGCTGGTGGGTAGGTACTTCTCAAAGAGACAAACCGTCTCCACTGCTCCCCACCTTACAAATTCAATAGAGGATGTCTTGATCTCCTTCTGTGAGATCCATTACACTAAATTTGATAACCTGTAAATCAGCCCATGTATTTCTGGAGTGAGACATCCTATGATCGCGATCGATAGTATAAACTGGCACAACTGAAAAAGCATTACAAACATTGACTAGACTCCAAATAGCAAAATATATGGGCCATTTACAATCCACTTACAATCCATTCATAGTACAAACCTGACATATCTTATGCTAATCATCGGATTTTAGCCCCGTCTTTAGAAAAAGCGGATCTAAGAGAATGCATCATACCCATCAGAGTACAAATAGTCATGATAATTTTCTTCACAATGAGCTCTTCTTTAGTCATGATAGTTGGTTGTCTTTAGAAAAAGTGAATATGAGAGAATGTATCATACACGTAGACCTGATAATTTACTTCACAATGCCCTCTTCTTTAATGGACAAAATGCAAGGAGCACGAGGTAGTTGCAAGCGACCATCAACAATCGACTGTGGCCAAAGTGCCTCCATCTTGCCTACCTCCTTTAAATCCATTCGTGCCCCTGCAGTGTCTCTCTTTCATGTGATGTGGTCCCATAGTAAGCTGCTCACATTCTTGAAAATATGCATGGGATCCAACAAGTGGTTGATCTGTAAGTGGGTCCAATATAGAAACTCGTAGAAAATCGAGAACCATTGCATTCCATTTGGATGCGACTCTGTGTGGACCATTTTCAACTCATACCGGCTTTGGGCATTCATTTGTGTTGGAGGTTGTCCAAGAAAACCTTCCCTCAGTTCATGACCCTTAGGTAGGAAAGAGACGTGTCCTTGATATACCATCTTTTTCATGGTTTGTGACCTTTGGAAGTCTAATTGTGGCCCACACAATGGACATGCATGATAACTTGAGGTAATGAGACCTTTCCCAACACCTCTATTTAGTGAACACAAACTTGAACAAGCCATGATAGATATGACCAACGAGAATGAAAGCCTGCTTACCTAACGAATCCCAGAAAATCATGCATGGTCCACATGAGAATGGCTCGTATATTGGCATGAATCATTTACCATCGTGCTTGCTCATATCTTCGACGACCCCATGCTCCTACAAAATCTTAAGCTCATTGACTAATGGATCGAGATAGACATCTGTATTCTTGACGTTGTAGTGGCCAGGAACATGGTAAGCTAAGGATAAAGTGCCATTTCTTTGTAGAAAGCCATGGCAGGATGATGCAGTTAACAAGGACTAAATGCCACACATTGTAAGAAGTTGAATGGAGACCGAATGGATTCATGCCATCCATAGTAAGACTGAGCCAAAGATTCCTTAGCTATCGTGCAAACTGTTGAGATATCGAGCTCCACTCGTGATACGCCAGGGTGACCGTTGTGTATTTATGTCACCGACTTGTCAGTTGCAGACGCGGTTGGTACACCGCCCATGAATAATAGCTACATGATAGCTATCCTTATCTACTCTAGTTCGTGGCTCAGTTAGTATGCCACCTTAGTTAGTTGAGTTTGGTTTGAGACCCATATATAGGGTTCTTCTATTTCTTTGTACTTGAGTTCTTTTTGGCTTACACAACTAAGAAGAGGAAAACTGTTTTCAGCCTCCACCCTTGTGTGTCTTCCCCCATTGTGCAAGCAAGAAAGCTTCAAGCGAGACTCCTTCCTTCTCTCCCACAATCTTGACATGGTATCAGAGCCTTGTTCGTGGTAAGGAGCTCAAGAAAGCAAGCCAAGCTCGCGGTGTTCTGGTAAGAGGAGCAGTGTTGCTTTCATTTTCTATTTTGGGAGCAGATCTCTGCAGGTAGCACAGCCGGAAATTGCAGGAGTGCATTGTCTCAGGTTGAGACGCCCTTCGCGGTGAAGCAAGAGGGCGACCTTGTTTTTTTGATTTGAGGCCATTTCGGGGCCTGTTTCGCAGACGGAAGTTTTCTGCACGCACTCAGGAAAAGGTTCAGTTTTATGCTGTGCAGCCACTGTTCTACAGGTCGGTGAAAAGTTACTGTAGAAATTGCATCGTATGCTTGTGCGCAGAGACATTGGGAGTTTCAGAATCATCCTTGGTTCTTGTTTATGCAAAATCGTCACTAGGAAGTGACTGTGTGGTCAAATACCACTTTCGCCAGTTTTGCAGATTTGCCCTTGTGAGGGTGAAGCTGTGTTTTTTTGCAGTGACAGAATTTCTTGCAGTATTCTGTAATGGCGTCTGATTCTCTTTCACAGATTGTCACTGAAAAGCTTGACAAGAATAACTTCCAGGCATGGAAGTTTAGAATGACGAATTTCCTTATGGGAAAAGGATATTGGGAATTTGTTGCAGAAAATGAAGAAGAACCAGTTCTTCCTGATGTTCCCAATCAACAGCAAATGCAGGCATTCAAAGCATGGCATGAGAGAGCTAGGAAAGTTATGTACTGGCTGTCTATCAGCATTTCAGACTCTATGATTGTGCATATTCAGGATGCAAGTACGCCAAAGGAGGCATGGGATACTCTGTCAAAGATGTATAGCACAAATACGCAAGCCAGGAAAATGCAGCTCAAGCAAGAGTTACACAATGTGCAAAGAGAAAATATGAGCATCAATGACTACCACATGAAGGTGAAGAAGATTGCAGATGCACTTGCTTCCATTGGGTCGCCAGTGGAAGATGATGATTTAGTTTCTGTGACCTTGAATGGTCTAGGAAAGGATTATGCACAGTTTCGGACATCCATTTCAGTTCGTGAAAGATTTCCTGATTTTGAGGAGTTGATTGCTCTTCTAATTTCTGAGGAACAGAGAAATGGTGGTGCATCTTCTTCAGGAGGAACTTCAAAAGAAGCTATCTTCTACTCAAATGCTGGAAGAGGTAGAGGCAGAGGTAGAGGAGGCCGATTTGGAGGCCGTGGCAGAAATCAGAATATGCAGCAAACTCAAGAAAACCAGTCCTATGGAGGAGGACGTGGTAACTCTAGAGGCAGGGGGAGCCAAAGAGGTCGTGGTGGATGGCAAAGAGGCCAAAATGCAAACAGTAATGTTGAATGCTACTACTGTGGTAAAATGGGTCATATGGCTAAAGACTGCTATAAAAAGCAGAATGATATCATGAATGGAAAACTGCAACAAGGGAATTATGCATCTTCTAGTAGACAGAGTGATGACAGAAATGAGCACTTGTTTATGGTGCAGCACATGAACAATTCTGTGACAAGTATAGAAGAAAGCAATGATGTATGGTATGTTGACTCAGGTGCATCAAACCACATGACAGGTCATGCAGAATGGATGGAGGATGCAAGAAAAATGGAAAAACCAGGATTTGTGGAGACTGGTGATGATACTGCACATCCTATTGTGCAGATTGGAAAAATTCCTTTGTCTATGCAGGATGGGAAAAAGAAATACATGTCCGATGTATTTCATGTCCCGAATATCACCAAGAATCTGGTTTCTGTCGGTCAAATGGTTGAGCAGGGCTTGCAGGTTAGATTTAATCCTCATGGATGCTTTGTTGAGGATATGAAAAATAAAGGTCGCTTGATAGCAAAAGGAAAGAAGAAGGGCAGAATGTTTACATTGGATGCAGACATGTCTGAATTGAGTGCAGCAATGTTTGCACATGAGACCGGTGTAGTTGCAGATATTGATATCTGGCATAAACGCATTGGTCATGTTAATGTACAGCGACTTAAATCAATGCAGGCCCAAAATATTATTGCAGGATTGCCCAAATTCAAGGTTGCAGAAATGCATAAGGTATGTGAAGCCTGTCAGTTTGGAAAACAGGCAAGGAAAACATTTCCTAGACATGTTCAAGAGAGTAAGAAGCCATTGGAATTAATCCACTCTGATGTGTGGACAACTAAAGCTGCATCTCTTGGAGGCTGTCATTATTTTGTCAGTTTTATTGATGACTATAGCAGAAAAGTTTGGGTGTATTTTATGAAAAAGAAAAGTGAAGTGTTTGGGCATTTCAAAACTCTTAAAGCTATGGTTGAAAAAGAAACAGGCCTGCAGATAAAATGCCTAAGGTCAGATGGAGGGGGAGAGTACCTCTCAAATGAGTTTGCAAGGTTCCTGCAGGAGCATGGCATAAAGCAGCAATATTCATGCAGTCATACCCCACAACAAAATGGAATTGCAGAAAGAAAAAACAGGCATATTGGAGAGGTATCTCGTGCCATGCTCAATGAAAAAGACTTGCCAGATTTTTATTGGGCTGAAGCAGTTGCTACAGCAGTATACATAATGAACAGGACTCCCACTGCAGCAATACATGGAATGACTCCAGAGGAGAGGTATACTGGTAGAAAACCAGATATTTCTCATTTGAAAATTTTTTATTGCATTGCCTATGTACATGTGCCAGATGAGTTGAGATCCAAGTTGGATCCAAAAGCTGAAAAGTGCATCTTTATTGGTTACTCTCTGCAGCAAAAAGGGTATAGATGCTATAACCCTTCTACTCGTAAGTTTACAGTGAGCAGAGATGTTGTTTTTGATGAGATGAGTAGCTGGTATAAACCAATAAATGTCATTGATGATGTAGATGCACAAAATGGTAATGCTGCACAGAATTCACAGCAGCAGTCACAAAATATTAGTGGACCTAGAGCGTTCTCTAGCAGTGGTTCACATTCTTCGCCATGGACAGGCAGATTGAGATCAGGAGAATCTTCTCAAAGTAATGCAGATGGTGGTATGCAGGTATCACGAAAAGGAAAAGAGAAGGTTGATCAGCCCATGTTTGATGTGAATGCAGGTCACTCTTATGTGGATGGTGAATCCAGTGGCTCAGAACAGAGCATTGATGATGAGTTGGGTATTCCTTCTATTGTTACACCTGGAGTAAGGAAGACCAGGGATGTTTTGAGAGCACCTGGGAGTGAACCTACTTTGCGCAGGTCTACGAGAGCTAGGTATCCTGTGGATAGGCTGAAATATGATGGATTTACAGCCATTCACTATGCATATATGGTTAAAGTGATACAGGAACCAGAACCCACTTCTTTTGAGGAAGCCATGGGAAAAGAAAAATGGGAGAAAGCCATGGATGAAGAAATGGATGCCTTGGAAGCAAATGCTACATGGGAATTGGTACCTTTGCCTAAAGGTAAAAATGCAATTGGCTGTAAGTGGGTTTATAAGGTGAAGCACAATGCAGATGGTTCTGTGAATAGATACAAGGCAAGATTAGTAGTCAAGGGGTATGCACAAACATATGGTATTGACTATGAAGAAACATTTAGTCCGGTTGCAAGGATGGCAACCGTAAGAGCAGTCATTGCTATGGCTGCATCAAAGGGATGGTCTTTACATCAGATGGATGTAAAGAATGCCTTCTTGCATGGTGATTTGCAAGAAGAGGTCTATATGGAGCAGCCACCAGGTTATGTGCATGCTGTTCATCCTGAGTTTGTTTGTAGGTTGAAGAAAGCCTTGTATGGCTTGAAGCAAGCACCTAGAGCATGGTCTGACAAGATAGGACAGTATCTTGTCACTATTGACTTTCAGATTTCCAAGGCAGATTTCTCACTTTATGTGAGAAAAACAGAGAAAGGTATTATGCTACTTGTCATTTATGTTGATGATTTGATTATGACAGGTGACAGTGATGAAGATATCCTTCATGTGAAAATGATATTGAAGCAGAAGTTTGAGATGAAGGATTTGGGAGAGCTGCGATATTTCTTGGGCATTGAGGTGATTAGATCACCAAGTGGGATACAGCTCTTGCAGAGGCAGTATGGATTGGACATGCTGTCCAAATATGGGATGACAGGCTGTAAGCCTATTTCAGTTCCTTTGGAGCAGAATGTGAAGCTGAGTACAGATACAGGTGAGCTTCTAGAAGACCCTACTATGTACAGACGCATAGTAGGAAGTTTGATTTATATGACTATTACCAGGCCAGATTTGAGCTATGCTGTTGGATTGGTAAGTTAGTTTATGCAGGCTCCAAGGAAATCACATTTGGATGCGGCTAGACGCATACTCAGGTATGTTAAGTCCACATTGCAGTATGGACTATTTTATGAGACTGGGATTCAGATACAGCTGCATGGATACACTGATGCTGATTGGGCTGGTAGTATTTTTGATAGACGATCTACCAGTGGATATGTGTTCTCTTTTGGGAGTGCTGCAGTCACTTGGAGCAGCAAGAAACAGCCTACAGTTGCCTTGTCGAGCACAGAGGCTGAGTACAGGGGTGCAGCAATGGCTGCATGTGAGGTAGCTTGGTTGCATAAGCTACTTTATGATATGCATCAGTCTACAGATGGGACAGTTGTCATTTATTGTGACAACATGAGTAATATACACTTGGCAAATAACCCAGTCTATCATGCTAGAACAAAGCACATTGAGGTGCATTATCACTATGTGCGAGAGAGGGTTTTACTAGGTCTTATTGATCTAGTTTATGTCAGCACAGAGGATCAGGTAGCTGACATATTCACGAAGGCATTGGGCGCAGAGAAGCTGCGCAAGTTCAGAGACCTGCTTGGTGTGCAGGAATTGGGATTGAGCTCGAGGGGGAGTGTTGAGATATCGAGCTCCACTCGTGATACGCCAGGGTGACCGTTGTGTATTTATGTCACCGACTTGTCAATTGCAGACGCGGTTGGTACACCGCCCATGAATAATAGCTACATGATAGCTATCCTTATCTACTCTAGTTCGTGGCTCAGTTAGTATGCCACCTTAGTTAGTTGAGTTTGGTTTGAGACCCATATATAGGGTTCTTCTATTTCTTTGTACTTGAGTTCTTTTTGGTTTACACAACTAAGAAGAGGAAAACTGTTTTCAGCCTCCACCCTTGTGTGTCTTCCCCCATTGTGCAAGCAAGAAAGCTTCAAGCGAGACTCCTTCCTTCTCTCCCACAATCTTGACACAAACTTGGAAAGACAGAGTCAATGTGACTCTATGTGCATGAATCTGTTGATATTTGTTTGAGTCCATTTGTGTAACGTGTCCACTTGTATCTTCAAGACACATCTTAGCAGTCCATCGGAAAGGGTGTCTAGAAAGCTCCACCCGATACTCCCATGGAATGTTACGGGGTTTGCGGTCTAGGGCTTTCCGTGCCTGCCATCTAGCGGAAGTATTCTGGCCATTCCCACTTAGGGTCGGCCTGAATTATAGTTTCCCTTATTGGTCATTTCCTAATGGCAACTAGCGTCAAACCCAAGTGAACTACTTTACGTAGAAACGCGAGGTCCAAAGCGGATTCACGTTGCACTTGGTTCAAGGAGAATGGGAAACGAGAGGGATGCAAAGCTCAACCTCTCTGCCATAAGGCATAGTCCCATTCCGTTCCCTTAAAACAATGTAAATCGGGTTCAATTATAACTCTAGGTCAACTCTTTTGTTGTTCGTGTTCTTTGACGATCTTCCTGCAGTCCATCGAGATTTGAGAAAAGTTCCCGGCTAGATGGGACTACCCATCCGTAGGACAGACCTATGGCCCATCCTCTGCACTTTCCTCGGGTTGTTTTAGTTATTTAATTACCTAATACATTAGTTGAACATGTAACAACCAGCTTCTTTAATTAACCCATTAGGCAGTGGTTCCTTTACGTAATCTTATCACTTGATATAGAAAAACAATATTATACAAGTTCCTTATTAACATGTTATTATAATTATCTTTGAAATACAAAGAGTCTAGCCCGTAGGCTTATCCACAATTCGCCTGAAGGCTATTCAGCAATCCACAGGGATCACTAATCCAAGTTTCCGCTTGTAGACTAGTATACGGGCCTCGAGACCCAATCTCAAGTCACGTTAGCCTCTTGTGCAGGGCCCGAAAGGTGAGGGATTTACGACCAGAGCCCCTCTTTGCACCCAAGCGTCCTCCTACTCCAAGTAGCGCTCAATAGAGAGACCTCTTGCGGTGAGTTCGGTCCACTTCCCTGGCGCGGTCAACAACCCCCTTGGTTAGGGTCAGGTAGTCAGGGGTAACTGAAGCTGCCTCTTCCTTCAGGCCTTCAACCTGAAGTATAGATATCCATTTATCTTTTAATTCATTGAGATCAAACAAAGCCAAACAGTGCTCTAAAATCTGTAGCAAGCACAAACATTTCCATTGATCGTTTTTGTTGGAAAAATGCTAAGGAATGAATCCTTCCTTTCGAATGCATCCAGCACTCGATCCGGGATGACTTGCAGCTTGGCAAGTTCCCCTATATCCTGGGTTAGGGCATACCCTATTAACCCGACTTGGTTAGTTCTTAAGTTCATTAGTTATTTCAGTTTATCGGATGGTCTTTAGTTTCCAATCAATCTTCTTTACTCAAGAAAGATAGTAATTTAGGATGGTTATTCATCCTTTTGCAAGATAACTTATGTAAGGACCTCTCATCCTCGTTGCGAGAATTTGGCCATTCCCTTGTGATCCAATCACAAGATCATATGACTCCGCACTTATTTTGTAAGTGTCGCTTTGAACTATGAGACCATGGAGTCACGAAACAATATGTTTTCAAGTTCTTTAGGCTGACGACGTTGGATCTAGAGTTTCCAAGTTTCATCTTGTAAGATTCTTAGAGACAACCCAAGCTCACTTTATGATTACATTTCACTGTCCCTACATTCAGTGAATGTGGGAAAGTATTTAAGATATAGGCGTTTCTTGGAATTTAACTTATTCTGAACGAGTACTCCGTGGCTTGGGTGTTTTAGGTTTATGCCAATTTGGTTAACTCTAGAAGATAATTTCAAGATTACTTCCACATGATTCGTTGACTATGCATAAATTTATTTTTCAACCCTAACTTATCGGTTTGAGGTCAGGCATAGGTTAGGTTAATTTCAACTAATCTTCCCTTTTCTTTGCGAACAAAATTCATGCTATATAAGCAACCTTTTTCTTGCTAATTTATGCAGTTGACAACGATAATTTCATAGAGTTTATGCATCGTAAAAATCATTTCATGCTTTGCACTTTCCATGATGACTCATTGCGAAGAGAATACGGGTTAATAGTGCGAGATGCAGTTTATACTTCTAGGCTTAACCGAAGTATACTATTTTAATGGATAATAATCTAGTCGTATAATTCATTTCAATGCATAAGCTATTTGCTAGAAATGCATTTGTGGTTTCTTTATTTTGCATGATTCAATGAAAGTATTAATGACTAAGTTCCTTTGTCGTGAACATCTAGGACAAAAATATATCCTATATTCAACAATTAACCTTGCATGATTGAATTTCAACATTTGAAAATTAGGAAGGAAAACCTGGGCTTGGGGTGAGATATCCACGTGGATGCCCGAAGATGACCCTCCCGCGGTTGTGCCTTGGACTTTCTTAGGAGGCATCGCAATTGTAGTCTTTCCAACATTGAAGCAGCTTTACAACTCCTCTTTGGAATTCCACCGTCGCTCCCTTGCACCGTCTGTTGAAAGTAGTTTAGAAGGCTCCCTCGAGGCTTTTTGAGTGGAGAAGGAAGGTGTCAAAAGCCCTCAACACTCTCTTCTCTTTTACGAGTGGGGAAGAAAAAACAAAGCCCAAGGGTATTTTGCAAAAGGGCAAGGAACGGCTAAGGGGTTTAACCACAGGGGAAAATGGGGAGTAATCCCAATGTCTAAGGGAAAGGGCTTAAGGAAATTTATAAAATGGGGGGGAAAGGATTTCAAAGCCTAAGGGACAGGCTTAAGGGATAAAACACGGGGTAAGTGGTTTTAAGAGGCCACGAGAAGGGGATGATTCCAAATCCAAGGGGAAGGGGGCTTAAGGGTTAAACATGGGGGAGGGGAATGATTCTGAAACCAAGGAATAGGGTTTAAGGGATTAAACATGGGGTGGGGGGGTTCCAAGAGGCATAGGAAGGGGGCTTATGAGCTTTAAAAGGGACATTCGAGGGAGGGGGGGAGATAGTAATCCCAAAGGAAAGGGGGGCTTAAGAGGATTTTAAAACCCAGGGGAAAAAGGTATTAAGACCCTTAAGGCCTTAGTTCTCTTGGGGGGGGGGGGGGGGGGTTTAACACCAGGCGAAAGGGGGCTAAGAAGGCCCCCCCTTGGATGCTTCTAAACTTCCAGAAGCCTTCCACATGGGGGGGGGGTGTACAGCCGTCCATCGACGGTGGATGAAGGTGGCAGCGGCGGGGTTTGGTAGCCCTTGACTGGAAAAATGCTCCTCAAGCCTCCCCTGCTCAGAGTGGTAACATGGCGGCCCTCCTACTTTCTTCTTATCCCCTCACGGCAGCAGCAAGTGCAGCCTTTCAGTCTTCTTTCCCATTTTTGGCCCCCCCGTCCTTCTTCAGCTTGCGGCCCCCCCTCAATTATATAGGGGAGGGGATAAGATCCTCCCCCCCCCCCCCCCCTTACGTGTCAACGGGCATGTATCATTGCCCTGGCAAGCTCCAGCAAAAGGAGCTTGCCTCCCTTGCTATTCCTTTCTTCCTCCAGCTCGATAGTCGGTTGGAGGAGAGGGGAATTAATTAAAAAATTTTGCTTTAAAAAAAATATTAACCCTATGAGGGCTTTCCTATAGGCCTTTCGAATTTTCGGATTTGTTACATTCTCTGCCCCTTGAAAGAATCGAGATGTCCTCATCTCGAGATAAATTGGGGATATTAATGGTTGAGAGTGCCTTCATCTATCCAAGTGGCATCCTCTTTGGGATAATCTTTCCACTGGACGAGGTATTCTCTCAAGGTTCTGGATCTCAATTGTCTCTCCCTTACATCTAAGATCCTGTCAGACCTTAGTTCAAGGACTCCTTGACTTGGCATTACAACTTATTGGTCGTCAAGTACATGGTTAGGATTAGGTACATATTTCTTCAATAGACTGATATGGAATATGTTGTGAACTTTTAGGTTCTCAGGGAGTTGCAATCTATAAGCATTAGGTCCTAGGCATTTGAGGATCTTGTACGGCCCACAAAACCTTGGACTTAGCTTCTTGCAATCTCCTAAGGATAGGGAACTCTTTTTAAGGCATACGTGAATGAAGACCATGTCTCCTTCCTCGAAGATTCTATCTTGACGCTTCAAGTCCGCGTATGCCTTCTGTCTATCCTTGGCAGCTTGGATGTCTTGTCTTATTGACTTTATTTGGTCATCCATATCTTCCAACATCTGCCTTGAAGCTTCAACCCTTAAGGTTGGATCTGAGAAGTTTAGGGGACTTCGACAGTCATGACCATACAATGCTTGGAAAGGGGTCATCTGAATGCTTTGTTGGTAAGAAGCATTGTAGGCAAATTCGACCAAAGGCAAGTATTGAATCCACCTCTTTGGCTCACGACAGTAGTATGCCCTAAGCATATCCTCCATGACTTGATTTACTCGCTCTATTTGGCCATCCGTTGGGGGATGGTAAGCGGTGCTAAAACAGAGTTGAGTCCCAATAGCTTCAAAGATAGCTCTCTAGAAGTGTGACGTGAAGAGAGAATCACGATCACTAATGATTCTTCTGGGTAAACCATGTAGCTTGAATATTTCCTTGATAAACAAGCTTGCAATGTCTGAGGCTTTATAGTTTATCTTTACTGGAATAAGGTGTGCAACCTTAGTAAGCATGTCAACCATAACCATGATGGAGTTGTATCCTCCTTAGACTTGGGGTAGGCTTACAACAAAATCCATACTGATGAATTCCCATTTCATTTGGGAAATGTCAAGCGGTTGCAGTTTCCCTAGCATCATGACATGTTCGGCTTTGATACGTTGACAAGACAAACACTCGGTTACATATTTGAGAACGTCACCTTTAAGTCTCTCCCAATGGTAGCTATTCCTAACTGCATTGAGAGTCTTGGCATAGCTAGGATGTCCTGCGAAAGGGGAATCATGAGCTTCTGACAATATCTTCTGCTTAAGTGACTGACTTGCTGGTATACAAAGCCTTGTTCTATAGTAGATAAGTCCACTATTGATAGAAAATTCATGATACTTAGCCTGAAGCTTTTGGTTCTGATCTTTGATAGAGATCTCCCTCAGCATTGTTTGGTAGGTCGGATCATGGCATGCATCCTCTCTAGCTAACTCAAGTATTGGATTGTTTGGCATAGATACTTTTGTAGCTAGATCTAGCTATTGATGGATTCTGCAGGTTTAGAGAATTAAGAAATGCGTTGCGATTAAGCATTGGCAACTACATTTTCTTTCCCTGGTCGGTACTTGATTTCAAGTCATATTCCTCCAACACGTCAATCCACTAACGTTGCCTCATGTTGAGCTCATTCTGGGTAAAGATCCATTTGAGACTCTTATGGTCAATTACTAGAGTAAACTTGTTACCCAACAGGTAGTGTCTCCAAAGCTTTAGAGCATGGATGACAGCTAGCAATTCTAGGTCACGCGTAGCATAATTCCTCTCATGACTCTTCAATTTCCTTGAAGAGTATGCTACATGATGACCTTCTTGCATGAGCATACATCCCAAGGCAAGTATGCTAGCATCAGTTACTACCTCAAACTCTTTATTGAGGTCTAGAAGTTTTAGAATAGGTGTTGATACCAAACTTTGCTTCAGTCTGTCAAAGCTAGATATCCTGCATTAACCTGTTGAAGGTGGCAGGTGCATTCATAAGTCCGAACGACATAACTAGGAACTCAAAGTGCCCATATCTTGTATTTAAGGCCGTCTTTGGGATATCTTCTTCCTTGATCCTTATCTGATAATAACCTGACCTAAGATCAATCTTGGAGAAGATCTTTGCATCCTGAAGACAATCAAGAAGCTCATCTATTCTAGGAATAGGGTACTTTTTCTTGACTATTGATTGATTCAACCCTTGGTAATCAATACATAGTTGAAGTGTCCCATCTTTCTTTTTCTGGAATAGTACTAGAGCTCCCCATGGTGAACTGCTAGGATGCATGTAGCCCTGATCTAGCAGTTGCTTGAGTTGTTTCTTCAGCTCAATTGCTTCTGGTATGGACATTCTATAAGGTCTCTTTGCAATTGACGCAGCTCCTGGTACTAACTTAATCTCATGATCCACTTCTCTTTGGGGCAGAAGTTCTGTCAACTCTTTAGGAAATACATCTGTGTATTCCTTTAGCCAAGAAGGTCCTTCATTAGACTCTTGCTTCTGATCTAACTTGTTGAGTTTGATCAAGTAGACAGGTAATCATTTTCTGACTCCTTTTATGATCTGAGATACTTTGCCCAATTGGATTCTTGGCACTCCAACCTCACCTTGAGTTGTGACTAATTCCCTTTCAGAGTTTCGAAAGGAAACTTGACCCTTTCCACAATGAATGTGGGCATCAATCCATTCTGAGTAGACACTCATGGATACCTAAATTCATGACTCTGAATTTGACCGAAGTCTTCTTTCCTCCCAGAAAGAATTCTACCTTAGCAGTTTGCCTGGTACAAGTAACCTCATGACCATTTGCCAATTCCACAAGCAGGGTAGGTGCTTCTATTGTGGCTATTCCTAATCTTTTTGCACAAGCTGGTGAGATAAAGTAATGTGTACTGCCACAATCAATCAAGGTCTTGAAACTTTTACCGTGATAGTCCGATGGTGTCTAAATCACCAAGAACTAGCAATTCGGGCCTTTCTTGTGTAGAGCGGCATGGAATGTTGCCCTTTCAAACTCAGCTTTCATGGTCAGATCTTCTTCTTCTTCTTCTTCTTCACACATTTTCCTATTGGCAATGCAGGCGGTTCTTCCTCTGCCTTGAGTAGCGGCTCCTTGACCACATCCTATTCCTTGGAAAGGCGCTTGGCGATGTCCTCCACCAAGCTTGGGACATTGCCTCTTGAAGTGATCGGGCTCGTTGCAGTGGAAACAATGGAGGTTTCGGCCATTGCCTTGAGTAGAAACAAAGTTGTTGACGTTATTAGTCCTTGCTTTCTTTCTTTGTCCCTGATTATGACATTGAACTCTCTTTATCTGAGGTCTAAATGCTCCTCTGTTCGGGTCATTATAAGACCAAGTTTTGTTACCCCTTGGTCTAGCCTGCACCTCTTGAATTATAGGCACCGCTCGAATGAGTGCGTCCTGAAGATTTGATGGACGCATAGATTCGAGACGGGTATTTATTGGTGGATTTAAACCCGCACAAAATTTGGACACATGCTGTGTCATGTCCATCTGTGGTGCATACTTAAGAAGTGAGACAAATTTAGAATAGTATGCATCAAGCGTGAGCCCCAACTGTTTTATCTTGTAGAACTCATTCATTTTCTACGTGCGATATGTAGGTGGTAGGTATCTTCCTTGCATGGCTTTCTTCAGCTTCTCCCAGGTGATAGATCCCTCCACGATCCCTTGATTCCTGCACCATTGCTTCCACCAAATCCTGGCTTCGCCGGTGAGCTTTAGCTTGGCGAGCATAGCCTGATTGGCGGGTGCAGTACCGGCTGCTTCGAAGTAATCCTCCATGGATTCAATCCAAATTTCAGCATCTGCTTGGACGGACCTGCCTCTCCCGTCAAACTCGGGCGGCTTGATCTGCTTGAGAAGAAACTTCTTCTCCTGGATTATAGCAGTACTTGATGTAGGAGGCGAACCAGGAATCTGTACCTGGGGTTGTGCCTGGATAAAGGTTTCTTAATGTTATTATACGATAATCGTTATTGATTTATATTACATCTTCAATTCTGCTATCACGTAAGCAATGTAGCTACTTAACTTTTTATCAATTCTCATGCACAATCAAACATTGATAAAAAGAAATCTTATTTGTATTTATATGGGCATAGCCCTTTCGAAATACAACATTTCTTGCGATGATAAGCCAACTGTTACATTTAGTTTGGGGAGAACAACGTTGTATTACATTTATCTACAGGAACTGTATAATAATATGGTTTCAGGTCATTGATCTTTAGGAATCGATAAGTCATTGGAAATTCAAGGTATCCTTTTCATTGGAATTCATTCTTCTCATGGCGGACCAACACTTTAATCCTGTCCGGCGGGGATTACATGGGTTACTTCCTCATATACATATGAGTTCATCTCAACCCTCCGACCTCGAATATGTAAAGTTGAGTTTACATGAGCTTCCACAAAAATGAACAGCTTCACGATTTTCAGGTCTTCCAACCACTTGATCCTCTTTAGGTTGGTTTGTAGATAAGAAAATTGGTGGGCAGCTATATAGTAGATTCCTGAAGCACCTATCCATCTTCGTTGCATGTACAAAGGTGATGGATTATAGATCTGCCCTAGGATGTTCATCATCTCAACCCTTTGTCGATAATGTGGAGAATGCATTGCAGTCATAAACATGATTCGAAACACTAAGAACTTGTTCCATGCTTCGTAATTCTGCAAGACAGCATTGAAGGTAAGGAAATGTTTGGACAGCAACATTTGCTTTACTTCAACTTATTAAGGTTTCATAAAAACAATTCTTGTCGGTCGGCTCTAATACCAACTGTAATGTGTCCACTTGTATCTTCAGGACATGTCTTAGCAGTCCATTAAAAAGGGTGTCTAGAAAGCTCCGCATGGCACTCCCATGGAATGTTACGGGGTTTGTAGTCTAGGGCTTTCCGCGTCTGCCACATAGCGGAAGTATTCTAGCCGTTTCCACTTAGGTTCGACCTGAATTAGGGTTTCTCTTATTGGTCATTTCCTAACGACAACTAGCATCGGACCCAAGCGAACTACTTTACGCAGAAACGCCAGGTCCGAAGCGGATTCACACTGCACTTGGTTCAAGGAGAATGGGAAACGAGAGGGATGCAAAGCTCAACCTCTCCACCATAAGGCAAAGTCCCATTCCGTTCCCCTAAAACAACGTAAATTGGGTTCAATTATAACTCTAGGTCAACGCTTTTGTTGTTCGTGTTCTTTGATGATCTTTATGCAGTCCATCGAGATTTGAGAAAGGTTCCCAGCCAACCGGGACCACCTATCCATAGGACGGACCTATGGCCCATCCTCCGCACTTTCCTCGGGTTGTTTTAGTTATTTAATTACCTAACACATTAGTTGGACATGTGACAACCAGCTTCTTTAGTTAACCCGTTAGGCACTGGTTCCTTCATGTAATCTTATCACTTGACATAGAAAAACAATATCACACAAGTTCCTTATTAACAAGTTATCATAATTATCTTTGAAATACAAGGAGTCCAGTCCGTAGGCTTATCCACAATCCGCCCGAACGCTATCAGCAATCCATAAGGATCACTAATCCAAGTTTCCGCCCATAGACTAGTATGCAGGCCTCGAGATCCAATCCCGAGTCATGTTAGCCTCTTGTGCAGGGCCCGGAAGGCGAGGGATTTACAGCCAGATCCCCCCTTGGCACCCAAGCATCCTCCTGCTCCAAGTAGCGCTCAACGGAGAGACCTCTCGCGGTGGGGTCCACTTCCCAGTGTGGTCAACAGCCCCCTTGGTTAGGGTCAGGCAGACAGTCGGGGGTAACTGAAGCTGCCTCTTCCTTCAGGCCTTCAACCTGAAGTATAGATATCAATTTATCTTTTAATTCATTGATCAAACAAAGCCAAACAGTGCTCTAAAATCTGTAGCAAGCACAAACATTTCCATTGATTGTTTTTGTTGGAAAAATGCTAAGGAATGAATCCTTCCTTTTGAATGCATCCAGCACTCGATCCGGGATGACTTGCAGCTTGGCAAGTTCCCCTATATCCTGGGTTAGGGCATACCCTATTAACCCAACTTGGTTAGTTCTTAAGTTCATTAGTTATTTCAGTTTATGGGATGGTCTTTAGTTTCCAATCAATCTTCTTTACTCAAGAGAGATACTAATTTAGGATGGTTATTCATCCTTTTGCAAGATAACTTGTGTAAGGACCTGCCATCCTCGTTGCGAGAATTTGGCCATTCCCTTGTGATCCAATCACAAGTTCATATGACTCCGCACTTGTTCCGCAAATGTCGCTTCGAACTATGAGACCATGGAGTCACGAAACAATCTGTTTTCGAGTTCTTTAGGCTGACGACGTTGGACCTAGGGTTTTCAAGTTTCATCTTGTAAGATTCTTAGGGACAACCCTAGCTCACTTTACGATTACATTTTACTATCCCTACATTCAGTGAATGTGGAAACGTATTTAAGATATAGGCGTTTCTTGGAATTTAACTTATTCTGAACGAGTACTCCGCGGCTTAGGTGTTTTAGGTTTATGCCAATTTGGTTAACTCTAGAAGATAATTTCGAGATTACTTCCACATGATTCGTTGACTATGCGTAAATTTATTTTTCAACCCTAACTTATCGGTTTGAGGTCAGGCATAGGTTAGGTTAATTTCAACTAATCTTCCCTTTTCTTTGCGAACAAAATTCATGCTATATAAGCAACCTTTTTCTTGCTAATTTATGCAGTTGACAACGATAATTTCATAGAGTTTATGCATCGTAAGAATCATTTCATACTTTGCACTTTCCACGATGACTCATTGCGAAGAGAATATGGGTTAATAGTGCGAGATGCAGTTTATACTTCTAGGCTTAACCGAAGTATACTATTTTAATGGATAATAATCTAGTCGTATAAATCATTTCAATGCGTAAGCTATTTGCTAGAAATGCATTTGTGCTTTCTTTATTTTGCATGATTCAATAAAAGTATTAATGACTAAGTTCCTTTGTCGTGAACATCTAGGACAAAAATATATCCTATATCCAACAATTAACCTTGCATGATTGAATTTCAACATTTAAAAATTAGGAAGGAAAACCTGGGCTTGGGGTGAGATATCCACATGGATGCCCGAAGATGACCCTCCCACGGTTGCGCCTTGGACTTTCTTAGGAGGCATCGCAATTGTAGTCTTTCGGACATGGAAGTAGCTTTAGAAATCCTCTTTAGAATTCCACCATCGCTCCCTTGCACCGTTCGTCGAAAGTAGTTTAGAAGGCTCCCTTGAGGCTTTTTGAGTGGAGAAGGAAGGTGTCAAAAGCCCTCAACACTCTCTTCTCTTTTATGAGTGGGGAAGAAAAAACAAAGCCCAAGGGTATTTTGCAAAAGGGCAAGGAACGGCTAAGGGGTTTAACCACGGGGGAAAATGGGGAGTAATCCCAAAGTCCAAGGGAAAGGGCTTAAGGAAATTTATAAAACGAGGGGGAAAGGGTTTTAAAGCCTGAGGGACAGGCTTAAGGGATAAAACACGGGGGAAGTGGTTTTAAGAGGCCACGGGAAGGGGATGATTCCAAAGCCAAGGAGAAGGGGGCTTAAGGGTTAAACAGGGGGGAGGGGAATGATTCTGAAGCCAAGGATTAGGGTTTAAGGGATTAAACATAGGGCGTGGGGGTTCTAAGAGGCATAGGAAGGGGGCTTATGAGCTTTAAAAGGGACATTCGAGGGGGGGGTGGGGGGAGAGATAGTAATCCCAAAGGAAAGGGGGGCTTAAGAGGATTTTAAAACCCGGTGGAAAAAGGTATTAAGACCCTTAAGGCCTTAGTTCTCTTGGGGGGGGGGGTGTTTAATACCAGGGGAAAGGGGGCTAAGAAGGCCCCCCCTTGGACGCTTCTGAACTTCCAAAAGCCTTCCACGTGGGGGGGTAATACGGCCATCCGTCGACGGCAGATGAAGGTGGCAATGGCGGGGTTTGGTAGCCCTCGACTGGTAGAATGCTCCTCAAGCCTCCACTGCTCAGAGTGGTAACGTGGCGGCTCTCCTGCTTTCGTCTTATCCCCTCACGGTAGAAGCATGCGCATCCTTTCTGTCTTTTTTCCAATTTCTGCCCCCCCCCTCCCCCCCCCATCCTTCTTCAGTCTGCGGCCCCCCCTCAATCATATAGGGGAGGGGATAAGATCCCCCCCCCCCCCCCCTCTTACATGTCGATGGGCATGTATCATTGCCCTGGCAAGCTCCAGCAAGGAGCTTGCCTCCCTTGCTATTCCCTTCTTCCTCTAGCTCGACAGTCGCCTGGAGGAGAGGGGAACTAATTTAAAAATTTGCTTTTAAAAAAAATATTAACCCTATGAGGGCTTTCATATAGGCCTTTCGAATTTTTGGATTTGTTACAATTTGTG
Organism: Lygodium microphyllum; assembly: GCF_053477565.2. NCBI lineage: Eukaryota > Viridiplantae > Streptophyta > Polypodiopsida > Schizaeales > Lygodiaceae > Lygodium > Lygodium microphyllum. The sequence goes on along the minus strand of NC_141162.1, from coordinate 121,001,197 downwards.
GATCTATTATGTGCATACCACATTGTCAAGCTCGCCATGTCCGACGTACGAAACATGTGACATATAAGGGGGATAAGTGAAAAGTGTTTAAGAACTTTCTGGGGGATGATTTGCCCTTGCATTTCCTGTCGATACATGTGAGCACCACACTTTGGACATGTCTCCATAGTCTCGTACTTTCCTCAAAATGGCACACAATCGTTGAAACATGCATGGATCCTATTGTAGTCCATACCAAGCTTTCGTAAAATATGTATCACATTATCACGAGACTTAGATATGGTATTTCCAAGTGGCAATATATGATACTTTAGCAACTTGAAAAGAAATCATAAAACACCTTGAAAAAGCATAATTGTTTTTCATAATGGTGCCGAAAACAACTCAACGAAGTGTACGTATAAGATACCTAAACAACTCAATCACACTCGCATTGCTCCACCCTTATTTTACTTGCACACTTAAGAGTGCAAGAAACATCTTTAGGTGAGATACTCGACACCCATCATATAATGGTATGGATGCTTCCTCTCTTAGTAGATCAGATGTCTTGGTATCCATGGGTATCAATGCATCAATCATTAGCTCCACTCAGGATCCAAGATTGTAGGAAATTCTGAAAGGCTACTTGTCTCCTTTGGTATTGATGGTATAGACTGGGTCATGCCTTCCAAGTGGTAGATTGGCTCAAGCACTCCATCCATCACCCCCCCACGAACTCTTCTAACTAGCAACATTAGGTGCATTTCTCCTTGGGATGAGACGTCACCTCCCTATATAAATATTATGACCACGTCAAATGTTTTTGTATATGATTTTCAATTAGTTTGCAAAAATAATATAAGGCATGATTGGTATACATTTTTCTTATCATTTTCTCAAATTCTGAGATCATATGATCAATGATCTCCAATTGAAACTCACCGAAGCACCGTATGCGTTCTATAGACAAGCGAGGCTTTCGTCTAATTGCTAGCTTGCATTGAGAATAAGGACACGGGACACACTGACTAAGATACATCTCGCGATCTTGAACATTGTGACCATCATCATTTTTCATTTTGTCTACGTTACGACAAACAATTGGTTTTTGTTTTCATTCTCTATTTCTTTTTTAATTTGTTTAAGAATGGATTTATTCTCTTGTAACTCAACAAAATTAAGGTCAACTAAAGTCTTGGTTTTCTCCCCCTTTCTTTGCACCTTTCTTTACACTCTTCATTTTATGTTCTCTCCCCCTTCTCTTTCTTTATCTCTCTCACTCTCTCTCTTTCTTTGTTGCCCCTCTCTTTGTTTCTCTCCACCCCCTGGTGTTTTCTCACTCATTCTCCTCTCTCTCTCTCTCTCTCTCTTTCTTTTCCCATTTCTTTGTTATCTTTCATGTTTTCTCTCTCTCTCTCTCTCTCTCTCTCTCTCTCTCTCTCTCTCTCTCTCTCTCTCTTTCTTTTTCTTTCTTCTTCTCCCTCTCTCCTTTCCTCTCTTTCTTCCTCAATGCACCTCATTCTCAAGAAAAACAAACAAAAAAATAAAAAAAGAACAAGAACAAACCAAGAGGAGGATGGATTGTTTGTCTTCTCTTCACGACAAACCCTCTCTTTGTTTCTCTCCCACCCTCGTGTTTTCTCGCTCATCTCTCTCTCTCTCTCTCTCTCTCTCTCTCTCTCTCTCTCTCTCTCAATCAACTAGAAATCTATAAATCTAAACTTACTAATTGTAAAAAAACCTACTAACTTACTAATCAATTATTTAAATAAATAACAATTTAAACAATACAAACCTCTCTTTCTCTCTCTCTCTCTCTCTCTTAATCATTGATTAGTAATCTAAAAAAATTAAAGAAAAATATCTAACTAAACTAACTAACTAATAGATAAATCTATAAATCTATCACCCCCTCGTGTTTTCTCACTCATTCTCCTCTCTTCCTCTCTCTTTCTCTCTCTCTCTCTCTCTTTAAATAAGCTAAAAATCTATAAATCTAAACTTACTAATTGTAAACAAATCTACTAACAACTTACTAATAAATTATTTAAATAGATAACAATTTAAACAATACAAACCTCTCTATCTCTCTCTCTCTCTCTCTCTCTCTCTCTCTCTCTCTCTCTCTCTCTCTCTCTCAATCATTGATCAATAATCTAAACAATTTAAAGAAAATTGTCTAACTAAACTAACTAACTAATAGATAAATCTATAAATCTATATCCCTAAACTATACAAATCTCTCTCTCTCTCTCTCTCTCTCTCTCTCTCTCTCTCTCTCTCTCTCTCTCTTCTTCTCCCTCTCTCATTTCCTCTCTTTCTTCCTCAATGCACCTCATTCTAAAAAAAACAAAAAGAAGAAGAAGAAAGAACAATAACAAACAAAGCCTGAGAATGGATTATTTGTCTCCTCTTCACGACAAACCCTCTCTTTGTTTCTCTCCGCCCCTTGTGTTTTCTCACTCATTCTCCTCTCTCTCTCCCTCCCTCTCTCTCTTTCTTACATTCTTTGTTATCTTTCATGTTTATTCTCTCTCTCTCTTTCTCTTGTGCTCTCATCCTTTTACTTTCTTCTTCTTCTTCTTCTTCTTCTTCTTCTTCTCTCTCTCTCTCTCTCTCTCTCTCTCTCTCTCTCTCTCTCTCTCTCTCTCTCTCTCTCTCTCTCTCTCTCTCTCTCTCATTTCCTCTCTTTCACACTCAATACACCTCATTCTCAACAAAAACAAACAAAAGAAAAGAAGAAAGAACAAGAACAAACTAAGAGGGGGCAATGTACTCACCGCAAAGGCTCAAGGATGGATTCTTTGTCTCCTCTTTGCAACGGCCCCTCTTCTTCCTTCGTGCAATTCCTTCTCTTCTTTGCAAACGGTGATGGTGGTGGCGGCAGTGAGAAGCTCTCCTTCTCTCTCTTTCTCTCTTCCTCTCCCTCTCCCTCCCAAACACACAATCTCTTTCACTCTCTCTTTCACTCTTTGCGACAAAATGCCATGCTCAGGTTTTGTTTGTTTTTTATTTCTCTGAGTATTGTTGCTATTTGCGTCGCATTTGCGATGCAATAGCAATGCCACTAATATGCATCCCAAATACCCTTTGCTATGTCCCTATATCATTGTAGTGAATCCTCGAAGCTTCTCTGCACCCAAAGTCTTTATGAAAATGTTAGCTACCTAATTCTATGTGCTGACATATACTGAATCAATCTCATGTGCAAGTATATTCTCTCTCACAAAATGGTAATGCATCTCAATGTGTTTTATTCTAGCATGGAATATTAGGTTCCTAGCCAACTATATATTATTCATGTTGTCACAATCAATAACAATTGGACTATCTCCCTGCACATCCAAATCACCCAATAATGTTTCTAGCTACACCACCTCACATGTTGCCATAGCAACACCTCTATACTTAGCCTCTATGCTAGATAAAGCAACTATTGGTTGTCTTTTGATACTCTAACAACGAGATGGAGACACTGCATTGGTGCCTCCACAACACCCACTTAAGCCACCCTCTCTGGAACCTGTATGAGAGCAAGGAGTAGCACCTGTATCTTGAGCCAAGTGCAAGCTCATAGCATTCACATCTTTGTAGCACCCCCCAGAACCACTCCCTCCATCTAGCCAGTCTGGAGCATCTACCTCGTCTATTAGAAACCGAAGCATCAGAGAGTATCAAACTAGATCCAACACAAGGGCCTAATGGTGTCCTAGAGATAGCTCCTAGTCCTCTATATCTAACTGTTGCACTAGCAATGGAAAAAATGAATCTATTGGTAGATATTCTATCAAACTTACTACTAGCCCAATCTACATCTATATACCCAAATACCTATACATCCTTACTTGCCTTATAAAAAAATCCATAATGCAAGGTGGACTTGATATATCTCAATATGCATGTAATTATGTCCAAATGAGTCTTCTTAGATAGTTGCATACATCATTGACTCACAAGTCCAATAGCATAGGTCAAGTATGCCCTTGTGATAGTAATATAGATTAAAGTCCCCACTATCTACTTAAACATAGTAGATTCTTCTATCTCATCCCCAATATTAGTTCTCAACTTTACATTTTACTCCAATAGCACTAAAAGAGACTTATATGTCATTATACCATACTTCCTTCATCTCAATTTTTTTCTTTAAAAGGCCCTTGACATTAGCAATCCCACCGTTACTATCACATGTAATAATCAAGCCATCCACATAGGTAATTATGATGACCAAGCCTACATCACCCTTCCTCACATAAAGTGAGTGATCTACATCAAAATATAAATCCCAATGTTGACAAGATACTTTCTGATCTTGTCAAACTATAATATAGGTGTTTGCTTTAGCCCATGCAATGCCTTGTTTAACATGCACATGTATTGGGATGCTCTAAATCCTCATAACTTGCTAGTTGATCCATATACACCTCTTCTTACAAATCACCATGCAAGAAGCTATTCGTCCCATCCATCTACTGTAAACTCTAGCCTTTGGCTGCCAAAGAAATCACACATTTGACAGTTGCCATCCTAACAACTGGACTAAATGTCTCTTCATAATCTATGACATATGTCTATGCATAGCCTTTTGCAACCATCTTGATCTTATATTTACTAATAGAACCATCTACATCATACTTTATTTTATAGACCCACTTACAACTAATAGTTTTTTTGCCCTTGGAAAATGGCACTAGATCCCAAGTCCTCTTGGCCTCTAATGCATCCATCTCCTCATCCATTGCTATATCCCAATGAGCATGGCCAACAGCTTCCTCAAAATAAGTGGACTCAATATTCTCAACTAACTTTACCAAATAAGCATAATGGTGAGCTACATAACCCTCAAAATTAAATCTTCTAATAGATATCTCAACCTCTGCTAAACCTATGAGGTCACTCACTGGAGTCTTTATAATATCATGTGCTCTCTATACACCTAGTGCCTTGACTAAAGGAATACCAAGCTCATCATCCAAACTCTCCGAACCATTGGTGTCTTTATCAAGAATCACATGACTACTAGATGCATTATTACCACTTGATACTTTCTTCTTCCCTTTGTCATTACCTACCACACTAGCACATGCACTTGAAGATGTGTAGCTGCTCTTAAGTCTCCTAGACCAAGGACTAACCGTAGATCTACTACCAAATGATGTCTCTAGTTCACAAGAGTATGTGATTCTTACTTTTTTATCTACATAAGACTATCATGATCATCAACATCATCCAATGCATATCCACTAGATGCATACCAACTGTTCATCTCATCAAAAATAACATCCTTGCTCACCCAAAACTCACCACTAATAGGGTTATAATAATAATTCCTTTTTACTCAGTAGAGAATCCAATGAAAATACATTTTTCAATCTTTGGATTAAATTTCTTCCTTAACTCATTAGGCACATGAATATATGCAATACAACCAAACACTTTCAAGTGTGATACATTAGGTTTCTTTCTTGTAAATCATTCTTTAGGAGAATCATATCATGAATTGTAGCTATGGGGGACATGTTCATAATATAGACAACAATATGAAGAATAGTCTCAAACCAAAATTTTTTGGGCATATTCTTTTTAGCCATCAATGCCTATTAAAATTTTGAAACATATCTATTTTTCCTTTCTACAACCATGTTTTATTGTGGGATATACCTGCACATAAATTGTCACTTTATCCCATGAGGCCTTTGTATAGTAAAAGTGATTGTGAGAGAAAGAGAGAGAGACAATGAGACAATGGAATGGAGAATGAACCACAGACTCATAATGCACATTTTCTTACACTCTTGTATTGCAATAGTTGAGAGTACACATATATATATATAATAAAGGTGTGGATATGGTAGGTCTTCTTAGTGAAGTATTCTTCACATTTTCTAGATCATCTTATCTAGTTCTCCTAAATATCTAGATCTTGTCTTTCTAGATATTCTCTAAGTGCATGTTCATATGAGTACATTCTAACATTCTAACACTCCCCCTCTCTAGAAAAGGTTAACAATATCTTCTAACATCCTTCCTCCCTTCTCAAAAGAAAATAGGGATTTATTTTGCAGTAGTACATAGAGACTTTTTCTACCAATCATCTTGGCTATAAGAGAAGTAAGATTACAATCATGACTATAGAATGAGACCTTGCCCTTGTTTTTTAAAAAGATATACATCAATCTTTTCTTGCAATGATTTAAGGGATGTAAGTTTATGACGAAGATATTTGGAATCAAATTATTTCAATTCAGGACACTATCCATGATATCGGTATCTCATATGAGGAGGCAAAGGCACAATTGGACGACTTGAGAAAGATCAACAGCAAGCTAACACAGGAGTGCAAACGAAAGAAGAAGCCAATCAATGAGTTAATTGTGAATAGTGGCCAGTGGAAGCAACGAATCAAATCATGTAAGGTAGCTCAGAAGAGAACCTAGGTGAGGGTGAGGTTGGATCGTATATTAGTAGATTGTTGAAGGCAAGTACATTGGTTGAGAAATCCTAAGTTTAAGGCTGTGAAGAAAAAGATGATTGAGTGCACATTAAAAGATGTGTCAAATGAGTTCTCAGCTATGGATACACAATCTATTTGTGACAGGGCCGGCGTTAGCACAACGACTTACTCAAAGATATTCAAAGGTGTGAATGCTCGGATTGGTCGTAGCACAACGACTTACTCAAAGATATTCAAAGGTGTGAAGGCTAGGTTTGGTCGTATGCGGAAGAGAAATAGAATCGTGCCTCTTCCTCAACCTTCAAAGTTAATAGAGGCCCAACGGTAACTTAATACAAAGTTTTTGGAGTTGATAGGAGATCCCATACATGTTCAATGTGTGGAAACACTAAAGGTTGGGACCAAAAACGCATATGAGGTGAAGTCCACCGAACTCAACAATTACTATTTAGATTTGAACAAGGTGTAGTCGGCAATGGTAATATACTACAATATGTCTGTTGAGGAATGTAATGGTAAATTGCAGTTTGTTATAAAATTAGATGAAAGTGAGGTCGCCAAAGGAGTAAAGCTTGAAAGAGTTAGTGTAACTCTGATGAGAAGAGCTTTACAATTTGACAAGAACAACCTAGGGAAATTTAGTGTTCAATCTAAGTGCCATGTGGGGTGGCTCACTACATTTGAAGTTCCTAAGGAAACATTTGAGGTGTTGCAACTATTCTTTATGCACACAAGCATTCCAAGCATCATCGATCGTCAGGAACATGGTGAGATGCTCTCGGTTGAAGGGTATGGTCAATACTTGGTTGAATGGCATCTTGCAGGAGACTTGAAAACTTTAGAATTCATGTGTGGAATCTCCAATGGTGCAAATACAAAGAATCCATGCGCATATTGCTTGACAGAGAGGGTGGAAGGAAAATACAAAAAGAAGAATTGGCGAAGATCCCACTTGGAAGCCTATCTTCAACATTCCCTTGGATCATATTCACATTTGTTCTTTGCATGATTTTGTCAGAATCATGGAGAAACTTGTATATGAATACATTTGCTTTGCTTAAAGGATGCAACCAAAAAAAGAAGCCATTGCAACATGTAGAAATGTGGAGCGAGTGCTATTAGAAATTGGGCTACACAAGCATCAAGGGACGATTGAAAAAGATGAGAAGAGATCAAGAAAATCTAGTAACTTGCCAAAAAAGCCTTGCTTTGGAGGAGCAAAGGCTAGGAATTTTCTCTCAGTACCCATCAACGAGGAAGGGAATGTCATGGTTCGTAAGCTGCAGGACTACGATAGGTGGAAAAAGTTACATTTTGCAGTTCTTGATCGAAGTAATGGAGGAAAAACAAGATTGGCCAAAGCTAAGGTTTGGATAAGTCTTAACAAATTGCTCCCTTACTTCATAAGATGGTGTTTAACAATGAAGATAAGTAAGAATTTATCAATGTTGTGCATGGCTTCTACGAAAACATGGTGGAAGCATGGGGCAAAAGCTCTATCACACATTACATGGTGCATACTAAGTTAATATTTTAAAATTATATGAATTGTATAAACTATTGAGCATAGTTTTACTCATGTGTGATATGTGTCTTTATAACATATCCTTGAGGCACATGGGCCATACTTTGCAGAAAAGAGAAGAATCGAAATTTGGTCCACACAAGGGATGGAAAATTCACATTGGATAGCTCATGGTGCATACCAAAGAAAAACTGATCATGGTGGAGGGGTGAATGGTAGCAATCCAATGATCCAATTGCTATCTTGGTGGTATAGGATTATAGTAGCGGATGAAGCTAAACTCTCGCAAAAGAGAGCAAATGAAAGAGTTGATCAATCGGTTGTAGACATTATGGAATCATGTCGTGTCATTAAAAGAGTGCGTTATGAAGCCTCAAGTGCCAAAGAAAACCATGCCAAGTGGCTAGAAACAAGGCTTCAACAAGGTAGCAAATGGGTTCAAAAAGAGCTAAAATAGTAAGATGAACAATGTGAGTCAATGTAAATGCAATTCATAGTTTAAGAGAGAAAGAGAGAGTGTGCATGTATGTGAATGAGTCTCACAGTTTAGGGTTATATAAAAGAGGGTTTCACTTTCTATCTTATTCATTGAGTTCTCACATCTCTTGTGCAGGAAAGATGGCTCGGTCTAAGGTAGTTGCAAATAAGCTTTCGCTCAGAGCCCCATATCGTGTCCAGCTCCTTGGAGCATCCACTAGCTCAAATGCACCCATTTCTCAACCTAATCCACCTTCCTCAAGTCGCCCTCACAAGGGTCCTCCTCAACATCCCCACAAGAAACACAAGTGGAAGCCATGTATAGTGGCCTTGAGAGAAATTAGAAGGTATCAACGCTCTTTTGATATCATCATTCCGAAGGCGAGCTTCTCAAGACTTATTCACAAGCTTGTGCAAGACCTCTATCGCACAGAAAGAAGGAGGTGGCTTTTGGCACAAGGTCAGGATAGACCTGATCACTTCACAAAAGAATGTCTTCATGCTCTATAGTGTGTTGCAAAGGCCTTTTTAGTTGACTTGATGGCTGATGCTCAACGTTGTGCAATACATGCGAAGCGCATCATTGTAACTCCCAAGGACTTCCAACTTGTAAGAAATCTTCAAGCAATGAAGGATGCATTTGTTCTAATGGAATGAACACAGTTTGCAATGTTATCTTTTTTGACATAGTTTTATCCTCATGCATTGGACATATAACTATGTTCCAGTGCAAAACTATTGTATGCGCCCTTAAAATATGAATTAAAATTTTACACTTATCCTTCGCTCTCAACTTTAACTGTGCATATTCGTTGTATTTTCAATTCTTACTTACAGTTTTTGCTAGCACTGTCAATTTCAATATGAATAATATGCAAAAATTTTCTGTTTCTTGTTGTAGACTTTACTCCTAATGCCTCTGTATAGTCTATGTGGTGCGAAGTTTCTAAGGGACAGTAGTCGCGATATTGATTTCTCATTTATCAATCCATCCATAATTTTGGTGTGGGATGATTTTTAAAATACTAAAATGTATCGGAATGCATCAAAAATTCACACTTGCACTCGTTAGGTGGCCAAGAGCACTTTTTTTTTTGAAAAAAAAGTGCCTACAGACCCCTGGTCCGAAGTCTGGCGTCTGGAGCCACTTTCCTGTCTAGGGCTAATGTTAGAAGATAATTCTAGGAGCTTCCCCTGACTAAAATTGAAAAATACATATTCAACAAAAGCATAGTTGGCCAGGGAATCTACAAACGATTCCATTGTCGAGGAGCTAACTGACAAGTCACCATCTCAAAAATATGCAACATATCCAAGACTACACGAGGTACATCCGTAAGATGGGATCCCACATAATTTAGGTCCCATTTAATTGATTAATCACTAACAACGACTCACCTTTCACCAATAATTGGTGCATACCACTATAGCGAGCTATATTAAGCCCCATAAGAAAGGCCTCATATTCTGCCATATTATTAGTAAAAGAAGGTCCTAAATACACTCCCATCTTCATGATAGCCCTATGTTGGGGATCTTTAATGACCATACCAACGCTTGTATGTTTAGTGGGCCCTTGAGAGAGAAGCTCTCTCAAAATAAAAAGTATAGGCCCAATCTTTAGTGATAGGCCACGCCATATTGATAAGCTCACTCATACTTATGATAATCAAAATCAAGCCAAGACAGAGGATGTATAATAGGTATAATCTCTCCTTCCTCGTTGAACTTAATAGGAGCACTAGTCAGTATTCGTTGACAATGGTGGTAGTAGACCTTAATCTCCCACGTGAAAGATCTATCTTTCCACTCAATAACTCGATAGCCTTTACTCCACTAGATTACTCGACCTTGGTGGTGACATTGCTCTAAATATGGATGCTCAAGATAAGGAATAATTCTTCACATCCAATCGTCTTGGTACCTACTGCAAGTTAAAGCTCAATCTTGAAGGACCTACATAGGCACCAATCCCAACGTTAGCCCTTACACATAGTAAGGCTTCGGCTTATTAAAGTTTACTTTATTCTTAAACTCTACCCCTTGCAAGCCTACTAAAAGGGCTATAGAGCCATTCTTTCCTAAACTTATAATTTTGTATGGTCTATCCCATTTAGGCTCCAACTTACCAAGAAATAGCTCATGACGAGTATCATAATACAGCACTAACTGACCCTTCATAAATTTATACTTCTTAGCCCGAAGATCATGAAGTGCTTTGGTAGGAAAGTGGCTCCAGATGCCAGACTTCGGACCACCTTTGATGATACACAGCTTGCGGAAATCCATGCAAAGTGTTGTTAAGATTCTGGGAGAGAAGAAAGGAGTCTCACTTGTAGCTTTCTTGCTTGCACAATGGGGGAATATACACAAAGGTGGAGGCTAAAAATAGTTTTCCTCTTCTTAGTTGTGTAAGACAAAAAGAACTCAAGTACATAGAAATAGAAGAATCCTATATATGGGTCTCAAACCAAACTCAACTAACTAAGGTGGCATACTAACTGAGCCACGAACTAGAGTAGATAAGGATAGGTATCATCTAGCTATTATTCATGGGCGGTGTACCAACTGCATCTGCAACTGACAAGTCGGTGACATAAATGCACAACAGTCACCTTGGCATATCACGAGTGGAGCTCGATATCTCAAGAAGTGTGTCACAATCACAAATAAAGACATGAACTTTATTATTCTGCTTCGACACGGCAAGGGGACTCCGCCATAGTTTACTAGATTAATGATGCAAGGTTTGTAATGAGTGTTACAGCGCCATAATATCTTGGAAGGCCAAAAATTTTTGTATACTCTGCCACATTGAAATATTTATTTATATATACATAATATCTCATACAATGTATACTGAATTCAAATAATTGAGTAAAGTTGTTTTGTTTTGTTTCTTGAAACGCATGACTCTTAATTTTTTTTTAACGTACGAAAGCATCAAAAGTAGTAATATATATGGATACAAGCTACATTATTGCTTATGCACAATTGCAAGTGCAGTACTACGTGTTGAATTATGTTAATATATACGGATGCGTCATTCACGTACCACACATTATCGTCACACTTACACAATCACAAGTGCAATACTACGCATTGAATTATGTTAACGTATGTGAATGCGTCATTCACGTACCACACATTATCGTCACACTGATATAAACCACACATTTATTTAATAAATATTTATTTGTAGGGTCAAAGTAAAGTATCTTATATTCATTAAGAAAAATACATGTGATGGCTATTAGTGATGGTAGATACAAAAAGCCGATAGCCAACAAGAACTCTCAATTGTTCCTTGGCTTTTTCATCGGTGGAGAGGAGGGGCCAGCTTTTGATGAAAATATAAGTTCCTTCTTTGCTTCAAAAATGATGCGCTCCCCCTTCAACTCTTTCTCCAAGAGAAGCGGATCTGACACTTTAGCGAGGTTGCCTAATGTAGCAAGCACACACATTGCTCCACCACGCATTTGGTCAAACAAGTAAAGAAGCTTTGACCGCTTGATTAGCACCACCTTCTCCAAGCTAGATGTCACATGTATTGCTCGAAAAGGTCCAAAGCTCGAATTTTCATGATTCTTTATTGCCCTCCTAGTGAGCACTTCTTATGGAAGACCACTAAATCTGCAACAAGGTTACCAATATACTCCTTCAAAGCTGAATCCTTGCATCGATCCACATGTCGAGCTCCTCCTTGCCTTGATGCAAACTCATCTATATACAGTATGTCCTGAATGACAAAGTCAAATCAAACAATATATTTAGCAACTAACATAGAGTTATTAGAAAGCGATGAAACTTGACAGTAGGGTGTGTTGGGTCCCCCGGAGTCAACCGATAAAATCTTGGCAAAAAATGATACTTGCAGCTGCCCTATCCTGGCCCCAGATGCTAAACTTCGGACAGGGCAGCTCTGCAGGCATCATTTTTAGCCAATATTTCACCGGTGGACTCTAGGGGACCCGATGCACCCTATTGTTAGGTTTCATTGCATAAAAATATATGGTAGTTAGAAATCTCACCTTCTCCAAATCATCTTGTATCTTCATTTCCTCGTGTGTCAGGAAGGCACCTCTTTAGGTAGAGGGATCTACAAAGTCCTTCGTAGGAAGCTGGGTCCTTGTTCCGAACAAATCATATTGTAGTGCTTCAAATTTAGCATCTAGCACAAGGTAATCTTCTTCAAACAAGGTAATATACTCCTGTGCTGCTATGATCGCACTCACAGTATCTAAGCTTGTGCCATCATATCTTCCAATCTCTGCCATTGTTGGATGCACATCCATGTAATCATAATCGATCAGGTCTTCCTTTGAATCCTTGACTAGGATAGAAAACAACTCTTCTTCCTTCATTTCCAAGTATTGTAGTACATCTGATAGAAGCAAGTATTGTACACCATCTGCTTTAATGGGTGGGTGTCAAGGAGGCAAGGTTGGGTTTGTCGACTTGTGGCTGTTCTGAAGAAGATGGCACCATGAGAGCTAACCCTTACTCTGTCACCATTCGATGTTCCTCTTCAACATTTATGGGCTCTTCAATCGGTTCTTCTCCCGTGTATGTGATAGAAACAACCTGTGGAGTTGTATCTTCATCGCTCTTCTCCTCTAGGGGTGTATCCAATGCAAGGAGGTAAATTGCCAATGCACAATCACACTCCACGAGATCCAAAGGTGATGTACATGGTGCACTTCCCATGGAAACAGTGCATACTCTATGCAAAGAATCCACATGGGCCAGACACCTATTCACCACTTTTTGGTGATTCTTCCCTGCCTGAAATACCATGAGCTGTTCCAGAGGCACCCAAGTCATGTCGGATCCCTCAATGGAGTATGTGCATGTAGCAATGGTGCTCACAAAGTCTTCCAAAACCTGAAGGTGGGAATCTAGCGATGAGAGCACGCTTTCAAGGTTGAAGTTCTTAAAGAAAACTTGGAATATCTCGTCACCCTAGTTGGCAAAGATAGTCTCGTGGATCCACTCATCAAAGTATGCGCGAGCATCCATCGTAGCAAATAGGAGGGATGTGGTGGATATAAAGAGATGAAGAGAGAAAGTGTGAAATGAAATAATGAAACAAGAACTAAACTAGTTCTACCTTAAAAACCTTAAGTTTTAAACCATTAAGGGTTGCTCGTATATGATATTTAGTTATGGCTTTACTTACGTCTTTGTAAATTTTAAATGCATATGTAAATGTGTTGATGTGGAAAGTGTATAACAAGTGTATGATTTTGCATAAATACCATAATTTTTAAATATTGCAAATTTGTAAGAGACAATATTCTATTGGCCAAAAAAATCCAAAAATTTATAGGTGTTGGATATTACAACTTGTGGTGTTGGGATTTTTAGGGAGACTCTACAATTTCTAAAATATGTGGAGCCATGCACTTTCCGCTGGCAACAGTATCCTCAGCTCGACTTCGAATTTTCCTACCATCTAGTTTAAAACAGAAGCTAACAAGTGGATTCTACATTAACATTATAATTTCCTGGCACATTATACTCAAGGGCCAATCATCCTCCATTTGCAACACTTGGGACTCGCGGCCCTCACAAATGACAATAACATCCATAGCTGCACTTTCACGCATGTCTTGATCAAGGCACAACCATTTACCCTTGAGCATCCTCCATCTATGATACTTTAACACTAGGCATAAAGTTTGTCATGCGACGAAGTACCTGTAATTGGAAAGGAAAGTTAGCCGATTCATCCCAAAGTAAGACAATAGTAAACTAAGAGAGAAAATTTTTACCTGAAAGCCATGTCCCTTGTTGTGACTCGACACTCCACTGTGTCAGGACTATGAGTTATTTTTTATGTCCAAGTTTTGCCTAGAATCCTTGTTATATAATCCTCTGATGTATTTTTTATGATGTACGTGCTTTTGGTACGTCTCAAACCCTTACATTCCTTGAACATGTGTGCAAAAATTGCAATTCATATGAACCAGCTTAGATGTATAGTCTTTGAGCCGGTGCTTGGCTTCATAGATTTCAATATGTCTACTAAAATTTTTATGCTACACGTGCAAAATGTTGCTACTACACAATGGCCATTCTATGCTATTGAGATTCTATATGTACATAGACTCAAGGATTCCATATGCTTGACTCCCCTTGGGCAATATGTACTTGAAGTTATGGAAAAAAACAAGGTCCTCTGCAAGCTTCTTAGCTGTATGCCCCTCAAAGAGCAATCTACCAATTTCGAGATGGTAACACTTAAAAGAACCAATGAAACTCTCAACATTTTGCCACTCAAAGCAATACAAAGGGTATACTTCTGTAAATATGAGACAAGTTGTTACATAGGTATCATGAAATTTCTCATTCTCAATGAGTTGCAAATACTTATTGTTTGCAATGTTTCGTTGAAAGGGCACAGTGGGCGCAATATGTATTTGTTTTTGCCTAAATACATGTTGTACAAACGCCTCCGTTACAAGGTGAGAATCAACATTCCTTTGTCTAAGAGCTAAAATTTTACCCTTCCAATGCTTTAATACATCTGCAATGCTAATGCTTTCACCCTGAAAGCTCCCTTCATACTTGGATGCATATGTACCCAAGACGAGCAATGATACCTATCAGCGATTCAATTCCCTTCTTCATCTTTTTTGTTACATACTTCTATCGAGAGAATGCTTGTTCTTCTTTTAGGCACTATAACCTACGCATTAGATGTAAAGAAGTATGTATTAACCCCTAAATAATAAGTATTTTAAGTCTGTCCAGTAATCACCAATATGCGATACAAATCAATATGGCATTAAGAGATGTTTACACTTTTGTAAACAGACATAAACATCGATATCAAAATGCATGTGGATATATACATCAACACAAAGTATAGGTTTAATTTCAAGACGTCACTTTAATCATACCATTTACATGAAATATAATGAAAAGAATAGCACAAGAATACTCAAAGAATTTTGCAAAAATAAATCTTATTATAATGAAGAGGAGTCTAATTTGACTCGATACATTGTATGAAATGTGGATATTATAGAGTAGTTGTTACAAGGATAGAAGCCACATGGCATGCAAATGTTAATAGGCACATTGGATTGACAGCTGAGATATTCTAAGACTCAACACATTGTGTGTTATATGGATGATATGATACAAGAGTTTCATGGATCATTGCCAATTGGCATGGAGATCCAAATGGACATATAGGACCAATAAAGCAGAGGATTTTTGAACCATCGACTTCTAGCAAATCCATATCATCCAACACAAAGGAATCACTCACCACATCAAAATAGTTGATCAAGAATTATATGCTTCACCTAAACCTTGTACAATACCTGCATGTACAAAAAAAAACACCTGCATGAATCCCTTTTAACAAAAATACTTGCATGAATCCCTTTTAGCAAAAAATATCTAGATAACTGTATGAATAGAAGCAATACAAAACAGGGCCAATTTACCTGTAGGCTGATCTGCTGAAGATAAGATTGAATCATTGCTAATCAAAACCCATTGCAAATGATGGACATAAGAAAACATCAATTCCATCAAACATAAAAGTCACTAATTAAATGAATAAATTTTGGCACCACAAAATATGGCAGATTTACCTGTAAATTGAGCTACAGAATCTCTGCTCTACCTTGTGTGTTGTGTTGCAACAACAATTGATCCTTAAGTTAGAACTAGCATCAAACCCTATTGTAAATATAGTAGAAAAGGGATAATGCAGAGAGGAAGAAAGAGAGTGTGTGAGTATGTGGGAGAGAGAAAGAAATGAGCACCTATCCAATCTTGCCCAAATTGATCTCTGCAAAAGATAATTTTGCAAGAGTTAGTATGTATACTGAAAAAATAGTAGAAAAGAGGAGAAAATATGATGACTCTCTACTTAGTGGAGGAACCTCTTACTTGGTGGTGACCCATTATGTTTAGACCACACAGGTGTCACCAACAAGTCTACTCTGAGGGCATCCCCTTTATGAAACTACACATCCCTTTAAAGAGCATTTAGGTATATGAAGTTGCTATCTAGTTTAGTTAGAAATTATACGAAGTTAAAAGTAGCCCAAAGTTGTTGCATTGTCAGATAGCACCTCTGCAAAGAGTTGATGTCCATCACTATATGGGCTCCTTGATCTACCATGTTGAGGGAGAAATGTCAAGAGAGCAAGGGTGAAGTGTGAACTAGATGAGAGAAAATGCACTAGAGTATAAGAGAGCTAATAGAATTAAAGGAGATCCAAAGAGCACGAGTATAGTAGGAGAGGGTGTTCTGGAGTTCTAAACCCTAAGCCCTTTTTGAGCAATTCCTAGTTGTGCAAGGTGCACTTGTACAATCAATGGTCCCTACATGGAGTTGATGAGTGATAATTCCCTTTTACTTATATTCCTAGTCCTAAGGTCCCATTGCACTATTTAGAATTAATGAAAGGGGTACCTTTTGAGGATTCTCTCCTTTTTTTGGGAGGGGAGAGGGGGGATTCTCTCCTTAAGATTCTCATCTTACAATACTTTTTGTTTCCTACCATGTGGGGAATCTACACACTCTCGCACTCCTATTACATAACCATATCGATGACTCGAAAGTCCTCACACTTTAGGAGATTACCAAAAAATTACTCATTGAATTTTATAAAGACATGTATTTTCTTACAACCCATACCCAAGGGTAACAGTCATGCCCAAAGATATCCACAAATTACACCACTTACAACTCTTGGTATGGTTGGCTTCTGAATCTTGTGGAGATCTCAAACTATTGCATGGAGAAAATTCTTACCATCTTGCCTCTTCATTGATGATCCCCCATCTCCCATAAGAGGGACACATATTTACAGAGAGCAATGTGAGAAATGTCCCAACAACCTAAGCCATGAATAGAGCACAAGCCATCCCTAGACAAAATGCAATCCCCATCAACTTGAGATCAAGCCCCACAGAACCTAGTCTGAGTCCCAAGGGTCCCCAACTAAGCCCCAACATATGAAGCTCCAAACTGGGGGCCCTTAGTCCAAGTCCAAGTCCCTCTAGCCCCGAGTCTCACTAGACCAAGCCCCACTAGCCATAGATTAGCCATAGATTCAACCTTGTGAGCATGAGACCAATATGAGCGATCTCTCTACCTCTTTCTCACTTTCTTTCTCCTCTACCTCTACTTAAGCATGTCCTAGACAAGACCAACCACTGCTTTTGATAAAGGAGCATACTCTTGAGAGCTCAATAACATCATTATCAAGTGCATGGCTAACTTGGAGCAAGTAGTGTTTTCTACCTAGGCCATTGTAGTCTTGAGGGTAGCAACTAGTCATTGCACTCGACAATATTGGCATTTAGATGCTTTCTCACCTTGATCAAGAGGACTTGGCTGACTCCATTTTTGTTACCCTCCAATAGTAATTTCTTATTGTTTATTGTCTAGGCATCTTAATCCTTGATCTCATTAGGTAATAATATTTTAAAACCTCCCTTGTTTTGATAGTTATATAGTACATTTACTACCACCATACCTACAAATTGCCATACATTCTCTTGACCTGCTAATGTTGAGGGTCTACACGATGATTCTACCTCATATCCAAACTTTGACATTATTTACTTATATGAGGATTGATGGTATGAGAATTGTTTTCATTTTCTACCATCAATAGTAAGTGCTTCATCAAGAGCATTGCTTGTTTATGTTCAAATGTTTCTTCTACTCTAGTTTTGGTGCTAAATGCTTTAGAATTCATATCTTTTTTTATGATTGAATAGGGATCATTAGAGTCTAATAATGTATGATATTCTTATAAACATATGTTATTTTACAAATACTAATGCTAGGGGCTACTATAGAAGAGCTTGACTATAAGTGTTTATGTCTCTCCTTTGAGATTAGCTTGTGAGCTACATGTAAGCTTGTAAGTTGCATGGAGAGCTTTGCAATTCATTAGGAACACCTTACAGATACCATGACCACACGAATCATTTGAGTTCCATAACAACCAAATTAAGATGTTAGTTGTGGATGGAGGACGTGTGTTAACACATTTCTTCTCCTTAATGTTGTATATGAGCTTCCAAATGTGAGTGATTTTTATAATGCAAGCTTATTTTGCCAATTGAACCTTGCACTTCGTAACTTTGTTTTTGGCATAGGATATTGATATAAAAAGGTACTTTGGTTTTGCAATTTAAAAATTCAAAATCACCACCCTTTAGTATAATAGTATCTTCAATTTGTGAATGCCCTTAGGAGGAGGTGGTGCAAAGAGATGAATGAGAGAGAGAGAGAGAGAGAGAGAGAGAGAGAGAGAGAGAGAGAATGCTAAGGAGATACATGGAGGAAGAAGCCCAAGTAAAGGATGTGCAAGTGTAAGAAAAGGCTATATGGTAATATATGATGTTAATGTGGAAGAATGGGATCAATCCAGGATGGTTTTGGAGAGTGGGTCATAAGTGGTGGATAGTTGGTCACAAGGGGTGGAGAGAGGGAGCTAAGATTGGAGGATTTGTGGCATGATATAGAGGATGTGGTATGTCAATTCTCTCAATACCAATCACAATCTTGCCAAGATGATCCCAATCACAACCTCACCACCCACATCAATATCACCATCCGTGCAACCACCCTTGCGCTCGAACTTTTGGTCCCTTTCCTCAATGAAACTATTGACCTTGGCCTTCAAGGACTTTATATTGTAATTTTCCACTAGCTCATTCATCACTTTGTATACAATAGATGAGAAAGTAGAAATGTAAAAAAATAGTTTTTATTCATATTGCTAAACTTTTTTATTACAACTTTTTGGTAGTGTTGTCTTTCTTAAGTGCAAAACACACATGAAATGTTTGTCTTTCTTATGTGGAAAAGGCATGTGTAATGGCCTCTACTAATACATGTGTGCAAGTCAAACTAATGGCTTTCTAATGCAAATACATATCATTATTTATTATCTCTTTACATGTAAAGATATTTTCTTTTCTCATTAGGACTTGGTAGATATCAAGAGAGAGTAATTAGAGATAGTTTGATATTAAAAAATCCTTTGATAATGCGAATGTAAATAAAAATAAGAAATGCAAATAACAATGCATATTTTTATCATCAACATAGAAGTTAAACGAAGTAGGAAGTCAGATGTTGGTAAAGAATAAAAGTCTCTGATTGTTGTGAGATTTGGTGTGTGAGCAGATCATTATATATTCTACAAGGAATTCCTTTAGGGTTTTCTTGCTGCTTTTTTGGCCGTTTAAGGATGTTTCGAGCCCTCTTTTGGATCTACAAGGTTGTGGAGATCAACTTCAAGGTATACTATGATTTCAATTATATCAATCGAAAGTTGGTATATAGGTACAAATTTCAAATTTGTAAGTTTTAAGGTGTTTTCTAGGAAGCAAATACAAGTTTTATCTATAAACAAGTCGTTGATTACATGTACTTTTGAGCAGTATCAGTGAAAGAGGTTGTTTGTGTGTTGTTGTGCACTTGTTCTAAAAGCTTGCAGAAAACTTGCTTATTGTTTTCTATCAATTTTGTGATAATGGAGAATAGTGAAATTTCCATCCTTAGGATTATGAGAGAGGATATAAAGGTGTTTGGAAACACATATGTAGATTGAGTTGGTAGCATGTTTGAAAAAAGATTTACCCGTGGATTCATGTTTTCCCATAGTAATGTAGTGGTTACGTGGAGCAACAAAAGGTAGCATAGAGTTGCTTTATCGAGTACATGTTGACTAAGTACAAAGATGCTGCTATGTTAATATGTGAGGTGGTATGGTTATAGAAGTTATTAGGGGATTTGGATGTACAAGTAGATGGTCCACTTGTCATTCACTATGACAACATGAGCAGCATACAGTTACCTAAGGACCTAGTGTTCCATGCAAGACTAGAAAGTGATAATTATTCGAGTTATTTGAAAAGATATCACAATTTTAAAATTATTTTTGAAAAATATTTTTAAAAAATTAAAGTCTCTACATGCTAAAAGGCCAAAAAGTGAACTTAAGCTCCTACTAATGATTGGGTTAAGTAAGAATCATTAGCTATTGAGTTGATGGTACTCATTGTTTTAGAGTGTGTAACCTTGTGTGATGTGAAATTATTCGAGGCATGTTCCTTACAAAAGTCACAATTTTGGTTGTAGCCCCAAGGATGTGAGTACATGGGTCCTACTTCAAAATTGAAAGTAGTAACTATTGATTCTATATTGGTAGTCAAAGATGAATATACGCTTGGATCCTTGAATTGACTAGAATTAGTCTCGGTCTAAAAATTTCTAGTTGTGTTTATGGATGATGCTCTCATGAGAAGGTCGTTGATATTTTGATGTTTGCCTGGTTGTCCCTTGTGGATAGCCTTTTTCTCGGTTTTAGAATGCACTGGGCCATTGTTATTGTTTTTTCTATTTAGGCTTGGAGGCTAAAGTTTATTTGATTTTATGAGACTTTGGATGTTTGGATTGACTAACAACTTTTGGACTTATTTTTCTTGTTAAGACTTGAGGGCTTTATCATGTCCTTGGATTTTCTCCTTCACCTTGAGCAGTATCACTATGGAGTTGCTCCGTACTCCTCTCCTCTTGGGTTGATGGTGTTTGAGATACTACAATCTTTTCCCCCAGATTACCAACTATGTGAAGCTGTTGCACTTTCATGATTATGGGCTCTTGTGTCTTTTTTGATAGAGACAAGAAGTTACTTTGCAATCTCAAGCATGAGCTTCTTGGTTTCTAATTGATTTGGGTTTCCCTTCTCATTGCACTTGCTTTTTTGACTAGATTTGAATTTGGATCTATTTTCTCCTTCTCATAAAATTCAATGGGACTTGGATTGTGGTCAATGGAGGTGGCTTTGTGGGTGATTTAGGTAGCTAGATCCAACAATATCTCACATAAACCCTTGAGCATATAGCAATGCTTTGGAAACCCATCATAGCTTTGTGTTAGCTCTCTGTCAATGCTTTGCATTATGCCTTGGGTCTCCTCTTCCTTTTGGATGGACTTCTTTCTTTGATAGCTTTAGAAGCTATTGAATTGTTCCTAACATCTTTGCTATTCTCCCCTTTGGTTCTAAGAGGATTCTTATTAAGTGCCGCTCTTCTCTATTTGTACCTTTTAAAGTAGTTCTTATGGAAATCCTTGTCCATACTAGCTAAGATTTTTATTTGACTTTAAGGCATGATTCTTGATCTTTCCTAGAAAAAAGACAAGGTTACCTTTGTTAAAAGTAGTGGCAATCTTGATTATTGGCACGCACAAGGCAAGCTCAGGTGTGTCAATATGTCATGTGTGACATAGTCTACTTTGCATTGGATTCCACAATTAAAAAGATCTTCCAAGCAAGCCTTACTTCTCCATATCTTCTTGATTTGGAAGCACATAGAAAATGTGAGTATGATCTCAGTCTACACAGTCAAGAGAATTTTGCATCCACCTAGGAGGGAATAGGGTGGTCATCCATAAGATTTGATAACTGAATTTTTCAAGATGAGTTTAGGTTGTCCCCGATCTCAGTCCACCCTAAGATATGCAAGAGGTATCTACTCTTTTTCATCTTCCAAGTTAGTGTTTGTGGGATTAACTTTTCATATGCCAGAATGGGTAGACCTAGCTAGGGAACTATTATACGTTTTGCACATTGGAAAATTATGATACATGTGAGTGATGCACACTCAATGCATCTTAGGCCACTCTCATGTTATACGTTAGTCTTCATCTAGTCCATTAGCTATAGCTGTAGCTCTTGTATTGTTAGCTCGATCATCTTGTGAATGGATAGTTGGATGGGAATGTATGCTCTTTTTTGTTCACACATAATGTTTCAAGACAACTAGACCTCTTGGTCTAGTCCAAGGTCTAAACACATCAGTAGAGTGTTAACTTTGAGTAGCTAGATAGTAAAATATTTGCCTCTTCCTGTAATGACAAATTATTGTGTGTCTAAACTTGTTATGTGTGCTCTTTCTTTTTTATCTCTAGGGTGCCAATTCTTCCTTTATCTCTTAATATTATCTCTACAAGTTCTTATTGGTCAGTTTTATTTCCTCAAACTCTTGATTTAGTATCCATCTCCTTTAATCTTGCACTAGGTATTTTGCTCAATGTTCTCTTAGGGTCAAGCCCAAGGCTCTATCAAAGAAGTGAGTGCAACTCATTTGAGTTGGCCTCAAGGTTTAAACTCGAAATGGTGCAACTCAATTGGTAATAATACTGGACCATCAAAGTTGGTTGAACTAATCAACATGAATGATGGATTCTTTCCTCAATCCCTTGAGCTTAGTGCACTCTTCTTTTGGATGTTTCTCGACCATGATATGAAATTAGCTCATATTCTCTACCACACGGCCAATAGCTACTACTCCTCACTGGGCCCTTGTAATGATTGGAATTCAACAATGGGTGGTTTTCTTGGAAAAATCCCCCCCCCCCCTTCTGACTTGAGTGTGTCCTATGACTAGTGTTTAGGTTACTATTGTGGTTGTGCAATGTGATCCCATATAATCCTAAGCGGTTCTAAGTGACTTTGTCCTAGTGTGTGTTGCTAGGTGCTACACATGCTAGTTCCTTAAGATCTGACCTGAGAATGTTGTGCCTAGGGTGTGAGAAGAGCATCCTAAGTTAAGGTCCTTATGACCCTAAGCATGGGGCACCTAATCCTAGGTGTGATCAAGTGTGTTGAGTGTAGGTGATTAGGGCCTAAACCTAGATGGTTGAAGTGTAAGTAGTAGTTGTGTGTCTAACCTCTCTATGGCAACTTGCAGACTAGGAGTGTGTTTCTTGGTGTCCTAATATAAGTGCACTTTCACACTTGTTTGCGAGAGGTGTCAGCTAAAAGAGAATGTGGAGAGTCCTCTAGATGGAATGACCTAACAATGAACCTCTACTTATACATGTAGATGCTAATGTTGTTGTGAAACATGTATTAGACACTCGTCATAGTTGGAACCAGGGTTCATGTTGATTCAAAGGGAAGTCCTAAGGGATATTGAAAGTGCAAAGGGAAACTTGCATTTGGTGCAAGGATTTGAAAGCATTACAGTGATCGTGGCTGGAACCGCTATCACTTATGCTCATGTTAGAAAGTGTAGTGTGTGCACTACTAGGTGAAATGCAAGTGTTCATAGAGTGTATGGGTGTGTGCAGGGGGGGTTAGTGGCATGGGTGTGTGAGTAGTATGTGCACATGGGTGTTGATAGGCGAGGGTAAGTGTGTGAAGAGTGGTATGTGCATGTTGGTGTGGGATGAATGTGTGTGAATGATTTGAATGGAAGGGAATGTGCATATGTGGACAAGTAACATGCACATGTAACAAGGGCGCACTATTGCTATTGTGCACAAGAGCATTGCCCTTTTTTTTTGCATGAGAGAGAGAGAGAGGGGGGAGCTGAGAATGCCCTTTTCTTTTATGTTTTAAAATAAGCTGTTTTTTCTTTTGAAAAGAAAGATGTCTACTCATTTCGAGGCTAAGTGGATTAGTTAATTGAAGTTAATAGTGATGGGTGATTTTTTCAGGACTTGCGCCACCTTGAGACTGCACCAGTATAAGCATATGCCTTAATGGGCAATACTAACGAAGGAAGTGTGCAAGACTTCAAGTGTAATGAGTGTGATTATGATTAACGACTCCACGTGCGTTGTACGTGCACGGAGATGATGTTTGAAGGACGAGTGCTGAATGCAGATGATGAGTGGGGATGATTGACGGGACACAAAGTCGGCGCGAATGACCAACCGCCATGTGAACGAGGCGCTGACAGCGACGATTGGGTGGAGGGGGCGGCGCAGGAGGCGTGTGCACGAGAGTGCTCGATGGAGAACGGCTGTATAAAATAAACCAGTCGCAAAGCACAAAGCTGTAGATGGGTACGGTTCACGGACTCGATGACAAGGACAGATGGATCAACCATGATTGACAGCTGCAGCCTGCAACGACCATATGCCCACGTGGGGGGACTCACGATCGATGTACGCATGGCGTCGTATCGTATGCCCACGTGGGGGGCTCACCATCGATGTACGCATGGCGTCGTATCGTATGCCCACGTGGGAGGCTCACGGTCGATGTACGCATGGGTCGTATGCGCACGTGGGGTTCTCACGATCGATCTATGCATGGATCCCCCTATTTTATCTTCTCACGGCGATTCTTGTGGGACCCTTACTGTCGCCCGCGGCCCATCGCTTTATGGCGGCTCGCACGGATGTGGACCCGACCTCTAAGCGCGGTGTCGCAGTCGCAACACCAGTCCTATGAGGGGTAAAGAGAAGATAGCATCCAAGGCTCAAGCAAGCCCAAGGTTCCCTTTGGTCTCACGGGCTGTTCTAGGAATGCGTGAGCGTCTCCATTAAATAGCACCATCCTAGCTGACATCATCCCATTGGTTGCTACATTTTCACCCACAATAGATGTGATTCCATAGCCCTACTAATGTGCTCCTGAGTCCTTAACCTTCCCTTTCCATTCAAGATCACCAGTGCTTGTTGTAGGGCTTGCATTAAACCTTGTGCCTCCACTCTCTCTCCATGCGAACAAGTGTGAGTGGAGTTAATTCACTCCCTCTGTACCCCGGTGCGAAGACACGGCCCTAAGCAACCATTAAGTTTTAGCCCATAATACATAAGAGGGCCTTCCCTAAGCCCGTTACAAACAATGCCTTCTTCTGCAAAGAATAATTTAAGCTATATATATTTCCCATGCAAGTGGAAGATGGGATGTTAAAGGTAAAATCAACCTTCAATGTGCTTAGAAGGTTCTGCATACATCCATGTTTAGATGTTTACCAGCAATAAGATGTGAAAACATTGAACAAATAAGAGAAGTTTTGTAACTTTTACATAATGTTGCAAAAACACATGAAATCGGCCCTAAAAACATGCTTACTGGCTACATTTAGAGAGTATGCATTTTAGAAAGGGTCTACAAAAAGGTGCTCTAATAACTTAAATTTGCAACGTCACATAGTGGATGCGTGACAGTGTGGTGGCACTTGCATAATTCGTGCATTTTGGAATTGCATGTTTGATCCCACCAGTTTAATGAATCTTTCCTTCATGTTACATCTCATAAAAGTTTGCTAGATTCTTTTGCCTTTTGTACACCACTTAAATCTTTACTTTTTCCTTCTTGCTTAAAAGATCTGTTAACTTCTTTCTCATTTTCCACACTTACATATTTTCTCTCGCTTGACTTACATCACCATTTGAACTTGATGATTGTGTAGATATATTGTTAAAATGTTTCTCTTCATTGCAAATATGTATGGCATGCTAGCAGTGCGATTGACACATGACGAGAGTCACAAGTTCAAATCTTAGGTCTTACAAGATAATTGCACATCTTTTCTATCAAACTATGTACCTAGTCTAAACTCGGAACTCGATTGTGTGAAAAACACACAAATGCAAGATGCAAAACTCAAAAATTGAAATTTTGAAAAAAAGATGTGATGATGGAGTTTTGATTTTCTATGCTTGGTAATTGGAGGGGCATGACTAATGCATGTCACTAGACTCGCATCACACCCTCATCAAGAACACTATAGAAGGGATGTGATGAGAAGTTCAATAAAGTGCCAATGGAGAAAGTCATGAACGGAGTTGGTGTATTCCAAGTTACAAGAGAGAGTTTGATGGAACAAGGGTAAGATAAAGTATAAGGAATGGAGGGGAATAAGGAGCTATATCTAGCCACTTCAACTAACACATGTTCTGTGGGGGTAGTTTGATTAATCATGCATGCGAGAGGAGCTTATTGCAATGATTGAGCTCATTTGCAATGGCTTCTTAAAGTTATTGTTCAACAAAAAGAAGAATTGATATTATTTTATAGCTTTCATTATAGCAATTATTTTTCTCCTCCCCACAATTGATTAATTTGCTCAATTGATGATGGTGATCATGAGTTGGCTAGATATACACATGGGTCCCCCCATGCACCCTTGCACCTTGATTTGAAGTCGATTCATGCAATCTAGCATTCCACTTTAGCTTTAACTAAAATCTAAAAATAATAGTTTATTAAAAGCACCAAAATTTAACATTAACAACCTTTATTCTAGTGGTAAGTATATATTATCATACATTAGAACAATGTGAGCTTTAATGAATAAAGGTTCACTTTTGAACTTGAAGTAACTACTACACATTTTATGATTTTAATACTTCTATGTATCCTTAAAATAAGGCTTAAATCTTACTCTATTAAGATGTGACAAATAGCATGTTATATTCAAAGGGATATGAATTATTAAAAAACATTCACATATTCTAAATGACATGATACTTTAAAATATATATCCATAGAGGTACAATTGAAATGATGCTCATGTGCATTATTCCAAAAAAGTGTCAAAATAAGAATATGTATGGGAAACATGGAATGCCTTATCCTAGAAGGAAATTGATCAAAAGTTGAATCCATGAGACTTGATCAAACATTACTAAAATACATATGATTGAGAAATATGGACATGTCTTGATAAGTTCAAAACGTAATCAAAGGTTACATGGAGATTCTAGAAATGAAGAAAAACATGGGTATGACTTATCCTAAGTAAGGAGATTGATATAAAAGATGTGCAATTATCTTGTAAGATCTAGGGCTTGAACTTGTGACTCTCTTGTCATGTGTCCAATCGCATTGCAAGCATGCCATACATATTTGCAATGGAGAGAAATGTTTTAATAATATATCAATCATTAGATTCAAAGTTGTGATGCAAGTTAAGCAGGAGAAAGATGTAACTCATGTGGAAACTGAGAAAGAAGTTAATAAAATGTTTATGCAAGAAGAGGACCATAAGCATTTATTTGGATTTTTTACAAGTTTAAAAAAGAGGGAGGCTAGTTCAACACATCTTGCTTGTTTTAGCATCTAGTAAGGTATGCCTCTCTACATTCCATCTTGGGTTTGCATTCCTCATGTACATTGAACTTTTCAATAGATATGGACTCCTCCTCTTCATCTTTCTTGGATCCACCCCATAGCTCCTCCTCTTCATGCTTCTCTACAATCCACCATTATAGCTCCTTTGCAATTGTATCCAGGGGAACATCACCAAACAGAAAGCTCTTCATATTAGAAAGGAAGAGGGCCACTTCCTTGAGTTTTTGCTTGAGAATGGCATCCTTCTCCTTCTTGCTTAGCTTCCTGTAGCACCCTTGATTTCAATTTCCACTTCTTTTCTCACTATGCTCTTGACTATTCTCAGTGAATAAGGGGAAAAAAAATAGCAATTCAATTCCTAAACATGTCACTATTTTACATGAGAATATTTTTTCATTTCTAGATAGCCAAATATTCCAAATGTAAATACCTTGAATGCACATCCATGTCAAAGGGGGAAATTATTGGCTTCCCCTAGCAAGATCTCCTTCTAGTTGAGCTAGTAGGGGTGATAAATCATTATGATAGAAAGCAATCAATTCAAGTACTTTTGATTCTTAGTACATCTGATGAAAAGGTGGGGTATTGTTTGTTTTTCCTTACCGCATCTTGAGCATAGGCCGTTTCCAAGGCCCATCCTAGATGCCTTTCTTGGGTCCACACACTCTTATACATAACTAACCACATCAAGCATGAGATTTTGGGTAGTACTTTTCTATCATTTAATATCTACAAATCCAATGTATTAAGCCTAAATTTTTCTTTGAGCTCTCTATCTTATTGTAGCCAACATTTATTGCTCAAATCCCAAATATGACCCTAGGTTTTGACCGCTTTCATATTTAGGTGAGCAACATCTTTAAAGGATTTATCCTCGGGGGGGTTGGGGGGTGGGGGGGGGGGGGGGGGGGTCACTCATGAATAGATGTATATATAACATGAGTTCAAAATAAGGGGTTTTTAAAACACCATTTCTATAAATTTTTTACATGCTGAAGGGTGTCATATAAAGGGGTTACTTACAGATTGAATAGAAAAGGGTTGTTTTTAATTCAAGAAAATTTCATAGATTAGGATATTTATAAATAGGCCATAAATGCACGTTATATAGAGAATATATATATAGTGAACCCCCCAAGGATTTATCACCTACTAGGGCCACTATGATGCTACACCAGATTGAGTCTTTGGCTGCCCGAGTTTTACCTTTTAGCTTCCCAAGAGGTACCAGTCATTCCTTATATTTATGCCAAGATTCCCAAATGCATTTAATTAAAGGGGATGCTTTGAAAGGAGAGAATCTAGTTATTGAGGAAATAACACTATGAACAAGGAGTTTGGTTAGTCTTGGGCAATTATAGTCTCCAAAGTTACTTAGATTATATAGAAGGAGGATGTCCCATGTTTCCTCTTGGTTAATAAGCCAACATTTGAGTATCCATTTTCCAATCAATTCATCGGTCATCTTGTGTATGTTTATCATCCCCAGCCCCCCCATTTCTTTGGAAGGGTACAATTCTCCCATGCTACTTTTGGAACTTTTAAATATGTAGAATCCCCTTTTCATAGTTTGTTTCTACACAAAGCTTCCAATTGTTTAAAGATGCTCTGAGGAGGCCTCCAATAGGCCAAAAGATCAATGAAAGAAAAAGGATTATGTGGTTAAGAATTACTACCCTTGATGCCATGTTGAGCTTCATATCATTCCATCTATTAAGTTTAGTTTGCATTCTAGTCATAATCTAGCCCCATATTTGCCTCATCTTGATCCCAAATCCCATTGGAATGCCTACTAATCTAAATATTTTTCCCTCTGCAATTTGTTAGCACCCAGCTTCCAATAGCCACTCTAGGGGTTTGTCAATCAACATCTTGCTTCATGTTTTGTTGTGATTCACCTTAGATCTCGATGCAAGACAAAAAAAGTCTAGACATTGGACAAAGTGGCTAAGGAGATAGGTTCATTGTTTAGAGTCGTGTTTGTGTCGCTTGCAAATAAATTAAGGATCATCTCCTTGATTCCATTAGGTAAATTGATTCCTTAAAACTTTCTTAACCTAGCTTTCTCATTAATTATCCATCCCAATCCATCACTTGCTATGGCTTAGAGGAGGGGAGCTAGGGGACAACCTTAACGTATGGATCTTCTAAGTGGGAAGGGGGCATTTTGCTCCCATTCACTAAAAAATTGGTGGAATCATTTGTATATAAGATTCAAATGAATTTAATAAGTCACCTATAGAGTCACATATCCAACAAAGCCTATATGATAAAATCCCACTCCAACCTATCATAGGCTTTGTCGAAGTCAATTTTAAGAAATACAAAATTTGGTTGTTTTTTGGTGCATATCTTAGCCCTTCCCACCAGTTAATGATGTCATCTAGTATGTATCTACCCTTTATAAAACCTTTTTATACTATGAAAACCCATTGGTTCATGTGGGACGAGAGTCTTCTAGAAAGGTTCTCAGTGAATACCTTATAGGCCATGTTCAAACAGGTGATGGACCCGGGGAATCCACCTTATAGAACATGTAGGATACCTTTTTATAGTACTTTCATGAACCAATGTTGGCTACAATAAGATATCTTACATGTTCTATAAATGTTTATAGAACATGTAAGATACCTTTGTAAAATTGTGGAGTATGTCCTTGTCCTCTTTCTTATGTATTAGTTTCATGACCCCTTCATTGATAAATTCCAATAGTGCCCCATAATGCACAGTCTCTTTCTAGACGGTAAACAATGGGAGAATTAGAAAACCTTGAAAGGTTTGGGAAAATTCATTCAATATTCCACCAATTCCAGGAGATTTCCCCTTCTTAATGATTTAATTGTGTCCTTCAACTCTGACTCTTGCGGTTGTGAGTTTAGGAGATCATCCAATTCTTCAAAACCCACCTTTTTATAGTAGTGAGAGACCCTAGATTTTACAAGTGTTTGTTGGGGTGTGGGGGAGCTAGGATGGCTAAATATGCAAGATCAAAGATCATGGTGGTAGTAGTCATGTGTGTCTGGTGTGGTCATCTCCTACTTGTAGCCTCAGTTTGAGTTTGACAAGGACGATTAGGGGAAATATGGACTCAAAAAGGGCCTCATAAGAAATTGATTAGGAATCCTTAATCTTGAATTTGTCCCACTTCAATGGACATCATTACATGCCTTTTTACCCCTTGGCCCCCCTACATTCCTAGGCTCCACCCACTTTTTGTGGTGGATCCTATCTAGAAAGGAGGGAGGTCTCCCTTTCTTTTCACCGTAGTAACTAGCCCTTTTCATCATTCAATTTGGGACCACCACTCTTCCAAAAGTGCCACATTAGCAACTCGGATTTATTTTTGTCCCAAAAAGTGACTTTTTATAAGTTTTCATAAAAAGGGGATTCTTTTTCTTAAAAGGTACCCAATCATATTGCAAGCTGAAATACTCATTTTCTATGTACTTTTTTGCATTAAAGGCCCTTTGCATCAGTTCATCCTCCAAGAAGGAACCACCACTCTTCCAAAAGTGTCACATCAGCAACTTAGATTTATTTTTGTTCTAAAAATGGCTTTTTAAAAATGTTCTCAAAAAGTAGGTTTCTTTTTCTCAAAAGGTACCCAATCATATTGCAAGTTGAAATACTCATTTTCTATACACTTTTTTGCATTGAAGGCCCTCAAAATCAACTCATATTTTTTAATACCTACACATGCTACCTGGGACCTTGTAGAGGTAGTTACATGCATACCTAGAGGTAGTTACATGCATACCTTATGCTCCACTACTCCTCTTAATTGCCATATCAGCAAGGTGGACTAATTTTAATCCCAAAAAGTGACTTTTTTCTCCCTTCTCAAAGCATGGCCTTTTCCATCTCTAATGGTGCCTAACCATATTATATATGCATCAAAGCATTTTTATACTCTCTTTTTTCCTCTAGCCATTCCAAGTCAGTATTATCCCATGAAAACTTAATCTACTCCATTTCCTCTCTTGCTCTAATGGAACCACTTAGGGACATAAGCAATCATAAGAGAAAGTTGGATTTTCATGTCCATGTAGATGAGCAGTATGCTATTGCAAAGTCCTAGCAAGCATGGGCTAGATGCAACAACTGCTTCCTGATATTATTTAGAGGGAAAGAAAAATATTGATCTTTGGGTGGATGGTTCATTATATATTGATCTTTGGGTGGATGGTTCATTATATCCTAATGATCCTAACACTAGGCTAAATCCACCTTTCAATTCCACTTCTTCGTTGCTTACATTTGTCAAGGTGGTAAAAATGGTCTACTAGGTTATTGCAAATGCTTAGATGGAAATATTCATATGCATCAATATTATCAATCAATGTTATATAGCAATCATCAATCTTTGTTACAATCCTAGGGTTCTTTCAATGTGTCGCAAAATCCCTACAAGATCAACAAATCAAAGTGCAAAAGCTTGAAGAAGAATTAAAGTAATATAAAGACAAGGAACAAGACATGGCAATGGACACACAAAGAAATTTAACCTTGGAGGAGGAGAATGCTTCATTGAAATCACTTTTAGAGCAAATGGAGAAGGATAAAAACATTGCAAAAGAGAAGTTACAAAGGTGTAAGAAAACTCCCATGGACTATAAGAAAACAAAACATTGATTACTTCCAATGCTATCACTATCCTTGAATGATGAAGTGCAGAAAAAATATGTGCAAGCATTAAGGTTTGTCATTTTCTATTAAAGAAAAATATAAATCTACTTTATTTCCTAAAAATGTCTATTTATTGTCAAGAACTTTTTCGATGATGATGGAGGTCAAGGTAAAAGTCAACAAATGGAGCTTCTAAAGGTATTCTTAAAATGCAAGCATTTGAATGGAATTTTGATAGACCCTTGACATCGATCCCTCTGGCTTGTTGCTTTGAATGAGGTTCTTATAGATGTTCTTAATAGTTTATCCATAGAAGAAGTTCAAATAGCATGTGATACAACTGGGGTTAGTCGACAAGGTTATGAGGCCATACATGGTGTGATAGCAACTGCATTGGCTAGTAGCAAAATAAAGCATATGACTTTGCCTCGTCCATTTCGGTTGAGAGCTGTAAGACAAAGAAATATATCCATCACTGATTCAACAAGAAAGTATTTTTTTATCATTGACAAAATGGAAGTGGAGGAAGCTAAAGCTAAAAAGATTTCTTATGACTATGATAGCTTCAACAATATTTTTGTTCGACTGATTAATTTGCAATGTGCCATGGCTCGTTTCTACAAAGGTGTAATACTCAAAAGGTATTGACTTGTCCTAATCTAACATTATGGATTCAATATAGTACACTTATTTCTCCTAATTTTGTACCAACTATGATTGCTAGGTTTTGTTTCAACCTTGGAGTTTGTTATCCAGCTTGACAAATGCTAAAATCATAAAGGGATGCAAGTTAAAGAGGTTGGGCCTTACATTGATGAATTATGCCATGGCCTATGCAAAATATAGCATGCTTGTCCAATTGTTTAGTGTGTAGTCAGAAAAGGAAATTTGGTGGCTAGCAGTAGCTAAAGTGCTCGAGGAGACCCGTAATGTTATCTCTTGGATCTTTCAATGCACTCCATATCCGAATATAATTCCAAGCAAACAAGTGGGGAGAAACTCTACATGGAAGGAGTCAAATAATTCAACGTTAATTGGCACTTGGATGATGACCTCAAGACTCTAAAGTATATGTTCAATTGTGACACTAAGGTATCAGCATCATTGCCTTGTCCATTTTGCATGAAAACAAATCATTCTCATGAGACCATAGATAATGTTGTGTGGAAGCGAGAATAACTAGCCTGTAATAGAAAGGCACCACCAAATAGGTCATGTCTTGATGAGAATTGGAAATACATATTTCCAATTAACTTTGAGAATGTCCATTGTTGCACTTTTGTGGGGAGCTTTCACTCAACCACCAAGACCCACGGACCGCTTATTGTTTCAAGCATTCCAAGCCAAGCACTAATGGCTACCTCTCACATAACCGACGCACCATCCATATCTACGGGTGTAGTGAGCTTACCTCCTTGCCGTTCAAGTTACCTTCTCCCCCGCGCACTCCAGTAGCTCCACGATCCAAGTGCAAGCTTCAAGCAAGATTGATCCTCCCGCTCCAAGCTCCAAGCTCCATTGCCGCGAGCAAGACAAGAGAAGAGAAGAGAAGAGAAGAGGAGAGAAGAGGAGAAGAGAGGAGAAGATGGAGAGCTTCTCCACCCCACGGTCCCTCACCCTCACACACTCACTCCCTCACACTCTCACACTCCCTCTCTCAAGCACAAGCTCAAGCAAGCAAGAAGAAGAAGAAGAAGAAGAAGAGAGCCACTTTTTGCCACACACAAGAATGAGTTTCTCATTCACTTTTCAACTTTATATACAAAACCCTAAATCCCTTTTGGGCGGTCATCCCCTTTTCCCCTTTTTTACATGGCCGGCCGTAGCCTGGCCCTTTTTCCCATTGTCCTTCTATCTTCCTAGCTTCCTTTCCACCGCCCGTCTACATTTACAAATTGCACGGGCCGGCGCTCCTTGAATTAAACCATGATGCACTTGCACTCTTTTACAAAAGTTTTGACTTGCGCTTTTCCTTGTGCGCCTTTCTCCCTTATTTAGGACTCTTCTCCTTGTGCGTCTTTGTCTTCCGTTTCTCTTTGCCTTGGCCTTTGTCTTTTTCTTCTGCTTTAGCTTTTCTGGATTTTCCACCTTCGTTCGTTTGGGGGTTAACAACTTTGCATTGCCTCATGTACATATTTGACAAGTAATTGAAGTTTCATATCAATTTTCTATACACAAGGAAGCCTCCCTCCGAGCGTGAAGTAGCTATTGAGAAAGTCAAGGAGCTATTAAATTCATCAAGTGTACATGGAGGCAATGTAAAGATTAAAAAGGACTAGAAAATATCAAGCCTAACTTATGATGTAGCATAGAAAGTATCAATGAGTGGAATGAAGACAAAGAGATTCCTAAGCAATATGATTGGCAAGCCATCACAGTTAAAGTGGGAGCTATGGAAAGATCTATGCAAATGTATGCAATATAGATTTGGAAAGAGACCCTAATCTTAAGAATGCATGGAAGTTTGGCATTATTTTGATAAGCTAGTGTAAATAATATTAAAACCATCAACAAATCATTCCACTCAACTTGAATTTCATACAGTGGTCAATGATTTTACAAAGCTAGTTATTAATGAATGCAGAGAAACCAACATCACCCACTACATGGTACACCTTCATCTCTACTACTTGCATGTTCTTTAATAATTGGATACGTTGATGCTCCAAATCTAATATCAATGCCCCATACCTTTGTAGCATATTTTATATGCTCATGGATCATATTTTTTAGAGAAATATGGATCTTTGAAAATGTGGACCACCTAAGGTATGGAAAGTCTCATTACCGGCCTCGTAGTGCATATTTCAAGAACAATTATCATGGCGGTAGTCGCATTAAGAAAAGCTGTCTTGTAGAAATGTTTTGTCACAACTCTATAGAAACAGAATTTGTATCCTTTTTCATTAATTTGTCTATATAATGATTTATTAAATTTATTTCCTTTGCACTAATTAGATATAAAGAAAAGTGCATTGGAGCTGGCCACTGATGAGTGGTCACAGGTTATGGTGGACCCACGCGGTGGGTTAGAGAAAAGATAGTTCACACTTCCACCTATATGACCCGATTGGGCGCCTGTGACTAGAACTCACGCATATCAGGGTTAGACTCGCACACAGAAAGGATTGATGCCTTGAAGTGTGGGCTAGATCCACCAGAACAAACAGTTACAATCAACAAGATGGCATGATCATGAAATGCTTGTATAATGTGCATGTGTGGGCTGAAAGCTTGAAATACACATTTCTTTGCATAGGAAAGTCACATGAAGATTCGGATACCATTTTTGCGATGTACACGGAAAAAGCTTTCATATGACACCCATATTGGGGGGGTCCCTAAATTTTAGGAGATCCCTAAATTTTAGGAGGTCCCTAAAATTTAGGAGCCTCGAATTAGCCTAAAAATGCTAGTCCTAAAAAATAGGGATGTCATTCTAAAAATAGTAAGTTCTGTACTCTGACTGTGCTTACTAAATTTGGTTGTTTCTATTCTTGACAGTATTCAACCCAAAAAGGAAGGCCATAGAGAAGAGACAAGTGTCAAGACACTTGTCACACAAGTTTCCAAGTGTCCCACCACTTGTCACATCTCATGACATGTGGCTGGACACTTGTCTTGTGCTACTCCACTTTCCCCTTTTGTACTAGCTCTCCCCTCTCCTATAAATAAGAGCTCGTTTTTCTTCATTCATCATCATTTTTCTTTGCTGTAAACTCATGTACAGCACCCACAGATAGCCAGAAACTGGCCCCATCCATCCCCATCATCATCCCCCACTTCTCCATTATCAAATTCCTCCATATTTCCTCTTCTATCACTGTTGTTTTACAGGACAACAAGCTTGTAAATTCATTACAACACCTCCTCCTCGAGCTCTTTCTTCCATTTTAGCTACAAGAAGCAAGCCCTATCCATGTACTGCTGATCAACAATGGAGAAAGGCTGAATTTTCCTTTTTCTTCTCTCATATTGTAAAGAAATCAGTTCTTATCATTGCATAATAGATAATGCATGTGTTTGTACATCTTTGCATGATCTTGTGAGAGTGAGAATTACTTCTTCTCACTCTCAGGTTGATTGTAACTGAGCTCTTCCCTAAGGGACTTGGGTTGAGCAGAAATACATTCCTTCGGGGGGGGGGTTGCCCATCTTCAACCCTCAATCTTGTCTCCATTACTTTTACATTTTCATGGCTGTAATTTTGTGAGTAATTTTCACTTTCAGCTTTAAGTGTTCATTCTCTTTTATATTAAGTCTCGAAAACAAGCGAATATCATAATTGTTAAGCATACTACGTTGTTCGGGGCGTTTACAGTGGTATCAGAGCTTTGGCTTGGTCCTCACCCCCAACACTGGTAGTGCTTACAACTATAAGTTTGTTTGTTTTCAGCCCTTGCATTGAGTGCTTGAGCATATTTTTTTTTCTTTAGTCTCAATGGATCAATCGAGTGCTATCCTTCAAGCCATTCAAAGTCTTAGAGAGGAGAATCAGCAAATTCGTGAGCAACTTCTCAAACTAGAAAAAGTTGAGAATCCCAAAGAATTCAAGGAAAGAAGCCCATCTACTTCAAGGAGACAAAGCCATACCAATGAAAGGAGCCGATCAAGAAGTCCAACTACTTCTAAGAGGCAGTCCCATTCTACTTCAAGACAAAGAAAGAGATCGCGTCGAAGCTCATCCTCTTCTTCAAAGTCATCTGGCGCCTATTCTGATGGATCCTCTTCTAGTGATGAAGAGTCTCACCCTTCTCGTGGAAGACCTCATCATCGTCAAAGGCGTCGACATTCTTCACCCTCGTCTCCATCTTCATCCCCATCAAGCACTTCATCATCTTCAACCTCAAGATCCGAGCATGGACGAAGGCATAAGAAGAAGAAGAAGACTAAGTCACTATCTCAACTTGAAAAGAAGATCAAGTTCAGTATGTATGATGGTTCCCGAAATCCTGATCTTCTTCTGAAGTTTATTCGTCAATTTCAAATTTTGTATGGTCGTGACAAGTATAAAGAAAAAGAAAAGATTAAGTTTGCAGCTTTACATTTAACCGACTTAGCCCATACTTGGTGGACGGGGTTGGAATATGATCATGCTGCCCCAAAATCATGGCGGTCCTTTGTTCGCCTGATACAAAGCCAATTTCTTCCTGTTCATTTCAAAAGAGATGTAAAAATGGAATGGGATCAGCTTTGGCAAAAGAAAAATGAGTCACTTGGTGACTATACCAAGAGATTTTGGGAGCTACTTTTGAAGGTCCAACATTTCAAGAAGATCAGCAGTTCGGAAAAGCTTAGGAAGTTTCAAGGAGGTTTGCATTTTAAACTTCGTACGGCTCTTAATCATTATCATTGTTCTAGTCTCAGGGAACTCATTGACCATGCTGAGACATGGAAAATGGAGCACAATGGCAACAAATCATTCCAAAAGAATGATAAGAAGAGAGTAGCTGATGATGAGGAGTATTCAGCCCCAAACGAAGGACAAAAACAGTGGCAAAAGCAGCCATCAAATCAAAAGAAGATGAAGCCCTATGCACCTCCTAATGCTCCTAAATTCCGCTCCAATCTATACCCACAAGCAAAGCAGCTTTCCGAAGAAGAAAAGCAACGCTTCATGAAAGAAGGGAAGTGCTTTAAATGTGGACAAACAGGCCACATAGCGAAGCAATGTCCAAACAAGGGACAAAGCAAGGTTTCTGACAACAAGCCTAAGTCACCAGTGAAAATCAATGCTATTAGTGATGTAGTTGCAAACACAACTCACACTCCAGAGATGCGCAAATTATTAAAAGCTTGGGGACAGTTGCAAGGTAAGCAAGCACTATTCTTGATAGATCTTGGGGCGAATGAAAATATTATTTCCTTGCAATTAGCTAAAGAGCTTGGATTAAAGAATGAAGCGATGGACACTCCGGCAGAAGTTCGCCAAGCTTTGAATGCTAATGAAGGTGACACAGTGAAGACTGTGATACCCTACATTGGCAAGCTCAAGTTTCAAATTCAAGGCTACAGTGACGAAGATACCTTCTGTATCGGAGACCTTGATGGTTGCGATGTGATTCTTGGCATGCCCTGGAATCATAGAGTAGATTCAACCATCTTCTCTCAGAAAAAGAAGGTAGAACTCACCAAAAAAGGCAAGAAGTACGAGATCCAAGCTGGAGTTTCTGGAGACACCATACCTATGGTAAGCCATATGCAAGTCTCTAGAGCAATTAAGGATTGTGTTCAATGTTGTCTGCTTTATGTCACTGATGTAAAAGATAATATGAATGCTGAAAACCAAGAGCAACTTCAGCTCTTGGAAAAGTATAAAGATTGTTTTTCGGAAGATTTTCCTTATCAGCTTCCCCCAGAAAGGCCAGAAGACCATCATATTGATATTATCCCGAGCAGT
This sequence comes from Lygodium microphyllum, assembly GCF_053477565.2. Lineage (NCBI taxonomy): Eukaryota > Viridiplantae > Streptophyta > Polypodiopsida > Schizaeales > Lygodiaceae > Lygodium > Lygodium microphyllum. Next base: position 120,962,861 of record NC_141162.1, on the reverse strand, counting down.
TCTCCTCCTAATATAGCACCATACCGTGTGAGCCGTCCTCAACAAGAAGAAATCAGAAAGCAAGTCGAAGACCTACTCAACCGTGGGCTAATTAGGCCAAGTAGCTCACCATTTTGTTCACCGATTCTTCTTGTTCAAAAGAAAGATGGCACATTCAGGATGTGCATTGATTATCGAGCCCTCAACAAAATCACTGTGAAGAATCGGTTTCCTATTCCCAGAATTGACGACATTTTGGATCGTCTAGGAGGCTCAAAGGTTTTCAGCCGCATTGATCTAAAGAGTGGTTATCATCAAATTAGGGTAATACCACAAGATGTACACAAAACTGCTTTCCGCACTTCATATGGTCTTTATGAATTCTTGGTGGTCCCTTTCAGATTAACCAATGCACCAGCCACCTTTAATCGAATGATGGAGCGCATCTTTAGAGAGCATCGACAATATGTCGGTACTTTCTTTGATGATATTCTTGTCTTTAGCAAGAATGAAGAGGAGCATCATCAACACTTGGAAATTGTTCTACAATTACTGCAACAAAATCAACTCTTGGTAAATGGTAAAAAGAGTGAATTTTTCATGCATAAAATAAATTACCTTGGGCATGTCATCTCTTTTGAAGGGATTCAGATGGATCCTGAAAAGATCAGGATAATCCAAGAATGGCCTCATCTTCGTGATGTACATGAGGTGCGATCGTTTCTTGGCTTATGTTCTTATTACCGCCGCTTCATCAAGCATTTTGCACATATGGCTTCTCCACTTCATGACCTTACAAAGAAGAAGATCTCTTTCCAATGGAAGGAAAAAGAGAATGCAGCCTTCACAAGGCTGAAAACAGCTCTTACTTCTGGACTTGTTCTTATCATTCCAGATCTGATAAAACCATTTGTGGTGGAAGCAGATGCTAGCGGTGATTGTATTGGTGCAGTGCTAAATCAAGAAGGCCATGCCGTAGCCTTTGAAAGCCGCCGTCTAAATGATGTGGAGAAAAGGTATGACATTTATGAAAAGGAGCTCTTAGCAATGGTTCATGCTTTAAAGATATGGAAACATTATCTTTTAGGCAATGAATTCCTTATTAAAACCGATCATCAAAGCTTGAAGTATTTCAAGACTCAAAAGCATTTGCAGGAGAAACATGCAAGATGGGAAAATTTCTTGTCTATGTTTCATTTTCAAATTATGTACACTCCAGGGAAACAAAATGTAGTTGCTGATGCACTTTCTAGAGTGCCTCGCATTGTAACTATTACAGTGGCTCATCATGAAGATTTTCAAACGATGAAGAATACTTATGATGAAGATACTGATTTTGCAGCAATTTGGTCAAATTTACAGCAAGGAGGTTCTCATCCAGATTATTCCATCAAGGACAGTTACCTTCTCATGAACAATCGCCTTTGTGTCACTCTTCCTGTTCGACAAAAGGTGCTTAAAGAAAGTCATGAACCCCCTTATGCAGGGCATAGAGGGAGGGCAGCCACTCTAAGTGCAATTGAGCGCTACTTTTATTGGCCAACATTACGAAAAGATACACATAACTTCATTGAGGCTTGTTTGGTATGCCAAAAATCCAAATATGATAGGCGGAAGATTCTAGGATTGTTGCAACCTCTTCCAGTGCCCAAAGATCCATGGGAATCTATCACAATGGATTTCATCTCAGGTATTCCAAGAACACCTCAAGGTCATGATATGATTTGGGTCATAATTGATAGATTCAGCAAACAATCACATTTTATTCCATGTCATAAAACATTGAAATCCGCACAAGCTGCAAGACTTTTCATTCAACATATCTTCAGATTACATGGTATGCCTTCTGAGATCATTTCAGATAGAGACTCCAAATTCACAAGTAACTTTTGGCGTGCTTTATTTGAGAATTTGGGAACCACTTTAAAGTTCTCCTCAGCTTTTCATCCTCAAACTGACGGCCAAACAGAGGTGATGAATCTCACTCTTTTGGATATGTTGAAAGCTTATGTTAGTGAACATAAGTCACAATGGGAGAAATATCTTCCATTATTGGAGTTTGCTTACAACAATACAGTGCACTCATCCACAGGGAAAGCTCCAAATGAAATAGTACAGGGTAAAGTGATTCCTCCTCCAATTATTCGCACTAAAGATAAGATTTTTGCTGCTGATGAGTTTGCTTCAGATTTAAAAACAACAATGGATCAAGTTCGAGCCACTATCAAAGTTGCGCAAGAGCGACAAAAGAAGCAAGCAGATAAACAAAGAAGACCTTTGGCTTTTGAAAAAGGTCAATATGTCTTGCTAAAGTTTGATAAAAGCAGGCTCAAACAAGGTTCTGGTCAAAATTCATCTTTTCCAAAGCTCTCCAGTAGATACTTTGGACCCTTCAAAGTGATTGAGAAAATAAATGAAGTTTCTTATCGACTTGAGCTTCCTACTCATTGGAAAATACACAATGCTTTTCATGTAAGTTTGCTAAAACCTTACATAGGACTAGAACCAAAGGAACCCATTACTGAAGATCCCCCAGAAGTTGAAGAAACAGAGCAACTCTTGGAACCTGAAAAGATTTTGTTTCTCAAGGATCGAACCACGAGAAGTGGCCTTGTGACACGAAAATTCTTACTAAAATTCAAGAATCTACCCACAACAGATGCACAGTGGGTAGATGAAAAATTCATGAAGGATTACCCAAATATTCTACAGCAATATCAAGAAGCTTTTCAGTTGAGGACAGCTGAATAAAAGCCAGAGGGCTGTCACAACTCTATAGAAACAGAATTTGTATCATTTTTCATTAATTTGTCTATATAATGATTTATTAAATTTATTTCCTTTGCACTAATTAGATATAAAGAAAAGTGCATTGGAGCTGGCCACTGATGAGTGGTCACAGGTTATGGTGGACCCACGCGGTGGGTTAGAGAAAAGATAGTTCACACTTCCACCTATATGACCCGATTGGGCGCCTGTGACTAGAACTCACGCATATCAGGGTTAGACTCGCACACAGAAAGGATTGATGCCTTGAAGTGTGGGCTAGATCCACCAGAACAAACAGTTACAATCAACAAGATGGCATGATCATGAAATGCTTGTATAATGTGCATGTGTGGGCTGAAAGCTTGAAATGCACATTTCTTTGCATAGGAAAGTCACATGAAGATTCGGATACCATTTTTGCGATGTACACGGAAAAAGCTTTCATATGACACCCATATTGGGGGGGTCCCTAAATTTTAGGAGATCCCTAAATTTTAGGAGGTCCCTAAAATTTAGGAGCCTCGAATTAGCCTAAAAATGCTAGTCCTAAAAAATAGGGATGTCATTCTAAAAATAGTAAGTTCTGTACTCTGACTGTGCTTACTAAATTTGGTTGTTTCTATTCTTGACAGTATTCAACACAAAAAGGAAGGCCATAGAGAAGAGACAAGTGTCAAGACACTTGTCACACAAGTTTCCAAGTGTCCCACCACTTGTCACATCTCATGACATGTGGCTGGGCACTTGTCTTGTGCTACTCCACTTTCCCCTTTTGTACTAGCTCTCCCCTCTCCTATAAATAAGAGCTCGTTTTTCTTCATTCATCATCATTTTTCTTTGTTGTAAACTCATGTACAGCACCCACAGATAGCCAGAAACTGGCCCCATCCATCTCCATCATCATCCCCCACTTCTCCATTATCAAATTCCTCCATATTCCCTCTTCTATCACTGTTGTTTTACAGGACAACAAGCTTGTAAATTCATTACAACACCTCCTCCTCGAGCTCTTTCTTCCATTTTAGCTACAAGAAGCAAGCCCTATCCATGTACTGCTGATCAACAATGGAGAAAGGCTGAATTTTCCTTTTTCTTCTCTCATATTGTAAAGAAATCAGTTATTATCATTGCATAATAGATAATGCATGTGTGTTTGTACATCTTTGCATGATCTTGTGAGAGTGAGAATTACTTCTTCTCACTCTCAGGTTGATTGTAACTGAGCTCTTCCCTAAGGGACTTGGGTTGAGCAGAAATACATTCCTTCGGGGGGGGTTGCCCATCTTCAACCCTCAATCTTGTCTCCATTACTTTTACATTTTCATGGCTGTAATTTTGTGAGTAATTTTCACTTTCAGCTTTAAGTGTTCATTCTCTTTTATATTAAGTCTCGAAAACAAGCGAATATCATAATTGTTAAGCATACTACGTTGTTCGGGGCGTTTACATGTTTGATTGCTTTTATAGATGGAACTTTGATTGCTCCATCACATTGGAGAATGCTAAGTTTCTATATTGACTAACTCTCTCAAGCAACAAATCCATGTGCATAATAAGAAAAAGTGGTGAAACACCTTTGTAGTGAATACACATGTGGCATGGCACATGACAAGGCAAAAGGAAGGTTCAAAATGGGCACGTTTATAAATCCAAGTGTGAACCCCCCTTAAACCCTAATGGCTAGGTTTCATATAAATAGAGATTTTTTATTTCATTTTCTATTTCATACTTCTATTGTTTCCTTCTCTTATTCTCTTCTAATCCACCTTATGGCCCACCACACCAAGCAAACTATGCGATAGTATCGATTGCCCGACCAAGGCCAAGGACAAGTTTTCACTTCTCCACCATAGCAAGGCAAAGAGATCTTAAATTGGGATTACTCTAATAGCAGTGCAACCTCATCGTCCTTGTGTCCTTCCTCCCCCTCCCCCAATCCATCCAAAGGCTAGATGACCCTACCTCAATTGGCCTTGGAGTCTTTCAAAAGAGCTCGCGAGCAAGAAATATTCTTCTAAAGAGAAAAAAGAAAGGGAGGATGTGGAAGTTGAAAACAACGAGCATAAGAATAATGAGGGAGTCGCTTCTACCACAATGGGGAAGGTGGAAAAAATGATGATGAGGGCAACATTGATAACAACATCAATAGGCCCCAAGTCAAGTTAGAATAGCAAGAGGCTAATGGACATGCAACTAAGGGGCACTCAATAAGTAGTAAGGGCCCCATGCGACACCCCAAACTAAAAACAAAGCAAGCCAAACAACTTCCTCCTCCTCCTTCGATACCCCTTCTCCCCACTCCAAAACTAGCCCCTGTCAAGCAACCCCCACCCGAGCCCCAACCCCAAGCCCAACAAGCACAAGGATGGCAATCATGGCGAGGCCCAATGACGAGTCCCACGGCAAAGGCTAAAGTGGAGGAAGAACTATCACCTAGTAGCTCTTAAGGAGATTTGCAAGTACCAAAAGAGCACAAACCTACTCATCAGGAAAGTGCCCTTTGTACACTTAGTGAAGAAAATCCGTCACTCTTATGGATTATCAATTTTGCATGCAAGGGATTGTAGTGGAGGCTATCCACAAAGCTATTGAAGTGTACCTTGTCACTCTTTTTTAGGATGCATCTCTACATAATTCATGCCACCTGGGTGACCATCATGTAGAGAGACATACAATTAACTAGACGAATAAGAGGGGATGGAGATTGGAGCTGCCAAGGCCCTATAGTTTTTGCAACACAATGCAATACGATGTATTTTGTGAACTTCGACATGTAATGAAAAACCTTTTCTTTTTATTGTGCCTCGAATGTCTCATATTGTTGTGCATGATTATGTAATTATTAAATTTGCAACATCAATTGAGAACTTAACAATTAAGTAGAGCAAGAAATTGGTTATCAAGCCAATGGTCTAGTTAACCTTTCTACATTTCCAAATGATAAGTTAGCATGCATCAAACAAGCAATGAAGTGTAGGGAAATTTTAAATTTTTTATTAGTACAAATTTTGTGGTTTGAAAAGGTCAATCTGCTTATTTTTGTCCCAGAATGATAAAAAGTAATCCTAGAAATTGCATTTGAGCTATCTTGTAGCCCCTAGATGCCACGATTCGTGAATGGGCAGGACATAAGTTCAAAAAATCCTTTAACCTTATCACAATTGAACACTAAAAAATAGACTATATGCTTGAGAGATAGATTGCAATAAAAATATAAGTGTATTATAGTGCAAAGTACAAAGGGATTTTGCTTTATAGGACTATGCTTACAATGCTAGAGCTCAGTACAACTTTCAAGCCATCTTCAAGCACTTGATTTTTTGGTGGGCCTGCTTCTATCTCTTATTGGCCTTTGGTAGAGAAACCCTACCTTGATGCTTTTCTACATGGTAGTCTATCTATCTCCAATGGCTTTTCCAATCCCCACGGCCTGCAGTATCCTTTCATGCAGGCATGTACCAAATACGTGCTTCACCAAATCCTTTTTAACAACAATAATATTGTGCACATTCGAGATGATCGTGGTTGCACATAGCACTTTTGATAGGGCCTTCAGGATAGTGAGCTAAGCTTGTCATCCATCTAGTGTGAAGATGGCATGGACAATGGCTATATTAGTAGTGGGGATCTTGCCAATGTAGTGCCCTATGGAGGTATGCTTCCCGAACGCTACTTAGTTCTTCTTGCAACTTGAAAAATCGTTGATGTCAAGTGCAGCCTACATTGACATAAAATTAGCTCAAAATTGTATACATTGTAAAACAAAGCATCTAGACAAATTATTAATACACTTACTTCCTAGTCAACATCGGCGACAACCTCCGAGGGTTTAGTCAAGTCCACAATTAACTTGGACTCGTCGATTGGGAGGACTTGCTGCTCTTAAAAGGGTACTTGTCCTATCACCAATCTATCCTATGTTTCCTCAAACTCTTGGGTGCCAACCATCACATGCTTCACTAATTCCAAGGCATCTCCAAGAGCTATGAGTGTGTCATCTATGTCTTCTAGCTTTGTGTTGTTGTACTCCATAAGTAGATCATCAAACACAAGGGGGAAGTCATTGGCAATTGCCAGCATCGAGAATGCCTCATCCTCCTTCACTCCAAAAAATTTATCCGCATCATGGAAAAATACAAGGTCTTTGTCATCGATGTTGACTTTCCTCATGCTATCTATGAAATAATATGCATTGATGTGGTAGGGGGCAACCTCATGTTCAAGTGAGCTATCTCCTTAGGTGTTTTTCATAGTGATTATAGCTCTATTGACCATAAGGTCTAGAGATTTTTCCTGTTTTGCAATCTATTTGCTTCCTTTTTAGCATTGTCTATTGGTGAAGGCTTTGGATTAGGGGCATCCTTTAGTAAGCCTCCCACTTGCTCTTCGGCATCCACTATGACTATAGGTGGGTCCTCACTTTCATTGAGCAACAAAAAAAAAGTGGTATTCCATGAGAGAGCGTCAATGCCATATTGATCAAAGCTATATTCCCTACCTTTCCAACAAGGAGTGAGGTGCTTGTAGTAGGCAGGGGTCAGATTTTTATAGAAACAACGTAGTCGTTTTTGAAATGCCTTTTTTCCATTGCTATACATCAAGAGATTGCATATGGCACCCATTCCTCAAAATCCTGGAACCCAACAATATAATCTCATAAGTATATGTTCATGTACTCGAGAGGGCATTGCATGCTTGGACCATGCCACAATATTGTATCATGGTACTTGATATTGGGATAAAAGATCTTATAAAGATATGATATCCCGATATGAATTCCTACCCTAAAAGAATTGCACAAAGCTATCAAGAGTGTGATCCATTGTGGAAGAAGAGGTGGAGGCAAGAGCAAGGATGCTTGGGAGAGGAGAAGTGGTTAGAGAGTTGGAAAATGAAAATGAGACCAAGTGACTAGGTTTTTTAGGCCATAGACCTAGAGTTTTAGTTTTTTCTTAATCCATTAAAATCTATTAATAAAATTTTGAAAATTTCAAAAAAAACATCAAACAATCTAAAATATAGAATGTTAGAGAATCTAAAATATGAATGAAGCATTAAAAAATAAAATCTGATGATCTATTCATCACTAATTTCTGACACGTCATTTTGTACATAGATTTTCACTTGTTGCAAAGCACTCGATAGCATATAATTATTCTCTATTATTTTTCCCATGTGAAAGAAAAAAAATAAATAAGATTCAAACTACAATGTCCTAATCAAAATAAAAAATTCAAACATTAAACAAGCTCACCTTTCTGCCACTAATATAAAAGTTGAAGCTTTCTGTACGAACGCTTCCCATCAAGACTAGATGCTCCGATAGATTTAAGAGACTCCAATAATCACTCATTATGATTGACTCAATCATTTCACTTGGCATATAAATTTGAATATCAAATTTTGTCACATGTCTTCATTGGACTCCAAGGGAATCCATTAGCTTGCTTTCTTCATCCAAGGTCGATAATAGAGCACATGTACAATGATGAATGTGTAATCAAGTAACGAAATGTAACACTAGAGACCACCATTCTATATGAAAATAAATCACCTGTGTGCACCATATCCACCTCATTCCATCCTTTTTCAAAGTTGGAATTAAGTAAGTCCTCTGTTATATTCTTACATATGAACATGGAGGGACATTGATGCACATTAGTGCTTTTGCAGATAAATGCAAAAACATGAATCAGTACAAAACATGAAAGACCCACTAATCTTGAAGCTCTCTCAAATCTCAATGAGCTATGAATGTCATGTATAATCTTTATTTTTAATATCTAAAGCATCCACTCATCGGGAATGGACCACTCCAAAAAATTGAAAGGTGGACAATGAAGTAATTCAAGTGAACCATATGAATCAACTTATGTAGGCATTATATACATGAACTTATAGAAAAAAATATTGCATTATAAAAGATATTGTGATGACTTTCCAATCACCATTATCTCACCCACATCTATATGCAGAGCCATGTATGTCTTAGACAAGCTTCCCAAAGACTAGTGCTCAACAAGATTTGAAGGGAAAATATTTGACAAGAAAGAAGAAGTAAAAACCTCAAAAACATATGAGAAGTTAAGAACATAAAAGCAGTGACTTACAATTAGAGGGGAAAAATTTTCAAGTAGTCCTAGGAGATAGCTTCAAGTCCTTCACACCATACACATGTTGAACTAATGCAACAAGACCACCATCTCAAGCCTTCCGAAACCCAAGCACTCAACCCTTCCAATGATTTTGTAGTACACCACACAATGACAAACTTTATGAGGCCCTATTTGCTGAAGGCTACATATAGACCCATGAATCCTTCTTGAACAATGTTGCTTCCCATTTTCCATGTTCATCCTTTGTATTTTCCTTTGTATTGTGTGCATAGACAGTAGATATGGAATCATGGGGTCACCTTTGCTAACATGTAGATGCCATTAGTATGGTAATGAAAGTAAGGAGGGCTATGTGGCTATGGCTATGTGACCACAAAGAGATGAGAAAGTTTGTGGAATGGAAATATAAAATTACCATGGAAGAAAGAGAAGAAGTTGGGTGTTGGGTGGCTATGGTTGGTGGGAGAATATGGGGGCTCTATGGCTATGGCTATGCTTAGAAGAAAGAGAGAGGTTGGATGCTATGTGGCTATGGTTGGGAGAAGCTCGGGGTTGTGTGGCTATGGCTATGTGAGGATAGAAAGATGAGAAGATTTGTGGAATGGAGGTAATAGAATGACCATGGAAGAAGGAGAGAAGCTAGGTGTGTTGTATGGCTATGGTTGAGAGAAGCTTAGGCTACGTGGCTATGGCTGAGGGAAGCTGGTAGCACAGAAAGCTAAGAAGATTTGTGGGAATGGAGCTAAGAGAATGACTAAACTAAAAGAATATCTTGCAGAAAGCTACCAAAAAATGCATTTTTGGAGGGGGAAACTTTTCAAATTTTGGATCATTTTTTGGATGCCTAGTGGGACCCCCTGGACATGGGATGGTAATGGTAAAAGTGGGGGGGGGAGGGGACATATTGTTTGTTTTATTGCAGGTATTTCTTGAAGAAGAGATATGGCTAATATGTACTATGGGGGACTGTGTGGTTTGGGATCATTCAAAATGACCACCATCTTATTACTCTTTCCTATTATACTCTTTTGAGACTTATAGTACCCAATTGGCATTAATGGCATCTCTTGAGTAGGTGCTAGTCCTATCCTTTGTCTCTCTACAACACTGACAAGCTAGATGGAATTGAGATGGCAAGCTCAACATGTGCGGACATTGATGATGGACCGCCGCCTAGCTAGATGGGTTTACACGTCTACACTTGGCACATTGGTGGACATTATGATACTCACATGGCCACTGACTTATTACTTATTATATTTAGTTTGTTACACCTACCTACAGCTGGCAACAAAGATATAGTGTCAGTCAATTAATGTAGTCTATTATGCATTGTTTAACTTAGTAGGTCATTTTCCTTTATGTTGTATCTTATCTATACTTTGTGTACATTGTATAGTTTGTAGAAGAAGAAGAAGAAATCTTCAAGAAAACGTTTTGGCCTCCATCTCTCTTCATGTGTTCTTGAGTGAGCTTCCTCTTGTGTATACAATGTGTGTTTGGCGCAACAGCTCAAGCAAGTCCCCCCACCATGTGATTCTTGGCATGGTATCAAAGGGGCGCCACTGAGAGAGGCCGATTTTGAAGGTTGAAGTGAAAGAAAAGAATCAAGTTTTGAGCAAGAAACCAACAGGTAAGAAGCTCTCCCATTCTTCCACTCTTTCTCTTGGATAGTGCTTGTGGAGGCATCGGAAGCAGGTAGAGTGAAAATCTTAGATTGCTATGAGACTTGGTGTGCAAGCAAAGCATTGTATATTTTGCATGCAATTCTTTTGGGCATCTAAGGCCATTTCATGCCCCATTTTAGAGCCGCAAGGTTGCGGACAGCAATTTCAAGGGTATACTATGATTTTAGCTATATTGACCGAAAGTGGATGCATAGGTTATATATTTTGAATCTGTAATTTTTGAGGTGTTTGTCAAGAAGAAAACATAAGATTTATCTGTAAACAGGTTGTAGATTACATGTAGTATTGAGCAATTAGTGAAAAAGGTTGCTTGGTATATTGGTATGCACTCGTTGTGAAAGGTTGCAGAAGACTAGCTTGCTATGTTGTATCATTTTTTGTGATAATGGCAGAGAACATTGGAAATCCCATTATTAAGAAGCTTGACAAGAACAACTACCCTTCATGGTGCAAGTTCTGTGTGATGAACTTCCTCATTGTAAAGGGCCTTTATGAGTTTGTTTCAGGTGAAGTAAAGGAGCCAAAGCTTAGTATCCCTCCGACTGCAAATGAATTAAAGTTATGGAAAGAAGGAATGCAAAAGACAAAAAGGTGATGTATTGGCCATCTACAATCATTGATAATACTATGTTAGGACATATTAGGAATGCAGAAACTTTGCATGCAGCTTGGACAAATTTTGAGAGCATATTTTCAGTAAATACAAAGGCATGAAAGATTCAACTCAAGCAAGAGTTGAATACCTTGAAGAAAGGAAAAATGTCTGTCAATGAGTATGTTTTGAAGGTGAGGAGCATTACAGATGCTTTAGCATCGATTGATGCAATGCTTGATGATGATGATTTGGTTTCATCCACTTTGAGTGGCTTTCACAATGAGAAGGCATGGAAATCATTTGTCATTTCTATACGTACAGAAGCCATTTCTAGATTTTGATGAGCTGATCTCTCTCATGATTACCAAAGAGATCAATATGTGGGGTGATTTGTCTGAAAGAAATGGTGAAAAGGTCTCCAAGCATTTTATTCAAGTTTTTATTTAGGCTAAAGAGCTCTTGCATTTCTTAGTTTGGGCATAATGTTCACTTGAATGCAATCTAGGTCACCATTAAAAAAGAGAGGCTTCTCCCTAGGGTCAAGGGTCTTCACATCACTTGGTGTTGACCCTCTCATGTACTGTACACCATACGGGTCACCACCAAGAAAGGCAGGCCCCTGAGAGTGGCAAGCAAAAGGGATTGCTTGGTGTTGCCCCTATTGATGTTGACCCTTATGTGCACTTGAATGCACTATGGTTCACCACCAAGCAAAGGATTCCTAATTTAAAGCAATTTGTTTACTTGGATAATCATTTTTTACTTTTGGATTTTCTATTGGGAACAAGAAACAACAAGATTGATTTGGTATTTGAGGATGACATGGAGGAGAACCCGGATGAAAAGCTACATATGTTCCTTTACAATGTTGGCACTCACTCACATGCTCCCAAGTTGTCGTGCATGTTCAACTTGTCGCTTCCTATCGAGAAAGTATTGGGCTCCTTTGGGAACATGCTATTGGCCAAGAAAATGGAGGAATTCTGAAGAATCACGTCATCTAGCATGGTGACTATTGATGTAGAGGAATATGTTCACCTGGATGGCTTTGTGACCAACAAAGTTGCCAAGATCCAAGTCGATGGACAAATTACCTGCCAGTGCACACAGGGGCACAAAGGATCTTCCATACACTCAAAGATGTCTTGTCTACTACATTCTTCCTTTGGGTTCCTTTGCTAATTGCATCTCTTGCCGGTTGGGAATGGCTTGCCAAGGGACTTCACAAACATTGTACACTGGCGCAACAAGACAACCTGCTACTACTAATAGAGAGGTTGATGAGGTAGAGGTGATTGTATTGATGCATAGGAGAAGGCAACAGAGGCTACTTAGTAAAGGCACAATTTTGACAAAGCCCTAGCCCTTCCAACCTAGAGGATGCGCTACCACTAGATTCATATGCCAAGGAAAGAGACATACATGTCTTTTTCATGCCTACATTTAGGATGTTAGATGACCATGATTATGTGTTGCAAGTCAACATAATAAGTTCTTTAGACATGCTCGAGGATTATGGTCTCGCTACCTTGGCCCAATTCGGTAAGGCTATAGACAACAACGGATGACATATATCTACATCTCTTGGCCAATATTGTAGTCAAAGATGCAAAATGGACTTTGGGTGAGGAGATCCTCAAAGGGCTTGAAGTGAAGGCCAAGGCCTATGAGTAGTGGCAATGGCCTACTAAAAAGGAAAGACGAGCAATAATGCAAAGACTCAACATAACGAACATGGGACAACATGAAATGTCAATGCCACAAGAATCCAAGGGTGGCACAATCCTTTTTTGTGGACATTGCAGTTGCTTGAAAGTGATGAAAATCAACTAGTATCTAGTTTATATGCTCTTCGTATTCTTAGTCTACAATGGTTATTGGATTCTTTTCTAAGAATGTTTATTTGCAAGCAGGTGCTACAATTGATAGCAATGACTTCCTTATGTGAGTAGGGGGCTTAAGGACATTGGTGGTTGTCGGCAGCTCCAAGACAATAGGCCATAAAAAAGATGTCGACCTCTCACAACACATTGGAAAGTTGGTTCATACAAAGGTACATACATGCAAATACACTTTTGAGCAATGTATTATAGAGAAAGATTGTATATTGATCTGAATAAATCACTTTGCTGTTACAAATTATAATTTTTCACAGTGAATATTCTCCAGACAATGCAAGGCTCCCCATTTTTGCACCTAAGGTGCTTTACTAGGTTTTATGGAGGATATGCACTTCCAACAATGAATGCAAAGAAAATAGTTCTAGTCAAGAAGTGTCATGCATTGCAAGTGTTTGGGATTGGATATGAATGCCAATCTTTGAGGGTCCCTTACTACGTGCACCTCTCATGCCATTGCAATGGTCGTCTAGGAACTGGGTGACTTGTATCCTTACACAAAACAAGAATTCTTGAGGTGGACAAAGTGCATGATTCCTATAGAGCATGCCCCTCAAGGAGTGTTGGGTATAGAATCACTACCTCCAACGGAGCCAGCACCACTTATACAGCTCCCAACATCGGGTGATGAGAGTGATGAGCACAAGGAAATGTCAGCAAAGAAGATGAAACCCTATGTTGCGTAGCAAGGAATGAATGCTTGCTTATCCACTCCTTGAGCCCCATCTCTAGACTTGTCTCTCCTTGGAGGCCAACTATTGCAAAAAAAATTCATTTGTACATGAGTTATTGTATGCTTCTTATCTCTTTTGTTTCAATCTTTCTAATGCAAGAGCAATGTTCGAGTTTTGAGACGTCCTTTTTACTTCTTCTGACCTCATTTTGTGCCAAATTAATTTGTAAAACCACTAGAAAACTTTCAATAATGGTTTTCCTTTTTTGTTCACCACCACTGTGTTTTGTATGCCTAAAGTATCTGGTCCTTGCTTGGTAATGAGACTTCTCCATTCCTTGGGCATTCCTTGGATAGACCAAATTGACAAACTCCCATATTGTCTCACAAACCAAGGGTTGTGGCTATAAATGATATATTGTGGATTAGAAAAAAGAGATAGAATTAGTTAAGTGCTAAGTATTAAGTTCTAGTGAGGGTCACTACCAAAAAGCAAGAAAAGCACCACCCTCAAAAAGGAATGGGCCCATATCACTTGGTAGTGACCCCTTGTGCAAGTGTCACTAAGGTCTCATATTTTCTTTCCCTTTCTTCCGAAAGTTTTTTTTTTAATAGTCAAAGGAACTTCCTTACCATATAGTCGTGAAATTATTCTCTCCCCAAGCATCCTTCATGGAGGTTTTGTACTTGTCGTGAGGGCCTTCTTGAAGGTCAGGAGGTCCTCAATGGTCCAAGTTGTTTTATCACAATATAGGAATATTGTGTCCAATACCTCCTAGAATTCGGCCTTCATGTTCCTTACTCTTCCATCATCCCCATGGTCTTTAACCACATTGTGTAGCACTTTCCACTAGTTGTGATGAACGTGGAAAGAACCTTTTTTGGGCTTTCCATGGAAGCCCAAAAACCTTCTGGCCTTAACCCCGCATATCAAGGGTTTTCTAGGAATACCATTTCCATTTTTGGATCTTTGAGGATCTTCATCAATCAAAACATTCCCTCTATGGTGGACACCAATGTCTGACAAAACCCTCTCAATACCCATGATAGCACCATCATTGGCCTTTTGGGGTTGCAATTTCCATGCAAATCCAATATACAAATGCAAAATTTCCTAAGCTATTCTGAACAAGGCATACAATGTGCACATGTGGAATTTTGTAAAGGGGATATCTAGAATGGCCTGAAAGTTTGGATCTTTGGTGTGTCGTCGAGAGCCTTATTCCAACAAGCAGATTTGCACTCCTTAGCCATGGCTATGTAGTAAATGCAAGGACTCTTAGGAGTAGCACCTTTTGACACATTATATATACACTTTAGTGTCTTTGAATCCGCGACCATGTGCCACTTCACTTTATGTTGTCCAAACCCTTCGACACTTAGTTTTTCCCTTGATTGTTGAGCACTTATCACCTCAAGTATAGAAGTTTGTTGAAACACCCAATCCAACACGTGAAAATCTTCCATGTCAGCCTACAATGTTCCCAACCACTAGATGCCTTTCTCTGATTGCATGCTAAAGTGCACTGAGCCCTCCGAGCCTTCACCCCCCTCGATGAGTGGCTAAAGAGCCCTGTTCATCAAGGTGATTGGAGCTGCAAGAGGAACACCAAGGAAAAGGGGTTTCTACTACAAGAAAATCTATCTTGTAACATCAACAAGCTTTTGTTTCATTCTTTAGAGAACCATAACAAGGAAAAGAACAAATCTTCACGCAACATCATAGTAGAAATCTCCAACGGATTTGATAGAATCAACCATAATCTTCAACATCTTCATAGAATCCATCAATAGAATAAGAAAAACAAAGGAATACACCATTTTTGAATGGAAATAATCACAAAGTATTCATCTTCATTGTCTTTATATATTTCTCTCTCAATCTCTCATAGACAGACACATTGTTTTGATAGAATTAGCTATATATCACACACACACACACACACACACACACACACACACACACACACACACAAAATCAATCAATCAATAGTACATCCTCTCCTCAATACAATGCTCAATAATGACTCTCAATAATCCTTCTTAGGTCATGGATGCGCCTCCCAAGAGGCATAGGAGGTATGAAAGGGCACCAGAGCCATTACAGTGTCTCTTCATATCTCACAACTATCTCTATCACTCCAGTCTGCTCTTCAGTCTTCAGCAGATGCTTCTTCCATTTGTTTTAGCTATTTTGAACTTAGATTCATCCTTTCCAAAAGTTAGAAAACTTTTCCAAAGTCAGGCATACATTCCACAAAACACTTACAGAAGATCTACAGAACAGAACATGAACAAAAACAGAACTGAGACAGAGGCTCTACAGAAAGTCTACAGAGAGTTACAGAAGGTCAACAAAGAACAACAAAACCTCATAACTCATACTAAAACCATTCCAAACTATCAAAAACTATTCAATAAGCTTTCAAAATATTTCAACCTTCATCAATCATCAATCCATGCTTCATACAAAAGAAAATCAGAACAAAACAGAAGCTAAACAGAAGGTATTAGAACCAATCAAAACCTCAACAGAACCTATCAGAACATCACATAGCTTCATATTTCTACTAAAAATCATCATGAGCTTCCAAAATGTAATCAATATCATCCAAAACACTCTTAAACACTTCCAAAACAACTAATCATCACTCAAAATCCATCAAAAACAACCATTCAGGCCTCAAGAACAGCAAAAATCAACCAAAAAATCTAGTCATTTCAGCATTCAACATATCCCCACACTTAGAAAGGAAGCGTCCTCGTGACCTAAGAAAAAGAAGAATATAAGTTTAATAATGAGATCAACTCAAGCTTTTTTAGCATCTTCAATAATCCACCCAACCATGACCCCAACTTATCACCTGTATCTAAGAAAGAATACAACTAAACGAAAACACCGTTATGCATTAACACATCTTATAAACAATAGAAAGTCATGACAAATTCGTAAAGGATATAAGAGGTTCCTTAGCTTTGCATCATAGGCTTTCCATCCACCATCACCAGCAGTGTCAATAGTCAAAAATAGAGCTCTCGAACAAATCCATTATTCAACCAGCACAAACTCATTACATAAAAATTAATATAGCACAAACAAAAAATAACCATCTAAATGGAACCTCCAAAGAAAAGATATATCATTAAAAAGCATAAAAGATGCATCCAGGGGTATCAATGAAGATGATCCCTCTTGAAAGCTTGATGATTATGAAAATGATCCATGGATAAGGATTCATCTACAAAAGATTTTGGAGGATTCTGAAAGAATTGAAGGCAGCACATCCTTTCTAGCAAAACAAGATATCTGCTAGGTAGAGAAAGGGCATGAAAATATAGGACATCCAATTGTTGGGAATCAATGTTCACATTGACATTCATACAAAGCTTGGAATTGGCCTTTTGATCGTTATGGGAATGCCTATGCATATATGCTAGGTACCAAGCAAAATGGGCTATCAATCTCACCGAAGAATCTAGAGATTGTGAATATTGTTGGACAAAATAGAGATAATTTTGGTACGCTTGACTAGCAGTTGTCCAGTCCCCTGGAATTAATGGCCAATTAATATGTGGTCCCGTAAGATAATCAGTTGAGCTACATCCTCTTCTTCTTGGAATCTGCTGATCAAATCCTTCATACCCACTAACTAACTGAGGGGGTTCAGAAATAGAAGTGACAGGAGATGGAAGATGAAATAGTAAAAGAGGATGAAGAGATGGGTAGGTAAAATCATAAAATGAGGAATAAGCTAAAGAAGGATCAATTGAAAATTTAGGTGAATCAGTTAAGAAATGTGTTAATTGATAAGCAGGAAAAGTAGAAGGTATATGGATAGATGGTGAAGGACAAGATGGAGAAGGGGAAAAGACTAGATCTTCAATGAAAGAACAATAGGTAAAGATTGTAATTTGAGGAGAACCCCGAGGTTGGAAAAGGAAAGGTAAGATGGCTGCTGAGTTGGATTGATAAAGGGAAAAATAAGCATCATAGCGATGGGCCATTTGTTGATAATAAAATAAGCTAGGAACACAGGGACCTAAAACAAATCGTCGATAGTAGGCATCAAAGAAGGATGAATCAAAGGGATGGTTCTTGGAAAGATAAGCTAAAAGATCCACCCTTAGTTGGTTAGTGTTCTGCACATGAGTAGAGGCTATAGTCAGTTGTTGGTTCAGGACTACAGAATCAATCATTGAATGCCATAAAGTGTTAGGGCAAGCAACCACTTTAGAATAATAGCACTAGAACATTTCATCTATCCTCAATTCCAAATGGTTGACATATAAGGTAGCTTGTAAGACCACATCCCCTACATACCAAGCCAAATTTGCATCATCTGAAATTAACAGATCACCTCGTAGATACATATAAGACAACAGCATGGTATCCAAAGTCACAAAATCTTCAAAGACCATACAGACAACTTTTGTCAGTAAATCAAAAGACCAGGATCCACTCCAACCATCCTCTAGAAGAGGTAGATCCATCATTAAGAGCTTAATATAGAAGGCCAAATTCTACAGCTGATAGTGGACAAAAAAGGAATGGTCAGCAGGAACATACTCCTAAAATTACTCAAATGTAGACCATAATAAATCCATCCTGGACTGCAATCTTTCCACTTTAGCTTGAAACAACGGACATAATGTGGCCTATCTCTAGAGAACTGCCAAGTCCACAGGGGTCAAAGAATGAATTGATTGCATAATAGGGCTCTGTGAAGAAGAACATGACTAGACCAGTTGTTGCTGGTTAAGGTGCTAAATTTGGTTTCTGCTCTAGTCTAAGGTGGTATTTGCTATTTTAAGCTCCTCCGTCTAGGTGGCTAGCAAAGCCTGAAGCTCGTGAGATTCTTTCTACAATCTATCTCGTTCCTCAGTTACATTAACCACTTAAGTATTAGTGTCATCCAACTGAGTGTGCAAACTAGAAATTTCCATTTTTTGAGCATCAATGATCTTACTCTGTTGCTCCATTTGCGTACAAAGATGAGAAAGGCGTTCATGAGCAGAAGCTAGCTCTGCATTCGCCTTTGTCAACTCTTCTTTGGTTTGTTGGACTTCATCATAGCAAGAGGAATAGAGTTGTTGGATACATGTAGTCACTGAGAGCTCAATAGAATGCTGAATATCTTGACATAGGAAGGGAATTGCATCTCCAATTACCAAGCATTGCACTGAAGGGATGAAAATCTCCAGATTACCCTCATGATGTGCTCTAAAAAGATTCAAGGTTGTGAGGAAAACTGGGAGGTGACTGCTAGATTGATCAGGAATGGAGACTAGAGGAGCTAGGGATGATTCAGACACTCGTTTTAAGCGTTTCCTCTGAACTACCACATGAGTGATAGGATCAAGATCCTCAATGATGACATCAAAGTTTTTAGTAGGGGGAGGAGCATCTAGTGGATCAACTATCAGGGTAGGAACTTCCTTTGAAGGGGCAGCATATGCCAAAAAGACAGAAAGATAGGATCCAAATGTAACATTAGTTACATTACCCCTGGTAGCTCTAACAAAGTGTTGATCCATTTTGGACAAAAGGTAGGAACTCCAATCAATCGTTATGCCTTTTAACACTATTCTAGAAGCTGTAAACAACTCCTTTGAAAGGTAATTAGAGGGTGTCTTGGTAGGCATAAACATGTCCTGAAGGAACTGGCATATCTACTTCCACACAGGATTGGAGATCATGGAGACACTAATGCCAAAAGTGGTAAGAACCTTCTTGGGATCCAACACATCATGTGTCTAATTTTGCAACAATTTAAGAATATCGTCATTCGAGAACAGTTGTCTAGCAGTAGGGAAAGAGTCTCCCCGATAGGGTAAAGATAGAGCCTTGCCCAAACTTTTAGGCATCAATTGGACAATTGTTCCTCTGACAAGACCAAACCTCTTACTGTAAGAGGCTAGAAACTTATCACAAGTATCAGTATCCTCTGGAATGAGTGGTAATGAGAGTGCGATGAACTTGGCTAAGTGTGCTTTGCCAATAAGTTCAGACTCCAGCAATAAATAATAATCGTGAGAGACTAATGGGATGTACTGGATTGGAGGAGGAGCTTGAGGCACCATTCAGATAGATTACACACACACCACACACAAACACAATCATAGTGAATGCCTGCAAAACAACAGAATATCCATAAAATCGACCAGAATAAGCACACACAGATGTGACTAATTGATTGATCACCCCAAACAATCCACATCCTAGAAAAAATTCGGCATGACCTCTACACATATGCAACCGAAAGCTTCATGTTATGCAACAAATATGCACCCAAGACCCCGTATCAGGCAGAAAAGAAAACTACAGACGGCATTCATAATCGTATCATATAAGCAAACCATAATACCTCAATAACCCACTCAGGTCATAACTAGAACTTCCGTAAGCAATGACAGCTCGAAAGACTGCATGTACCCATCCCACGAAGCGCATTTATTGAAAAGGGGAAAAAAAAGGGTAGTGAGTGGAATGATTTTAATAAAAGGTTTGTTTTAATAAATTATTAACAATGGGTGAAATTTTATTAGGTTGTAAACCTTAATAAGAAAACTGTGGTTCATTTTTAAATTGTTAATTACAATTTATTAATGTGAAACGGTGCTTTTAACGAATCCCAAACTTCAATACCCAAACTGGGTCTCTAAATGCAGATTCATTAATTAAAAATTAAGTGTGTGTTTAGCACTTTTTGTGTACTGCATGCACTTGTGACGATGGGTTCATTTTTAATAAACTTAGATGTATCTGTAGCACACGAAGTGTATAGTAAGTGAATGACTGGTTCGTTTTAATGAAAAATATGCGTTTGGCACGAGTGCGCGTGGAAAAGTGGGTGATTTAACTTCATTTTAACCATTAACCGTGGTTAAGGGGTGACAAAAAAATAAATAAAGCAGGAAATATAAATACCTAGCAGGCGTGTGTATGCAAGAGACTGAGGGTACATGGATGGATCCCAAGATGCAATGAGTAAAACAAAAAAGCAAAAGCCAC
Source organism: Lygodium microphyllum (assembly GCF_053477565.2). Classification (NCBI taxonomy): domain Eukaryota; kingdom Viridiplantae; phylum Streptophyta; class Polypodiopsida; order Schizaeales; family Lygodiaceae; genus Lygodium; species Lygodium microphyllum. The sequence continues at coordinate 120,942,131 of NC_141162.1, read as the reverse complement.
TACCTTTAAAAAAAAACACCTTATTCTTTTAAAAAAAGAAATATGAAGGTGAGGTTAGTTGGGTCATATTTGGTTTAGTTAATTCCAATTAGTGTTTGGGTGTTGTTATCATTTGTATTGTGATTCATGTGTGTGTTTTTTTTTCTCGTTGTTTGTGTTCTTTTTTTTTAATGTTTGAATTATTACAGTTTTTTTCTTTAAAACAAATTTAATAACTAGCTCTCGACAATCAAACCTAAGTGAAAATTAAGCCATCGAGCTTCAACAATGGATATGTATTTTTTAGTATTTTTTAAACCTATTTTGGAATTTAAAATGAAATTTCGATGAATTTAGGTAAAAGTTTTAGCATTTTGGCCTAAAAATAATAGGGTGATCATGTGTCAAGGCATTTTCAACTTATAAAATATTCCAAAAGTAGTCAAATGCATCGATGGAATTTTTGTGATTTTTTTGAATTTAATTCTGATTTTTATTGACTTTTAATGAATTTTTCTCAATTTTCAATGAATTTTGAAGGACTTTGAATATTCTTAATTGTTTACAATTAATTTTTTGCAATTATGACCAAGAAAATAATCCAAAATTTTTAGTTGATGTTTTGGGGTTTTGTTTTTAATTTTATTGAATTCGCATGGATTTTTATGAATGTTAGTAAATGCTATTAAGTGTTTTTAGGTATTTTTCGCAAGTTTTTGGAAAATAAAAAGAGGTACCCAGGTTGCATGTGAACAACACCGTATGAACGGACAGGCACGCACTGTCGCACGGACAAGTCAAGACGCGTGTCCTTGCGCGTGAACACTCGCGTATAGCAGTGCACGAACACGTTGTGGCGCGTGAACACCCCCACACAAGGTGGGAGGACGAGGTTGGGATGTCAATAGGGTGGCGGCAGATTTCTATGGGAGAATGGGGGCAAAGGAGGCTCAAAGGGCATGGCGGGGGAACGGGGGCCAAGGGAGGTGTGTTCGTGTCCTTTCGCATTTGGTGGTGGGGGGGTGGACAAGGGGGGGGCCTGGGCAAGGGGGTTGGAAAAGGGTGGGGGACACGGGCGGGTGTGGGGGGGGGAGGGGAGAAGTTGGGAGGGGCGACGGAGGGAGGAGTCGGGGGAGGCAGACGAGGGAGGAGTCAAGGGGAGAAGTCGGAGGGAAGCGGGGAGAGGCAGACGAGGAGCGGCGGAGGGGAGGAGGGAGAAAAAGAAGGAAAGGAGAAGGAGGGGGGAGAAGAAGAAGGAAAGAGGAGGAAGGGGAGAGAAAAAGAAGAAGAAGAAGGAGGAGGAGGAGGAGGAGGAGGAGGAGGAGGAGATGGCAATGGCGATGGCGAAGGGGAGGAGGGAGGAGGAGGGGAAGAGGAGATGGGGAGAAGAAGGAAGAGAAAGGGAGGAGGAGAAATAGGAGGAAGAAGAAGAAGAAGAAGAAGAAGAGGAGGAAGAGGAGGAAGAGGAAAATCAAGGAGAGAGAAAGAAGAAGAGAGAGAGTGAGAGGAGAAGGGGAGGGGGAAACCGTCCGGTGGGGGGTGTTTGAAAAAATACATTTAAAAATATTTAATTAATAAAAAGTTAAAAAATTCAAGATAAACGAGTAAAGGAAGTTCCCCCCCTCCTCCCACACAGAAGCGCGGGGCGAGGGGAAAAAAAAATTGCAGTGGCGAGAAGCAACGGGGGACCGAGACGGCAACAGGGAAGGCGCGGACGCCACGGAGGCATCATGAGGCGCGTAAAAGCAAAAACACACGCGTTCACGCGCAAGGCGAGGCACGTAGGGACACGACAAAACAAAGAAAATTTAATAACAGGCAAACCATGAGCCGAAATGCAATGCAGTAAAAAGGAAAATTGTGCGAGGGGGAGACTGCGAAAAAGTACAACGGGGTGTCCAAGAACAAGTCAGAGCGTTCACATGGAAAAAATGCAAAAATTAGACCCAAAAATGCATACGATAAATAAAATCAAAAAATCTATTTGCCAAATTGAAATGTGGGAAAAAGACCCTATCATGTCAGAACATCGTTCCGACGGAGATAAGACCTGGTCACCTGGAAAAAACAAAAAAATCACCCCCGAAATGGGACACAGAAATTAATATAAAAAGATCCGAGCACTAGAACAAAGGGCAACAAAAAGAAAAAATGTCAGCGGGAAGGGGATTCACAAGGCGAGCATAATAAAATGCATATCCAAGGGAATAAGGAGGGGTTCACATGCGAAAAATGTGAAAATCGACCCCAAAAACATATACAAGAATTAATATCAAAAAATCCATTAGCTGAAACCAAGTGAGGGAAGAAGAAAAAATGTGAAAAATTTTGTGCTCGACAATCCTATCACATGAGAACACAGTGCCGAGAAAGAGAAACCCCATTCGCATGGAAAAACCCCAAAAATTATATCTGAAACAGGATTCGAAAATTAATACTGAATGATCCGTGCATCGGAATGGAAGACAGTAAAAATGAAAAATGTCAGGACACATATAATCCGCAGGGCTGTTACATCAAATCTCAGTTCGGATGGGGTTAGGAGGCATTCACATGGAAAAAACAAAAAAATGGAGCTCAAAAACACCAATAAAAATTAATAACAAAAAATCCAGAGAGCAAATCAGGGCAGAGGGAAAAGAAGAATTGTGCAGAAAGGGTTTCTAAACAAGGCTATCTAGTCATAATTGAATTTGGAGGAGAATAGAACATGTTCATATGGAAAAAGGGTAAAAATACTCACGAAAAGGATACGAAAATCCGCAAAGATTAATAAAGGACAAACCGTATGGTGGAATAATAGGCAAGTAAAAGGAAAAATATCAAGGGAAAGGCATAGGACAAGGCTGGCACATTAAATCACTGTTCTGAAGTGATAAGGACACGTTCACATGGAAATACATCCAAGTGTTGAGAATTGCTTCAAAAATTAATAACACAAAAAATGAAAAATTTGCACAATAAAAGCAACCACAAGGGAAATAGCCTCGACAACAAGGGGTACGAGGGTGGGTGGGTGAGGAAGGGACCCCATCAGGGCAAAACTAGTACATGGTAGACACTCATGATTGGGTAAAGACATATGCAAGGGGTATGCACATCAGACGCGCAAGGACGCATCCCCACACTTAAGACCTTACCGGTTAGGATAGATTGATCGACACGGACGCGGACCTATCAACCGACTGGATGCTGGTGTCCCCACACTTAAGACATAACATGCACTTGCAAACAGAAAGGTAGACCACCAGTTCTTCTTCTGGAAGATTGAGACCCACTTTCAAGTGACGTTCAGTACCGTCAATATCCACGAATGTCACTTGCCTTTCACCTTCCACTTCGGAGATAAATGTCCCACTGATTGCTTCTGGATAAAGATCTGACTCCTTCAAGGGAGTAGTGTCATCGTCTGATATTTAACTAGAACCAGTGTCCTCCTGAACAATTCACTCATTCATTAAGAAAAAAGTGAACTCACGAATGGGCCTTTTAGCCCCCCCCTTTCCTCCTTAAAACAAGGAAAAGAGGAGAGAAGAATAGTAAAATAATCCTCTTCTCTCTCCACTTCTGCAATCTCATTTTTTCTTTTTTATATTATCTACAAAGATATACTCAGATTCCTTCTCTCTCCTCATTCAAGAAGTCTTTTTCAACCAAATTTTATATTAAAAAAGGAGTTAGTTACGGGAGTGTGGTGCTTCGTTTTCAATGCAAAATGATTAGTAGATACGAGGAAATTGATTTTTTAATTGAGAACAATGAAAATGAAATTTCGAAAGTTCCTTTTAAGATATTTTGGGAAATTTTTATATTCTAGCTTTTGGTTAAAAAAACAAACCAAGTGGTCAAATTTCGTGTTTTTTGGAGATGTTTTTGGAGGTAAAATAGAAATATCTAAAATACGAAAAGTCTTGGACATCCCTACCCTCTGTGCTATTTTCCCCCATATCTATACTCTCTCATGGCTCTATTGTGACCTCTTCTCTGTGTTTATGCAACCTTCATTAACAGAGTGAATTACTTACACCCTCCTTTCCCTTGGCACCTTTGTGTGCCTCTCTGTGCATCTCCACTCTACCTCCTGTGACAACCAAGTAGGCTCCCCATTTCTATTAATAGTAAAATGAATACATGAAAGAAGGAGCTACATATTGAGGTAGAGATTGAATATGCCACATTATTCAAAAGAACCCAGTGTACCAGTGTCAACTCTCAGGTTTTGCAAAGTTACAGGCAAATGGGATTGAAACATGTGGGTTTTTGGGTTGATGGGGGAATCTACCCAATTGACCCCTAAAACAATAGACCTCCAACTTTCTCAGGAATCACAAATTTGCTGAAGTATGTGTGTGAGGATGAAAATGGGCTACTCGCTTATACTATATAGCTCAATGATCAGGCATTCAAAGTATTTACAACTTGCTAAGCAACCGTAAAAAATTGCCATGATGTGATCGTTGCACATCAACTTCATATACAACAGCTCATAGGACAAGTGTTACAACTGAATGGCACTATAATTCAACAAAACAATCAAATTATTTCAATGCAAGACACTATCCATGACATTTTTATCTCATATGAGGAGGCAAAGGCACAATTGGACGACTTGAGAAAGACCAATAGCAAGCTAACACAGTAGCACAAACAAAAGAAGAAGCCAATCAATGAGTTAATTGTGAATAGTGGCTAGGTGGAAGTGACATATCAAAGCATGTAAGGTAGAGAACCTAGGTGAGGGTGAGGTTGGATTGTGTATTAGTAGATTGCTGAAGGCAAGTACATTGGAAAACACTTTGAGCAATCCTAAGTTTAAGGTTGTGAAGGAAAAGGTGATTGAGTGCACATTAAAAGATGTATCAAATGAGTTCTTAGTTGTGGATGCACAATCTATTTGTGACAGGGCCAGTATTAGCACAACGACTTACTCAAAGATATTCAAAGGTGTGAAGGCAAGGTTTGGTCGTGTGCTGAAGAGAAATAGAATCTGCCTCTTCCTCAACCTTCAAAGTTAATAAAGACCCAACGGCAACTTAATACAGAGGTTTTGGAGCTGATAGGAGATCCCATGCATGTTAATGTATGGAAACACTAAAGGTTGGGATCAAAAATGCATATGAGGTGAAGTTTATTGAACTCAACAATTACTATTTAGATTTGTAAAGGTGCAATCGACAATGGTAATATAATACAATATGTCTATTAAGGAATGTAATGGTAGATTGCAGTTTGTTATAAAATTAGATGAAAGTGAGGTCATTAAAGGAGTGAAGCTTAAAAGAGTTAGTTTAACTCTGATGAATAGAGCTTTACAATTCGATAAGAACAACCCAGGGAACTTTAATGTTCACCAATGATGAAAGATCCAAGACCAGACATCAATAAGACATCATGAGCATATAGGCTATGTAGCCTCCAATTAGAGTATCCACAGACATCAAGTATATCCCAAATACAACTCTGGCAAGCTAGGAAATATCCCAAGTTTCGGGAAGCCAGATGCAATCCAAGACAAGGCACTAGTAGCAATCAACTCCAAACAATGTAACTAGCATGTAGTAGTGGCATAGGCTAAGCATGTCAAGGCTGGTCAGACATAGGTAACATACATAACATATGTACATCCAAGACGGAGCATCAAATGCATTCCAAAGTCAAGCTCAAGCTCAAATGAAGATCCAAAACCAAATACAAGTTCGATGTCGTACCTGGAAGGTCAATACTTCATTGCATATCCAAAAGACATAGCCCGAAACCAATAGGCATAACCAAACTGGAGGTAAAATAACCTGTCAACCAAGGTAACATAAATCCCAACCAACAACAAAGTGAAGTCATCCAAATCAAGGCTCAATAACTCTCAAATAGCATATCTGAGCATAAACCATGATGACCAAGCATCAATACATCCAACAAGACTCATGAATGTCAACAAAGAGCATTATGCATAAGCCATCCCTGATAAAACCTTGCTACCCAAACAATGTACAGCAGTAAATCCTTGCATAAATTGAGCTATGGAAGCTCAAAGCAAGTCCCAAAGCATCTCAAAACATTAAGAAAACATCCCCAAAGCATATGGGCATCAAATAGCAAGCCTTGGGAGCATCACATAAGGTAAGGCCATGACATTTTCTTATTGTAAATCAACTCAGATCTGTTGCAAAAAATGCTATGATCAGAATTTGGTAGATTTGACGTCGCCATCGCCTCCGGAGAATGCCAAAACCCCAAGTTAGACTTTTATCGTGCCTAAATTGGATTCTAGATGCCTGAGATATGAGAAAAAATGGGATTTTTGAGCTAGATTTTGAAACATGTGCAAGAAAAATGTGAGCTGCTATTGTGGGGCCTGCTGGTTATGCTGAGGATAGGGGAGAAAATGGGGGCATACAAGGTGCCCAATGAAGCCAAGGAACACCTACAAAGAGCCTATGAGGGCCACGAAGAGGCGGGAGATGAAATCTTACCTCGAGGGGAAGAAGCCATGGCTGGCATTGAAGCTCCAAGCTCTAGGTCTTCAATCCAGGCTGAAGTAATGCCAGGCCAAGCTCCATGATTAACCTCTGATCCAAAGCTTTGATACTAGTTGAAAGGTGAGAAGGATCGAAGCTTGCTTGGAAGTGAGCTATGGCGGAGAGCAAGAGCAAGAAGAAAGACAAACACAAATGGGAACTCCAATAGTCACAATGTGATTGGGATTTTCTTTATTCAAACTGTCATTAAAAGAATAAAGAATAAAGTGACGTTGATGGGCGCCCGCCACCTGCAATGTTCAATAGTGGGTACTGTCAGTATAGTAATACACAAGCGGCTAGGCAAAGGCGCCTTTACCCCCAACATTTAGTGCTTTTTATTTTTGAATATAAAATATTTTTTGGTACTCTCCATTGCTTGGTGAGCCCCCATCCCTTGCCGAGGGGGCCCATCGCTTGGTAGTAAGCCTTGTGAACTTTATCGAAGGGCCCCCATCATTTGGTAGCTTCTAGTATTTTTGGTACTATTTAATCATTTTTATTTTTGAATCTTAAATATTTTATGGTACATGGTATATTCTTTTGTATATTTTGGTACATTATGATTTAGCTTTTGGTGCTTTTCGATAATATTAGTACTATTGGGTACTTTAGTTATGGCATTTTCATGTTTGTCCTACAAATGGAATGTGCTTCGCTCACTACTGAGAGTCAAGAGGCTAAGACCCATAGCGATTTTCTTAAAATGCTGATTACACAACTAGAGGAAGGAAAAAGGTTTGCATTGTTTCCTAAACCCCAAGTTGTGGATGGAGGTAACAGAATCCTTGTTTTAGGGACTTGTGCTACTTGTGGGGAGACTTTAGACTCCGCCTATGTGGTGGGTTCTTTCATGTTGGCCTAGAGGTACTAGTATCACCCCCTATATTTTGCTGCCACTCTCATAACAAATGACACTTGTGTGGAAGCTAATGCAATCATTGAATCTCCAAAGTGGCCAAGTGTTGGGTCACAGGTGCACAAGGGATATATTCAAGAGAGTAAGTAACTATTTGCTTCTTTCTCATACTATTTGCCTTTTTCTTTTCCTCTTTTTCTATGGGTCATCTTGTTGAACTTTGTAGATTGCAAGCTAATATGGCATACGCAGATACAACCATGTTGCAAACAAGGACCCAAAGGGTCTTGGACACAGCTCTGGTTATGTCAATGAAGAGGTGCATAGGGACCCTAAAGCAAACAATAACCGGGGTGATGCAAAAATGCATGTGGAAATACCCACTAAGCTTGCTATCTGTGAAGAGCAAGAGGGGAAGTTGGAAGGAGAGGAGGAGCCTGCTATGGTTCCTATCTCTGGAGAGCTGAAGGGGGAGCTGAAAGGAGAGGAGGAGCATACTATGGTTCTTATCTCTGGAGAGAAAGAGGGGGAGCTAGAGGGAGAAGGGGAGCCCACAATGGTTCCTGAAAATGAGCAAAGACGAGGTGAAGATAATATGTAAGATAGTCACTTTTGAGTTTAGCTATTTATTTAGTCTCTTACATATACGTAATTTGTTAACTTATTTTGTAGTCCTAAGAGCCTGGTGGCTCAAAGAGGAGTTTGGCATGGAAGGTAAGCTTCCAGGTGATGCTATTGCAACCAAGGGCATATTGATAATCATTGATTTCAATGCATTGCTTTTGAAGGAATCAAAAGGACCTTCTAAACAAGATTGGCTATTAGAGCAGTCCAAACCAATCCGTGTCAATGACAATTGTTAGTGTATGGTGAGGTCTAGAGCCTAATAGTTCCTACTATCATCGGGGGCCAAAGGAAGTATCATGGTTTGGAGCTATTGCAACAAGCCAAAGCTGATTCAAACTTTGTCTCCATGCTTCCACTACACACTAGCATATGGAAACGATTTAGCTCTCCATTCCTATGTGCTAGTGGTTGAGCTTCATAGTAGTCCATCATATCTAATGGTGAGTACTATTGAGCCATTGCTTCAAGGGTGGATCAAAGATCCCTGCCCATTGGCCTACAGTAGGAAACATCCCATGGATAATGTCACAGATGACTTGTCTCTAATAGTGAAAATTTACTTCATTCAGATGGAGGGCTATTTGTATCAGCCTGAAATGCCAAATGTAGGAGTTTTTCCAGTTGTTTATGAGGCCATGAGTGTGAGATCTCTTCCTTGGTCAAAATTGACCAATTTACTAGTTGCCAATCCCTACCAGTTCTTTAGTTCCTGTACACATATGATTATTCTCTCTTCATAGTACTAAAAATACTCCCCGAAGGCTACCTATAGCATGAGCTTGTCAAAAACATGTATTCTTACCTTTTTGAAAATTGGAGTTGAAACTTCTTCATCGCAATTTGTAATAGAGTTCCATGTTATTAAAAGTGATTGCATCTCAAGGTTATATTTGGTTATCGAAATGTTTATAGGAGGAAAACTCTATATAATGTACTTAGGGCCATGATGGAAAGATGCAACATATCTCCATCATTAAAAGGGAAGGAGTAAAAATTCTTGTTGAATTTCCATGGAGCTATTAACAACTTGTTTTAGTATATGCTTGTATATCTATTCAAGTATTTTTGCTAACTAGCTAGAAATCACATTGACTTTACTTGGTTAGATTTGGAATCACGTGCAATAGTATGCTTGTTTGAAGTTGTGTTATTATCAAATATTTGAAAATTTCTTATTTTGGTTAGGTAGTGAGGTAAGGGTTTACTTTAACCTCATTGTTATTTAATATCTTGAGTTTACATGACATTGGTGAGCTTGATTTCTAAATTGAGCTATCTTGTTTGAAATTTTTAACAATGAATGCACATAGAAGCCAATGTTGATACAAAAGTTGATGAACTCTAATCAAAGAGAAGCATATTTCTATAGAAAAACAAAGTGAATACATCACCATGATTCACTCACGAATGAAGATACATATTGGTATGCCCCCACGACACGTGAGGGGTTGAAGTTGTTTTGGTGGAAAAGGGACCCATAGTAAAAAGGCCCCTAAAATGGGATTTTGTCAATGCATCTAGGATTTAAGTGGGCTATAAACTCAAGCATCAACCACTATGCCTATCCTGTGCATTTGAAGAGCTATGAAGAAATATTAGAGTCAAACTTGAAGCAATTGAAAAGGATCCTATTCCTCCATTCAATGGACTATAGTATTCAGACTCATCCTGATTGTATTGTAATCCCATAAAGACTATCTTCATCTATGCTTGAGTCTGATGAGATGACATCCTTACCTTTTCCTTATCTAGCTAAACCATATAATCTATGATTTGGGCACAATTACTTTCGTTCCTTTTTCTTATAACCTCAACTTCTTGCAGCTTATGGTGATGATTATGTGGCCATGCGATGTTGTGGGTGGCAATATGTGGTAATCTCAGGCTTTTATAAATGTCAATGTTGATTATGGTATTGTAATATGCACTACAGGAACTTTCACACAATATGAGATAATCAAAGAACTAAAAAGCCTCATTTTCCACATAGGCACTAGATTGTATGATTACGTTGTGAATATGTGGTCCCTCAATGTTGCGGTTAGTAATAGTAGGTAGTGATCTTTGGGCTTTTAAAAATGTCAATGTTGATTGTATGATTATGTTGTGATTATGTGGTCCCTCAATGTTACGTTGTGATTATGTGGTCCCTCAATGTTGTGGTTAGTGATAGTAGGTAGTGATCTTTAGGCACTAGATTGTATGATTACGTTGTGATTATGTGATCCCTCAATGTTACGTTGTGATTATGTGGTCCCTCAATGTTGCGGTTAGCGATAGTAGGTAGTGATCTTTGGGCTTTTAAAAATGTCAATGTTGACTATGGTATCTTGGGGAGTTATATTGAGGAGGTGACCATCGTGTTGATATGGCCCATTATCACTTGGTGGTGACCTTTGTGTGCTGTGAACCCCCCATGGTTTACCACTAAGTAAAAAAGCTCCATCACAGTAGTGGAGTTCCCTTCCACCACTTGGTGGTGACCTTGGTGGGTCTCAAGGGGGAGCACCACAAGTGCCAAGTGTGATACTATATTGCAGGTGGTGATAGGTGGTGATCCCCAAGTTTTTCAAAATATCAATGTGTGACTATGGTAGCTTGGTGGTGACCCTCTTGGGGGGCTAGTGTGAGAGCCAAACAATGCCAAGTGTGATTATAGCAACATTCTATCCTAGTATTAAACAATAGCCCACTATTATAAAACCCAGCATAACTTTGGTACTATATTCTAAAATCAAATGTTTATTCCAAGATCAATAAGAGTGCATAAGGAAAATAGGGTACAATGTCCAGGTTGTAAAATAGAAGGTGATGGATGGAAATAAATAAACCCCATGTGCATTATATCAATGACAGTGTTGTTGCAATAGTTACAATTTGCAAGCATAGGGCTTGCTATAATGATCATTAGGGTGCCCCCTCCCTACCTTAGAAAAATAGCTTTCACAAGGTGAAATCGCTTGGAGATTTTACTACCACACTAGCCATCTCCAGATCAACATATGTCTTAGAAACTCCTCCAATATCACCATCTAGGCTATCAACTACATCATTATGTCTGTATTGGCTCCCTCAATAGTCTCTTCACCGACCTTTGACCCTACAGCCTTGTCAGTCAACTTTCTATAACTATCAGGACCCATGCCCTTTGTGGCACCTTTTTCCTTCTTGTCAACCCCCCTTCCATCCCCCTTTGGTCTATCAATAGTCCCCCTCCCCACTTTTGGTATCAATAGCATCCGGATCCTCCTCAACCCCAACAACATGTGGTGTTGCCTCATCAATTGAAGAGTCCTTCTCAACCTTGGTGTGCTCCACATCTAGCAGGTCATCCTCGATGTTCTTAAGTTTAGCAACACCAACTCTCAGGTCCAAGTCCTGTGGGACATCTCTCACCCTCTCCATATTGTACAACTCCTCAAACATGGGACTAGAAGTTGATTTTTACAGCCCTAGCCTATCATATTTCGCACTATCTACAGTCTTCCCATCCTAAATGATCTCACCTATATGTTTCTCATTTGCGTAGTAACCACAGGCAATTCAAACTCATGAGCACACCAAATCAGCATTGTAATCTACATGTAAAATAACCGTGATAGATACTTGTGCCAACTTACTCTTCACATTGCAATGCGCTAGTGATCCATGCCTTTGCCACTGCAAGTGATTCAATGCTACACCCTTATTTTACACAAAACCTATTTGCAAAAGTGCATATGGAAGCAAAGGGGGTAGTATTGATGTTGGCACCGCTTCCAGTAACTCCCTACACGTAGCACATATCCCAAGCACATGGATGGCTGCAATATGTGGCCTAGGAAAGAGAGTGAATCTCTTCCCCTTCTTCATGTCACTGATAATATGGTTGACAAAGTCCATGTGGACCTACCCTTCCTTGCAAGAGGCCTCTAGCAGCTTGTCATACTATGACTACCAAGTGAAAGAAATAAAGAGGATTCAATTTACAAAAATAAAACATAACAAGAACCAAGCAAAGTACCAAGACTTTCAACCATTATACCATTACTAACCATTCTTGCAATGACTACCAATTTATCAAATGTACTAAAGAGCACCAAATGTCCACCAAACAATGCTAATAATAGCTACAAACAACACCAAAGGGAACCTTTCTACAAAAAATAGCATAAGGAAGTACCAATAAACACCAAAGGTATCAAAGAGTATAAGAAAACATTTAGAACCAAAGGAACCAAAAGAGTCCAAATGTATCAAATTCAATAGCCTGCTTCATGTACCATAGAGCTTTAAGTATACCAAGTACAAAAACAACAAAGATATACTTAAAAGGGAATGACGTAGTATCAATTCGATTTTTAGTAATGAAAATAACCAAAGAGTACCTAGAAGCTCTAGATTGCACTAAAATGGTCAGCAAATGTATCCCAAAATATAAAATACTACAAAAAGTTTAAGAGGAAGTACCAAAAAGCACCTATTGCACCAAAGGTTCCAAAAAATACTAATTGTACAAAAAGTTCAAAAAGAATGTACCAAGTTCTATCAAATGCTTCAAGTACCAAAGAGCTTAAAATATACCAAAGAGTGCAAGAATCACCAAAATATCCCAATATGAATTTAGATACTACCAAAGGTTCTAAAAAGCACCAATTGCACCAAGGGTTCAAATAGAATATACTAAGTTCTACCAAATTGACAAATGATTTTTTATGTTGAGAAGTGCTTAAAAATAGCCAAAATTTACGAATATCAGGGGAAAAATAGACTTCGTCGAAGGTGGCGGTGGCAATTAGTACGATTTTAAGCGGCAATGCCCGGAAAGTACTTAAAAGAGCCACTGGACGGCGATCGAAGAATTTTCATAATTTCTTGGCATGACAGATGAGACCCTGGGACCTACCCGGCAGTGCGGGACCTCAAGACGGACATGCAGGAATTTTCAGCTCACAGCTCAAGTACCGGACTTGGGAGAGGGAGTGCCCAGAAGGCCAAAGGGCCAAAGTGTGGAGAAGCCAAAGAGTGTGACCCTTAGGGGGCCCTTTGGCCCCCAACAAATCAACAAAATGAAGGGAAGAGGGGCCGTTTTTTTCGCGTGATGAAGGAATGGAGGAGGAAGAAGGCGCAGGCAACGAAATGATGAAGGGCGGGTTCCACATACCCATACCAACTGAAGACAACAGTAGACTGAAGGCTTTCCACGCCTCCTATCACCGGCCTTCACCCATCAAATGATGCACTAAGCAAAGAGATAAAAAACCAATATTTCTCTCTCCTCCCTCTCTCTCCTGCATAGATGCAATTCATGTGCAAGAAATCAAGAAGAAGAGGGGCTGAAGAATGCTTGTCCGGCTGTGATCGGATTGCTTCAAATTGAAGAGGAGGCTGAGGAAAGAGGTTCATCACTGAAGAATAGTTGTTGGTCTGTGGGCTACCCAAAATAATTATTAAAAAACTCGCAATACGCAAGACACACGGTATGCTCCAATTTTACAAAGAAATTTGATTGTTTTTGTTGTTTCATGGTCCAAATGTTGTTCATATACGATGAATTTTTGTTTGAACCTTATTTCATCATGTTTGAGGACTGTAACTACAGAAATATGGAACCTGTAGTGATTTAGAGCCGTTATTAATTCTTTAATACACATAAAATGTCATTTTTAATGGAAATTAGTGGTTTTTTTTTATTTTGAGTTGGGAGAAAGTAGTGGAAATGGGATAAAATCAGAGAAAATGTTAAGTTTCAGTCAAAATAATAACCCAACACAAATAAATCAGAAAATACCTATTTTCTATGAATAATAAATAGAAAAAATAGCAAAAAATAAAGAAAATTGGGATTTTCGCGCTCAAAAAATATGAAAAAAGAAGATTTATGTGCGTGAATGTTTGGTGAGGTTAAAGCATGAGGTAAAGCCTCAATTTGGCCTTGTCCTTTGTGTTATAGTACGTGCTTATTGGTTTTTACATACAAAAATGATACAAAACAACCATTTATACCTATGCACCGCAGTAACACCTCAACGGTGAGGGGGGATGAGCTTTCTGCGATGATCTAATTGCTGAAAAGATACAAATTCTGATTTCCCTCTTTGCACATAGCATTTAGGGATCGTTTCATAATTAAATATATGCGACTAGTAGCACGAAGGTTCCGGTGCTAGTCCCTAAAGCAACCCAGCACGTAACACTTAGTTAAAATTCATGAAAGGGCTATTTTTCGCACCTCATATGGCTGATTTTTTTTAATCATAAAATGGTTGTGCACAATCGTCATACACCTTCATCAAGCATGTTACGTGGTATCTCCTAGAATGCATTGCAATTGATTGATAAAATTTGACCAATGATGAGAGGACAGGAAACCTAAGTCGTAGGTTAGACGGGCGCTTCCGTTGGGGAAAGTTTTGTGAGACAAATCAAGTGGATTTTGTGCGAATGTTATATGTGTTAGCCATGCATCTTGGGGCCAATCCCCAAGGTGTAGGAGAGTCGCAGAGTGGAGCCGCGGCAATCAACTGAGAGGTGCTTCCCTATGTGTGTATTATGATGCATTATGCCTATATGTTATGTGGTCTCCCTCTAAGGAGAAGGAAAGGTGAACATTGGACTATATATTGGATAGAAACGCAAAATCATCATAAGCATTTAGTACAAAGTGAGTTTTAGACACTCCTGGCCCGTGAGGCCGTGTGGTGGGGTTGTCTATCGTATGCATAAGGTCTGGCTAGTGCCATAGCCAATGCCAGCCCATTTTAGGTCCCATCAGGGGTGCGTCTGCCAAGAGCTGCCAACAAGTGGTAGTTCTTGAATCTTTTTAGGGACCAAATAGTTTGTTTATGTCCTCTGACCAAGGACTGTCAAGCTGAAATACAAAAAAGCAGAACGTGCTGAGAGGGCTATATGGAGATTGTAAGACGCTATTCTCCTCAAAGGAGCAGCCCGTTACGCATAAGTGGTAGTGGTTTTAGTAACTTAAGTACTAGGTGTAGCTCTTCGAGTGCAAGTGGAAGTCTTGGTACTTCCCTATTTCCAATTAATCAACCCACAACAAGTGGGGATGTAGTGTTGCAACACAAACTCCTATTGTCAATCCGATGGTAGCCATGGCACAACCTATCACAATTCCAGCAGGTACACCAGATTTACCGGCATTAGGAGCACCGTTTCCCATTTTCCATGGGTTAGTAGAAGAAGATGGAGAACTCCACATTAAGGAGTTTCAAACGCTCATGTTCAACTATCGAATCCAAGACGAAGGACACCTAATGATGTTCTTCAACATGATGTTAAAAGGAAGAGCGGTAGTGTGGCATCACGGTCTAGAACCTGAAACCATAACTAGCAACGCCCAATTCTTTACCGCTTTCCGTAGGGAGTTTGCCCCTGAGAAGGGTGGACAATATTGGTTGCGTGTTTTGAATGTAATATGCCAAGAGCCAAATGAGAATGTCCAAGCATATGCCAAGAAACTAAAGCAAGTTCTTCACAAACTTAACGCTTATATTCCTATTCCAGCAGCTGCACAATTGCTATCCCCCCCCCCCCCCCCCCCCGTGACTTAAAACCTTCCAAGCCCCCCTTCTTGTGGCTCTTGAAACCCCCTCCCCCGTGTTTTCAATTTTCTTTTAACCCCCCTTCCTTTGTGCTCTTGAAACCCCCCCTCCCTCGAAATTTTCCCTAAGGGTCCTTAGGCCCTTACCTATAGTCTTTAAAGCTACTTTTTCCCCCATGTTTTAAACCCTAGGCCCCTTTTTCCACCCCCTCAAAAGCTTTTTCCCTATAGCTTTTTTTTGTTGTAAGTTCTCCCTAAAAGGGCCTTATTTCCCCTCCCCCGTATCTCAAATCCCCCCTTAGGGCCCCCCCTTAGCCCTTTCCTTTCTCCATGCAAAATACCCTTAGGGCTTTGTTTTTTTTGTTTTCACTCGTAAAAGGAAAAAGAATGTTGAGGGTTTTTTTTACACCTCCCTTTCCCACTCAAAAACCCTCGTAAGGGATTCCACACTTTTATTTTATTTTATTCCTTGTTTGTGCGAGTTTTACAAGGCCATTAAGCCCCTCCTATGGCTTTAATGGATCTTATCCACAAAAGATTGTGAATCACCCCCTTCCGAATTCCCTACTTCAAGGAGGAAGCCTTCTAAAACTACTTTCGACGGATGGTGCAAGTTATTGCAAAAAGGGAGCCATGGTGGAATTTCAAAAGGAATTGTAAAGCTACTTCCACGACGGAAAGACTACATCTACGATGCCGCCTAAGAAAGTCCTAGGTGTAACTGCGGGAGGGTCATCTCCCGGTATCCATGTGGATATCTCACCCCAAAATCAGGTTTTTTTCTCTTGGCTTTAATTCGGTTTTAAGTCGATCATGCAAAGGAAAAATGTTAAGGATAGGATATATTTGTTCGAGTTATTTGTAACGAAGGAATTTAGCTTAGGAATGACAATGTATAGAACTTAGCTTTCTTCAAATTGCATCAAGCATTATAAATTACGAGCAAGATTATCCATTTACTATAGTAATATATTTTAGTTAAATCCTAAGGTGTAGAAATTATATCTTGCACCATTAGTCTTATTCCTTTCGCAACGAATCATGGTAAATGGCTAAATTCATGAAAGGTTTCTTTCGATGCTCAAATTACTAGGGAGTTATCTTTGCTAGTTGCACATCTTAGCAAGGCAATTGTTGTTATTTGGCATGAGTTCATCTTTAAGAAAAACGGAAGTTAAATGTTAGGAATTAACAAGTATAAAAATTAGATATACGAACTCATTTGGAAAGAAAATGTAATGGGGGATTGCTGGATGACACTCTATTAACACTTTTCCCTTGCTATTTGAGGACTTGGGGACTAATAAAGTGTGTATACACCAATTTCACAGCTAGGCCTTTTTGTCCCAAGGAGTATTGTCGCTCTTTGTATCACCTTGGCATTATGCTATATGCCAAATTAAACTGTATTGATTGAGAAAGTAAATTGTCACAAGGATAGTAAAACCGTGACAAGACGATTAATATTACCTTCCAAAAGATAACTGAACCAATCTAAACATAGAAACATTCATACCCTAAACACTTGACTACTTTCCCTACCGTAGGGACAATAAATTCATAAAGATAAGAAACTAGGGTTTGTCCCTAAGGTTCCTAAAAGAAGAAACCCTAGGCCTGACATACGTCAGCTTAAAGAATCTAAACAGATTATTCCATCGCAGGACTTGCGCAACATGTATGAAATCATTTAGTCTTGTGATTGATTCACAAGGAGAAAGGGGAAAAACCCTCATCAAGGACGGCAGATCCTTACGCAAGTTATCTTGCAAAAAGACGTATTTTTGAATATCCTTCTAAATAAGGAAAGTTGTAAACCGGAAACTAGCATATCTAAAGCACTTTAGGGTTAACCAAGTTGGGTATGCCCTAACATCGGAATGTAAAAGGATCTTGCCAATTTACAAGACACCTTGGGAACGAGTGCTGATACACTCAAAAAGGAAAGAACACTTCCTTAGCAGTTTGCCATACAACTGGGTTGATTAATGGAAATGTTTGTGCTTGCTAGAGATTTTAGGGCTCTGTTTGAATTATGAATTACAAATTAAATGAGTACCTATACTTCAGGTTAAAAGGCCTGAAGGGAGAGGCAGCTTCAGTTACCCCCGACTGCCTGCCTGACCCTAACCAAGGGGGTTCTTGACCGCGCTGGGAACGTGGACCGAACCCGCCGTGAGAGGTCTCTCCGTTAAGCTCTACTTGGAGTAGGAGGACGCTTGGGTGCCAGGGGGGGCTCTGGCTGTAAATCCCTCGCCTTTCGGGTCCTGCACAAGAGGCTAACCTGACTCGGGATTGGATCTCGAGGCCCGCATACTAGTTGACGGGCGGAAGCTTGGAGTAGTGATCCCTGGAGATTACTGGTTAGCCTTCGGGCAGATTATGGACAAGCCTACCAGCGGAACTCCTTGTATTTCAAAGATAAAATGATGAAATGTTAAAAGAACTTGCTTGATGTTGTTTTTCTATGTCACGTGATAAGATTACGTGAAGGAACCAGTGCTTAACAAGGTTAATTAAAGAAGCTGATTGTTATATGTCAAATTAATGTGTTAGATAATTACATAACTAAAACAAACCGAGGAAAGTGCGGAGGATGGGCCATGGGTCCATCCTACGGTTGGGTGGTCCCGGTTAGCCGGGAACTTTTCTCAAAAATCTCGAAGAACAGCGGAATGATCATCATCATCAAAACGAGTAACGAGAACGATGACCTAAAGTTACATCTTACCCGATTTACGCTGTTTTAGAGGAACGGAATGGGACTATGCCTTATGGCAGAGAGGTTGAGCTTTGCATCCCTCTCGTTTCCCATTCTCCTTGAACCAAGTGCAGCGTGAATCCGCTTCGGACCTGGCGTTTCTGCGTAAAGTAGTTCGCTCGGGTCTGACGCTAGTTGCTGTTAGCTAATGACCCATCAGGAAAACCCTAATTCCGGTCGATCCTAAGTGGGAACGGCCAAGATACTTCCGCTACGTGGCAGACCGGAAAGACCTAGATCACAAAACCCATAACATTCCACGGGAGTGCCGGGCGGAGCTTTCTAGACATCCTTTCCGATGGACTGCTAAGACGTGTCTTGGATGATACTAGGGGACACGTTACAATTTCTTACATGGATTGGAAAATAATATCCATGTGTAGCTGAGTAGTGTTGCTTTGGCCAATATTGACACTGCCATTACCCCAGTAGAAGGAGTAGTGTCGCACTTGCAAGTGGCTTATGCAACAAGGATAAATTGGAATGGTAATAATTTGGCCTTGACCAGTGGGAGTCAAGGGGACCCCATGTTAAATACGAGTGGCAGAGGGAGTATTATGTCGAATTTGCCTATGTTACCAGCTCCTCCTAGCATGACTATGCCTATGGCTAGTCAGGCAACCTTGCTAAATAGTGGTGGAAATGAAACAATGAATCCTAATGTTGTTCCAGTTGCTCAGCAGGCTGATTCCTAATCAAGTGGTTAGGCCCATGGGGCAACAGATTGGCGATCGCAGCTATGAGTCGAGTGCTTCTAATGTCCTTGGTGAAGTTAAGGACATGATGAAGCACTATACTAATATGATCTCTGAACAGTATCAACAAATAGCTATGGATATCAATTTTCTTAAGAAGCAACAAAACTCGATAGGGAGCCGACGCCCTGAAGAGGGTGGCCCCTCAAGATTCAGTTGTAAGTGTTGTGGGGGCCAACATTTTCCTAGGAATTGCCCGAATGTCAAATGTGATATTTGCAGGAAGTATGGCCACTTAGCCACTACCTATTGGAGTAAGATCAGTTCTCTCCAACAAGGGAATAAACAACCAGGTCCAATTAACCATTGCGCACAAGGGAATAATCTACAACAAGACAATGGACCAAGGCAAATACTGCAAAAAGGAAAGGCTATTGTAGAGGAGTTACCTCGTGGTTGTGGAGTCAGCCTTATTGAGATTGTACGTGTCAATGATGCTAAAACTTCTCATCTACGAGTCGTAACAAGAGGTCAAAAGATTAAAGAGGGTGACAAAGGAATTGTAAAACCTGTCGAGGGAAGCCTTAAGCAAGATGCTATGGAAAAGTGAGTCCTGAATCCTGATAAGGAAGGTGGACCGTTAAGACCTGTTGGTAGTAAAGTCGGTCACAAGGAGGATAAAGGATTGCCAAGAAAGAAGGTAAAGGCTAGAAAAGAGGCACCAAAGCCGATTGAAAGACCAAAGGAGAGAATGGTTTGGCACGAGAAGAGAACTTTGGCTAATTATCACGACTTTGATCTAGCAAGTTCCCTTTGTGAAGCCAAACCAGACATGAATCTCCTGTAATTGATTAAACTTTCTCCAGGAGTACGCAAGGAATTCAAGAAATATTGCGTATAGGGTATATAGTAGAACCTTTGGGCATAGCTAGAGTGGGGGAAGATTGGTTCGATCATGTTAAAAAGCATTGCCCTAGGGTTCCAGCATATGTGGATGGAATATTAGTGGAGCACGCTATCGTGGACACTAGATCCTCCGTCAATATCATAAGTTCAGACTTGATGGAGAGGTTAGGTCTAGAGATCCAAAAAGACGGCTCCACACTTCTTACAATGGCTGATGATAGTCTAAGACAACCAGAAGGTTGCATTACTAAGGTCCACGTTACAGTTGCGAGCGTGGAATGCTATCTGGACTTTAGGGTGATAAGGTTTGCAAGATGTCCTACCTATCGAGTTTTGCTAGGCAGGCCATGGATTCTACGGACAGGCTGTTAGGTCGATATACCCACTAGTCGAGTGATTCTAGGTCCAGGTGCCCATCGTGTAATAGTGGATGCTTACCTTGAGTCTCCTCAGAGTGAGAGAGCTCCACTATCCTCCACTAAACTAGAAACAGTAGATGATCCATCTAGTAGTGAGACATCATCGAGTGATGGATCTAACGAAGGGTCCACTACATAGGATATTTATCAGATAACCTTGAATGAGCCGATAGAGCCTCATGATCGAATAAGAGACCCAGACGTTATTGAGCTGGATCTTGGTACGCTAAATGATTTGCGGTCAATTAAGTTAGGGTCCATGCTCAGTTTGGAAGAAAGAGAGGATTATGTGTCCTTAATTCGAGAGTTCTGCAATATCTTTGCTTGGAGCTATGATGAACTTTTGGGTATTCCTCCCAGTCTAGCTATGCATACTATTCTTGTAAAGGAAGGTACCTGCCCTATACGTCAGAAAGTAAGGCGTATGCCTTTTGAATTAAGGGACGGGTGGTACGAAGAACTATAGAAGTTGTGGAAAGCGGGTTTGATCTTCCCTGTTCAGCATACTGAATGGTGCTCACCAGTTGTGATCAGGAAGAAGAATAATAATCAGATCTGTCTTTGTGTAGATTTTAGAGAGCTAAATAAGCAGACTGTTAAAGATTACCACCTGTTGCCGTTTATTGATGACATATGACTTTTGATACTGAGAAGTGCTTAAAAGTAGCCAAAAATTATGAATTTCAGGGGAAAAATAGACTTCATCGAAGGCGACGGTGGCAATCGGTACGATTTTAAGTGGCAATGCCCGGAAAGTGCTTAAAAGAGCCACTGGACGACGGTCAAAGAATTTTCATAATTTTTTGGCATGACAGACAAGACCCTGGGAGATGCTCGAAGTGGAAGACTTTAAGACAGACGCCCATGATTTTTCAAACCACGATTCGGGTACCGGACATGGAAGAGGGAGTGCCCGGAAGGCCAAAGGTCAAAATGCCAAGTGGGAAAGGACTTTAGGAGAGCCCAAAGGGTGTGATCCTTTGGGGAGCCCCAAAAACCAGAAAACATGGGTGGGGAGGGGGAGGGGGCTCATTTTTTTTCACACAGGCAAGAATGGAGGCGCCATGGAGAGAAATGGAGGAGAGATGGGTTATGGGGCTAGAGAACAAACCCCCCAACTGATCTTGAGCCTGTTCTTCTTCCTATCTTCGCTCTCCATCGCTCCAATCCACTCCTCCAATGGCTGCCCGGTTATGGAGATGCAGATCTAGTCTTTCTCTCTCCTCCATCTCTCTCCTCTAAGCGGTGGTATGCAGATCTAGTCTTTCTCTCTCCTCCATCTCTCTCCTCTAAGCGGTGGTTTGCATGCAAGAAATCAAGAAGAAGAGGGGCTGAAGGATGCTTGTCCGATTGTGATCAGATTGCTTCAAGATGAAGTGGAGGCTGAGGAAAGAGGTTCAGCACTGAAGAATGGTTGTTGGTCGGTCCGTGGGCTGGCCGAAATAATTATTAAAAAACCCGCAACACGCAAGACACGCGGTATGCTCCAATTTTATGAAAAAAATTTATTGTTTTTATTGTTTCATGGTCCAAATGTTGTTCATATGCGATGAATTTTTATTTGAACCTTGTTTGCATCATGTTTGAGGGCTGTAACTACAAAAATGCAGAACCTGTGATGATTTAGACCCGTTATTAATTCTTTAAATCCCGCAAAATGTCATTTTTAATGGAAATTAGTGGTTTTTTTCGATTTTGAGTTTGAAAAAAGGAATGGAAATAGGATAAACCCAGAGAAAAGGTTAAGTTTTAGTCAAAATAATAAGCCAACACAAATAGAGGAAATTGGGGTTTTCGCGCTCAAAAAATATGGAAAAATAAGATTTATGTGCGTGAATGTTTGGCAAGGTTAAAGCATGAGGTTAAGCCTTATTTTGGCCTTGTCCTTTTGTGTTATAGTCCATTTTTATCGCTTTTTACATACAAAAATGATACAAAACAACCATTTATACCTATACACCGCTGCAACACCTAAAGGGTGAGGGGGCGAGGAAGTTTGTGCGATGATATAATTGCTGAAAAAATAAAAAAATTTATTTCCCTCTTTGTGCATAGCATTTAGGGATCGTTCCATAATTAAATATAGGCGACTAGTAGCACGAAAGTTTTGGTGCTAGTCCCTAAAGCAGCGTAGCATGTAACGCTTAGTTAAAATTCATGAAAGGGCTATTTTCCACACCTCACATGCCTGGTTTTTTAAATCATAAAATGGTTGTGTACAATCATCATACACCTTGCATCAAGCATGTCATATGGTATCTCCTAGAATGCATTGCAATTGATTGATAAACTTTGACCAACGCTGAGAGGACATGAAACTTAAGTCGTGGGTTAGACGGGCGCTTTCGTTGGGGAAAGTTTTGTGAGGCAAATCAAAATCTTCTAGAACGCTAAATTATGAAAGAGTGGATTTTGTGTGAATGTTATATGTGTTAGCGACGCATCTTGGGGCCAATCCCCGAGGTGTAGGAGAGTCTCAGTAGAGCCGCAGCAATCAGCCGAGAGGTGCTTCCCTATGTGTGTATTACGAGACATTATGCCTATATGTTATGGGATCTCCCCCTGAGGATAAGGGAAGGTGAATATTGGACTACATATTGGATATAAACGCATAATCTTCATAAGCATTTAGTGCAAAGTGAGTTTTAGATGCTCCTGGCCCGCGAGGCCGTGTGGTGGGGTTGTCTATCGTATGCATGAGGTCTGGCTAGTGCCATAGCCAGTGCCGGCCCATTTTAGGCCCCATCAATGGTGTGTCTATCGAGAGCCGCCAACAAGTGGTGGTTCTCCAATCTAGGGTTTTTAGGGACCAAATAGTTGGTTTATGTCCTCTGATAAGGACCATCAAGCCAAAATACAAAAAGCAAAACGTGCTGAGAGGGCTAGATGACGGTTGGAGATTGTAAGACGCTATTCTCCTCAAAGGAGCAGCGCGTTACGCATAAATAGCAGTGGTTCTAGTAACCTAGGTTTTACAAATAGCTCTTCGAGTACAAGTGGAAGTCTTGGTACTTCCCTATTTCTAGTTAATCAACCCACAACAAGTGGGGGTGTAGTGTTGCCTACACAAACTTCTATTGTCAATCCGGTTGTAGCCATGGCACAACCTATCGCAATTCCAGCAGGTACACCAGATTTACCGCCATGGCATAACCTATTGCAATTCCAACACGTACACCAGATTTACCGGCTTATGCAGCAAGGCTAAATTGGAATGGTAATAATTTGGCCTTGACCAATGGGAGTCAAGGGGACCCCATGTTAAATACGAGTGGCAGAGGGAGTATTATGTCGAATTTGCCTATGTTACCAGCTCCTCCTAGCATGACTATGCCTATGGCTAGTTAGGCAGCCTCGCTAAATAGTGGTGGAAACGAAACAATGAATCCTAATGTTGTCCTAGTTGCTCAGCGGGCTGATTCCTAATCAAGTGGTTAGGCCCATGGGGCGACAGACTGACGATCGCAGCTATGAGTCGAGTGCTTCTAATGTCCTTGGTGAAGTTAAGGACATGATGAAGCACTATACTAATATGATCTCTGAACAGTATTAACAAATAGCTATGGATATCAATTTTCTTAAGAAGAAACAAAACTCGATAGGGAGCCGACGCCCTAAAGAGGGTGGCCCCTCAAGATTCAATTGTAAGTGTTGTGGGGGCCAACATTTTCCTAGGAATTTCTCGAATGTCAAATGTGAGATTTGCAAGAAGTTTGGCCACTTAGCCACTACCTGTTGGAGTAAGATCAGTTCTCTCCAACAAGGGAGTAAACAACCAGGTCCAGTTAACCATCACACACAAGGGAATAATCTCCAGCAAGACAATGGACCAGGGCAAATATGGCAAAGTGGAAAGGCTGTTGTAGAGGAGTTACCTCATGGTAGTGGAGTCAGCCTTATTGAGGCTGTACGTGTCAATGATACTGAAATTTCTAATCTACGAGCCGTAACAAGACGTCAAAAGATTAAAGAGGGTGACAAAGGAATTGTGAAACCTATCGAGGGAAGCCCTAAGCAAGATGCTAGGGAAAAGCAAGTCATGAATCCTGATAAGGAAGGTGGACCGTTAAGACCTATTGGTAGTAAATTCAATCTCGAGGAGGATAAAGAATTTCCAAGAAAGAAGGTAAAGGCTAAAAAAGAGGCACCAAAGCCTATGGAAAGACCAAAGGAGAGAATGGTTTGGTGTGAGAAGAGAACTTTGGCTAATTACCCCGACTTTGATCTAGCAAGTTTCCTTTGCAAAGTCAAATCAGACATGAATCTTCTGCAATTGATTAAAATTTCTCCAGGAGTATGCAAGGAATTCAAGAAAATTCTATGTATAGGGTATATAGTAGAACCTTTGGGCATAGCTAGAGTGGGGGAAAATTGGTTTGATAATGCTGAAAAGCATTGCCCTAGGGTTCCAGCATATGTGGATGGAATATTAGTCGAGCACGCTATCGTGGACACTGGATCCTTCGTCAATATCATAAGTTCAAACTTGATGGAGAGGTTAGGTCTAGAGATCCAAAAAGACGGCTCCACACTTCTTAGGATGGCTGATGATAGTCTAAGACAACTAGAAGGTTGCATTACTAAGGTCCACGTTACAGTTGCGAGCGTGGAATGCTATCTAGACTTTAGGGTGATAAGGTTTGCAGGACGTCCTAGCTATCGAGTTTTGCTTAGTAGGCCATGGATTCTACAGATAGACTGTCAAGTCGATATACCCGCTGGTCGAGTGATTCTAGGTGAGGTGCCCATCGTGTAATAGTGGATGCTTACCCTGAGTCTCCTCAGAGTAAGAGAGATCTACTATCCTCCACTGAACTAGAAACAGTAGATGATCCATTTGGTAGTGAGACGTCATCAAGCAATGGAACTAAGGAAGGGTCCACTATAGAGGATATTTATCAGATAACCTTGAATGAGCCAATAGAGCCTCATGATCGAATAAGAGACGCGGACGTTATTGAGCTAGATCTTGGTATGCTAAATGATTCGCGGCCAATTAAATTAGGGTCCATGCTCAGTTCAGAAGAAAGAGAGGATTATATGTCCTTAATTCGTGAGTTTCCCGATATCTTTGCTTGGAGCTATGACAAACTTCGAGTTATTCCTCCTAGTCTAGCTATGCATACTATTCTTGTAAAGGAAGGTACCCGCCCTGTACTGGAGCCCCAAGAGGAACACCAAGGAAAAGGGAATTCTCTTGCAAGAAAATCTATCTTGTAACATCAACAAGCTTGTTTATTATGTTTCATATGATCACAATGAGGAAAAGAACACCAGGCACAACAAATCTTCATGCAGCATCATGTAGATCTCCCACGAATTTGATAGAATCAACCATATTCTTCAATATCTTCACAAAATCCATCAATATAACAAAGAAAGCAAAGGAATACACCATTTTTTAATGGAAATACATCACATAGTATTCATCTTCAATGTCTTCATAGTCTTCTCTCTCAATCTCTCATATACAATCACTCTGTTTTAGTAGAATTGGCTATCTCTGACTCTCGCTCTCTCTCTCCATCAATAGTACATCATATCCTCACTACAATACTCCCATAATCACTCTCAATAATCCTTCTTAGGTCGTGGATATCTCTCCCAAGAGGTATATCTGATATGAAGAGTCACCAGAGCCACTATAGTGTCCTTTCATAGCTCACTACTGCCACTTCGCTTCAGTCTTCACTTGAGTCTTGAGCAGCTACTTCTTTCACTTCTTTTAGCTCTTTTGCACTTGTATTCACCTCTTTCCAAGGCTAGAAAACTTTCCCAAGCTACACTCTCATCCAACAAAACACATACAGAAGCATACAGAACAGTCTACAGAACAGTACCAGAACAGCTACAGTACAGAGACAGAAGCTCTACAGAAGACCTACAGAATGTTACAGAAGGTCATCCAAACCTCATAACTCATACTCAAACCATTCCAAACTCTCAAAAACCATTCAATAAGCTTTCACAAGATCTTAATCTACATCAATCAATACTCCATCCCTCCTTACTGAAGACAATCAGAACAAAACAGAACAAAACAGAAGCTATACAAAAGGTATACAGAACCAATCAGAACCTATCAGAACATCTCAGAACCTCATATCTCCACTAAAAATCATCACGAACTTTTAAAAAATAATTGATATAATCCAAAACACTCTCAAAACACTTCCAAACCAATCAATCATCTCATAAAATCAACCATTCAGCTCTCAAAAACAACAAAAATCAGCCAAAAAACAAGTCATTTCAACACTCAATAAATCTTCGTGCAGCATCATGTAGATCTCCCACGGATTTGATAGAATCAACCATATTCTTCAATATCTTCACAAAATCCATCAATATAACAAAGAAAGCAAAGGAATACACCATCTTTGAATGAAAATACATCACATAGTATTCATCTTCAATGTCTTCATAGTCTTCTCTCTCAATCTCTCATATATAATCACTCTGTTTTAGTAGAATTGGCTATCTCTGACTCTCTCTCTCTCTCTCCATCAATAGTACATCATATCCTCACTACAATACTCTCATAATCACTCTCAATAATCCTTCTTAGGTCGTGGATACCCCTCCCAAGAGGTATGTCTGATATGAAGAGTCACCAGAGCCACTACAGTGTCCTTTCATAGCTCACTACTCTCACTTCACTTCAGTCTTCACCTGAGTCTTCAGCAGCTAGACCGTGAGACATATGCGACCGAAAGCTTCATGCTATGCAACATACAAACACCCAAAACCCCGTATCAGGCAATAAAGAAAAAAACTACACACCGTATCCTTAACCGTAACAAAGACACTGAACCAAAACATAACAACAACCCACACACATCAAGACCACAACTTTTGATAATCAGGGTTTGACCATGGAGAGAACTCCAAAAACTGCGCATACCCATCCCACGAAACCGGGTTCATTAAAAAGGGGAAATTAAGTGCAGTGAGGGGGAATTAATTTAATGAAATGTTCATTTTAATAAATTATTAAGAATGGGTGAATTTTTATTAAGTGATAAACCTTATCAAGAAAACGGCAGTTCCTTCTTAAAATTTTAAATTACCAATTATTAGGTTAAAGCGGTGCTTTAATCTGAATCCCGGACTTTGATACCTAGGCTAGGTCTCTAAATGCAAATTCATTTATTAAAAATTAAGGTGATGTGGAGCGCTTTTTTGCCAGCGCGTGCTTTTGTGACGGCTAGTTCATTTTAATTAAAAATATTAAGGGGCCTCTTTAGCGCACTTAGCGCGTGCTAAGTGAACGACGGGTTTATTTTTATTAAAAAAAAATGGCGTGTTGAGTGCGAATGCGCGTGCCATGGTGGTATGTAGGGTTCATCATTTTTTTTGTGTTTTTTTAAAAAAGAAATTAATAGTGATGTTTGGGGTAGCTGAAAAAAATAATTTAAAAATAAAAGAAAAATACCTGGTAGTGGGTGTATGTAAATGCAAAGAATGTGCTCTCCTCAATCCAAAAATATCTGGATTTTGTGTTCGGGATGGTTAGTGGGTATGTGGATGAAAAATGATTTTATAGTTTAGTTTGGTTGTTGTATGCTTTTTTTATTGTTTGTTGTGATGAAGTTAGGTGTTGCATGAAGTAGGTTTTCATCTTAGAAAATATGTCCAAAAATAAGTAAAAATGGTAATGGAATTTTTAGGAATTTTTCGAAAATGAATTTGGAATTTTTAAGCATTTTTAAGGAATTGTTTGCATTTTTTGGGGTATTTTTAAAAGATTGTAGAAATTTAAAATGGTCAAAAATGTTTTTTTCTGAAATTTACAGGTTGAGAAAAATATGGCCATGGGTTGCATAAATAGTAGGAATTTTGCTAGATTTTTTTGTATTTTTTCAGAATTGTTAAATGAGTTTGTATAATTTTTCAATGTTTTGTGTTTTGTGTGTTTTTTTTTTATTTTGTGGTTTTGTTTTTTAAAAGGGTTTGCGGGTTTTTGAAAATTTTTTTTAAAAAAACTGGGAAAATACCCAAAATTAGCTGCGTGGCAGCTGTGAGTCCGCAACCAACGAACAAGCTCCCGCACCCGCGCACAATCAATCGCGAACAAGCGCAAGCCCCCACGCGCGCGTACACACCTACGCATACGTCTGCGTCTCGAGGGTGTCTGCGGGTGGGACGGGGGTTTATGGAGGGGGTGTGGTGAGCTGCTGCGGGGGAACAGGGGGCTTACAGGGGGGTAGGGGGATTTTGTGTGTGAGCTGCGGGGGTGGGTAAGGGTAGGGTGTGAATGTGTGACGGGGGGCTTGCAGGGGGGTAGGTTTGTGCAAAGGTGGGGGGAAAGGGGGCTAAGGTGGGGGTTCAGTGTAGTGGGTAATGGTGGGGGGAAGGGGGGTTTAGAGAGGGTAACTGTGATTGGATGCAGGGGGGAAAGGGTGTTTAGGTGGGGGTGGAGGTGTGTGTTTGTGGGGAATGGGGGGCTTGGGTGGGGGGGTGTGGGATTGTGTGTGTGTGAGGGGGGGAAGGGGTGTTTAGGTGGGGGTGCAGTGGGGTTTAGGTAGGGGTGGGTGGGGTTGGGGTTGTGGGGGGAGGAAGGGGGGCTTAGGTGGGTAGGAATAGAGGTTGATGGGTGTGCAGGCACACGTGGCAGGGCAGCAGGGCAGTCAACGGCGAGGGCGGGGTACACGGCAGGTGATGGCGGCTCGGGCGGGAGGCACAGGAGGGCGCCAGGCGGCGGGGCTGGAGGGCAGGACGAGAAGGGGGCGACCGTGGCGCGGGCGCGACAGGAGGCTGTCGGCGGCGAGGAGGGACGTCAGGCAGCGTCGAGGTCGTCAGGGAGGGAGTCAGGGGCTTGCAGACCACGAAGGCGGCGCGACAGCGGGGTGACACAGGAGTCGACGGCGATGTGTCAAGCAGGCGGTACGACGGCGCGGTCGAGGGCGGCCTGCACAGGGCGGAGGCAAGGGCGAGTTGGGGGTGCGAACGGCGTCCACAGCGGCAGCACAGGCGGGGACCATGCTGGCGAGGGCAGGCATCCAGGCGCTGCAGGCGGCGTGGGACAGGGGAGAAGAGGGAGGTGCAGGAGGGGAAGGAGAAGAGGAGGGGGAAGGAGATGAAGGGGAGGGGAGAAGCAGAGAAGGAGGAGGGGAGGGAGGAGAAGAGGGAGGAGGTGAAGAGGGAGGTGGAGGACAGGCGGGAGAGGAGGGAGATAGAAGGAGGGACACGCAGAGAAGGAGAGGGAAAGAGAGGGGGAGGCAATTGGGATGGGGAAGGGGTCGGGAGAGGGGAGGGGGGATAGGGAAAGGTGGGGGTGGGTAGGGGCAATGGGCGGGAGGTGCCCAAGGGGTAGGGCAAGGGGAGGAGGTCATGGGGTGGGTAGGGATAATGGGCGGGAGGTGCCCAAGTGAAAGGGCGCCGAAACGTCGGGACGGAGGATGCGGACGCGACCGGGGCGTGTTAAGACGCGTAAAATCGAAAACGGGCGCGTTCACGCGCGGGACGAGTCGCGTGAAAACACATAAAAAGAAAGAAAATTTAATAACTCCCAATCCGATCGTCAAAACGAAATGGCGTAAAAACAAAAACTGGGCAGGACGCCAAGGGAAAGATAGGGAAAATGGGCAACATGGGTTTCGGAAGGGGAAAAGGGCAGTCACGTGCAAAAAACGCAAAAAACGGGTCAAAAAACGCAATTAAAAATTAATATCGGAAGATCCGTGCATCGAAACGAGGTGCAAGAAAAAGGAAAAATGTGCAGAAAGATGTGTCCAACAATCCTATCACATCAAAACATAGTTCTGAAGATAAGACGCGTTCACATGGGAAAAACCCAAAAAAATAGACCTGAAAATGGAATCGGAAATTAATATTGGACGAACCGCTCGTCGGAATGACAGGCAATAAAAAGGGAAAATGCCCGTAGGAAGGGGGGTACAGGGTCGTCATGGCAAAATACAGTTCCGACGGAAGTAGGAGGGGTTCACATGCAAAAAACACAAAAAATACGCTCGAAAATACATTTAAAAATTAATAATAAAAATCCATAAGGCGAAAGGGGGTGGAGGAAAAAGGAAAAAGGTGGGGGAAGGCGCGGGGGACACGGCTGTAAAATCAAATTGGAATTCCGATGCAAACAAGGCAGGTTCACATGGAAAAATGTCAAAAAGACGCACGAAAAAGTCTCAAAAAATCGCAAAAATTAATATTGAACAAACCGTGCATCGGAATGACACAGAGTAAAAAGGAAAAATGTCAGGGAGAAAATGATTGTCACGGGTATGATGTCAGATCATGGTGCGGAAGCAAGCAAAGTGCATTCACATGGAAAACCGGCTAATGTGCGCAAAATGCTTCAAAAATTAATAACTCAAAAATCGTGCACCAGAATAGGGGTGGGTAAAAAGGAAAAATGGTCATTCAGACGGAGGAACATGGCTATAAGGTTGGATTTGGACTTCGGTGAACGTAGGATGCGTTCACATGGCAGGACAACAAAATCAGGGAATGAAGGAAAACTGCAAGGGAACAGCCCCGAGGGTGGGGGAAAAATGGACGAGTGGGTGGGAAGGGACCCCATCAGAATAAAAGCAAGTCATGGCATAGAGGCATTAGCAGGTTGAGGCATATGCAGAGGGGTATGCAATGTAGACGCGCAGGGACGCGTCCCCACATTTAAGACCTTAACGGATAGGGTTAACCGAACAACAGGGACCTAGGACCATGCCACAGACCATCCACTAACGTCCCCACACTTAAAACATGACCGTCATTGAGAAATAGAATGTGTATGGTTAGAAAAACTTGGCCCATATTGTAGAGAATCAAGGTTGATTGTCGATGGCACATCCATTGTCGTTGTTGGCTACAGGAGGTACCAAGGCATCTTCACAGCGCATGTCCGTCATGGCAGGGACCACGCGACAGCACCCAGGGAGGTAGCTGGTTGAAGGAATCGCAGGAAATTTGTCGATGGCGAGGGATATTGCACTCAACTCACAGTCACTCAAATGGAATGAAAGAACAGTCACTCGCCCCATGACTAATATCACTCGAGGAAGAATGATTGAAACCCATATCTCATACCTAGTTTAGAAATTGACAAGGGAATGGTGCAGAGAGAGTATGCCAGGGTGCACAGTTGATGGTGCATCAGTGCGTCCAACCCATCTGGCATAAGTGCAAGGAGGAAGGCAAGGGAGCCTTACAGTGCAATGTACAGAACAGGGTGACGTATCCTGTGATGACGGCAAAGACCCATCCCATGGGTGCATAGGGAAACGGGAACATACCTGACTCCAAGTGTCGTAACATCCCTCAATCTCACCTCTCGGTAATTGATTGAAGAAACTCCAGTCACACTCAGCCCGCCCTCTGTCTCACGCTCTGTTGATAGATACAGGAGGGCAGCCCTTTCCTAAAACCCATTGATGTAATTCTCACGGTCACTTGTGCAAAGGTTGTATGCCTTGTGCACATTTGATGGTGCAACTGTGCATCCCGCCCTGTGCCGGCATACGGTGCGAGAAGGAAGGCCAGGGAGCCGTATGGTGCAGTGCACAAAAATAGATTGTGCTTTGTGCATTGAGAGGCCCATCCTGTGCGTGCAACACTTCATTCACACTTCTCACCTCTCATTTGATTTGAAGGGAAAAGATTGGTCACTCGCCCCACCCTCTGTCTCACATGCTATTAGATACAGAGGGCAACCATACTCATTTCCCCATCCGGTTAGGATGAAAGCTCACATCACTCGATTGTTTGTCGATGAAGATCGCGTCGTCAGTTGTTGAAGAGGCGTACCCAGGGAGGTAGCCATCAAGGTGTTGAAGATGAGGCATACCCAGGGAGGCAGCTATCAAATCGAACGTGGGGTTAGATAGGACATGTCGTCTGCTAGAGGACAGTTAGACACTCTGTAGAGAGACCCAGGACACAGCGTACCAAGAGAGGCAGCTTCGGAATTGGATCCTGGGGATATCAATTAATGAATCCACTTTCTGGACTGC
Source organism: Lygodium microphyllum (assembly GCF_053477565.2). Taxonomy (NCBI): domain Eukaryota; kingdom Viridiplantae; phylum Streptophyta; class Polypodiopsida; order Schizaeales; family Lygodiaceae; genus Lygodium; species Lygodium microphyllum. Next base: position 120,909,858 of record NC_141162.1, on the reverse strand, counting down.
TGGGTGTTACCACCTTTTCCACAGCCAGCTTCCCGCCCAAGGGTGTTTGCCACCTTTTCGTGGAACGAGGCCTGCTATGACAGGGAATTTCTTCCTTTTCTCTCATAACAGTTTTTTTTTCTAATTCTCTTTTTTTTTTCTTTTCCTTTCCCGAGGATGTTTCCACCTTTTCTCGAAGAATAGGTCGGCATGACAGGGACCTAAGTCCTTTTCTCCCATGACCGATATGTATTTTTTTTTTCTTTTCTCTTCTTTCGAATTAAGCAAGGGAATGGTAGAAATACCATATGTCAGAACCAACCTCGCCACCGTCGCTGGTGGAAAATAGAGGATAAGAGATCAAGGCTGGAAGGTGGGGTTGAGGGGACAGAGGGTTGTGTCCACCTCATCAGGACTGGCTGAAGAACTGCTATCAGAAATAGAATCATAAGAGTTACAGGGCCACGCTAACGGGGGAAAGGATCAGGTGACCGTAATTGTCAAGATCCTCAAGGAGGGAAGTACTTCTTCAGACGATATCCATTGATCAGGAAGGGATCATCAAAGGCATCAACGGTCTGCACTTGGATAGAGCCATTAGGGTTGACAACAAGTACCTTATATGGGCCTATCCACCGGTGTTGAAACTTGCCAGGAAACTTGCCAAATCATGAATCATAGGCTAGGACCAAATCACCTTCTTTAAACTCCTTGTGCTTGATGAAGCTGTCATGGTAAGCCTTGCGTCGAGCTTGCGTGGCTTCCATGCACTGTAGAGCCATCCTGCGAGCTTTGTCCAAACATTCCAGGTGTAGGAGACGGCGTTGCAATGAATCATCGTCCCCCAAACGCTCTTTGATAGCCACTCGCAAAGAGGGTAATTCCAGTTCAACAGGAAAAATAGCTTCTGTACTATACACCAGCTGGAAGGGTGTTTGTCCTGTTGCTGCTTTATGGGAGGTTTTGTACGCCCAGAGGGCCTCTGTAAGTCGATCGTCCCAATCACGACGGTGTGCGGCAATTGTTCTTATCAGAATCGAATAGAGGATGCAATTGGTGACTTCAACTTGGCTGTTGGCTCTGGGGTAATAAGGAGTGGACTTGCGATGGCGGATCTTATACAGCTCTGTCAACTCTTCCATGACTTTATTAATGAAATGAGTGCCTCTATCACTTACCAGCTCTAAGGGACTGCCAAAACGGGTGATGATATTCTCGTACATGAACACGGCCACGCTGTTACCATCGTCCCGCTTTAGGGCTTTAGCTTCACACCACTTTGTGACATAATCGGTACATACGAGGATGTATCTGTTCTGTTTCCTTCTGGTGGGAGGATCGATTGGGCCTACGAAGTCGATGCCCCACTTCTCAAACAGCTTCAAAGGAAGAATAGGTTGCAATGGCATGGTACTTGTTTTGGTAGGTTTTCCCATTCTCTGAAAAGCATCACATCTTTTACAGTAATCATAGGCATCCTTATGAATGGTAGGCCACCAGTATCCTGCTAGCAGAGCCTTCCTGGATGTGGCTTCTCCTACAAAGTGGCCTCCACATGGCTCGTCATGGCAAGCCTTCAGAACAATCCCAATCTCATCTCCTGCAACACATCTTCTGAGCACTTCATCTTTGCCTTTCTTGTATAGTGCGCTGCCTAGCAGGGTGTAGGGGGCTGATTCCAATAGAAGCTTCTTCCTTTCCCGACTAGAAATGCCAGGAGGGTACTGTTGGGTTGCCAACAAATTGGCAATGTCTGCATACCAGGGGGTTACAGTTTCTACTAGGAATAGGGAAGCATCAGGAGGTCTGGATCATCCTGCTCCTCGTCTGCAGTCTGTGGGATACGCGACAGATGATCAGCCAGAACATGGGAATGACCAGGCTTAGTAATCACCTCAAAGTCGAACTCCTGGAATAGAAGGAGCCATCTCATCATTCGTCCTTTCACATCTGCTTTGTTCATCAGGAAGGACAGGGCCTCGTGATCCACATAAAATTTAAAGTGGGTGGATAGGAGATAGTGGCGGAACTTTTCTAAGGCAAACACCATTGTCAAGCACTCTAGCTCTGTCACTGTATAGTTCCGTTCCCTATCAGTGACTTTTCGACTTGCGTAATAGATGGCTTGATCTAATTTGGAGGAGCCCTTCTGGCAGAGAACTACACCTAAGCCTTCAATAGATGCATCAGTGTGTACATGGAACTCTTTCGTCCAATCAGGAGGTTGCAGAATGGGTGCCTCAATCAAACATTGCTTCAGAGTATTGAAGGCTTTGTCACATTCTTCCGTCCAAGTAAACTCTGCATCTTTCCTCAGAAGCTTGTGCAAGGCGGTTGCCTTTGTTGCAAAATGGGCTATGAACCTTCTGTAGTAACCCACATGGCCTAGGAATCCCCTCAACTGTTTGAGGTTGATGGGTGCTGTCAGAGCTACGATCTTTTCGATCTTTGCAGAGTCTGTTGATATCCCTTGTGCAGAGACAATGTGGCTGATGCCAGGAGGCATATTCCACGGTGGATTCCGTGAGGTTTTACGGTGGATTCCGTAAACTTAGATGACCGGGGCTCATACGCAAAGAGGATTCTTTGTGCGAGAAGTTGATGGGGACGCCTGTCCTTTTCGGGCGTTTCATTAATTTAGTGTGTACATGGGTGATTCCATAGCGGGTGATTCCGCAAAATGCATATTAAATTAATAAACGTTTATGAGTTTAGAGTGCGCACTCGTAATAAATTAAGGTTAGGATTTATTTCTAACCAGTTGATTTATTTATGTAGCTGAAGACTGCTAGGTATTCACTTTTGTCGGTTTAATTGTGTTATTTTACTAACGATTGTGAATGCTTCAGTTGATGTGTAGAGATAGCAGCAGTGGCGGAGGAAAGCATTGGAGTCTAGCGGGTTTCCGATCTTTGGACTATATTTTGATAGGCGCCACGCCTATATTTTGATTATGTCTATAGAGACATCGATTATTTATTATTATTTTGTATGCGCTTATGCGCCTGGATATGTTATTTTTATTTGGACATTGAGATTGGGCGTGCCAAACTCTTTGGGCACCGTCCATTAGCTTTATTTTCCTATTTTTGGTAGAAAGCAAACTCAAAAGCTAAAAGCTTGTCATATTTTTGTAATTGGGCTATTTTTGAGCAAAAAGATTGGAAATATATATTAAATACATGCTTTGTGAAGCGCTCACACAAGGCATGGGGGAGATTCAACCCAATTTGTCTCTTGTCTCATGTCGTGCTTGCTTTCACATTGGTTTTTGTGCTAAAAAGTAGAGTGCTTTGTTCTTGAGGACCTTTGGGAATTCACTACGTGAGCTACCTGCGTCCGATCTGCGCACCAGTGGTATCAGAGCGGAGCAGAGATCAAGGGCTTCCAATCGCTACCAATCTCGGGCGAAGGCGGAGCTCCAGGAACAAACGGCCTCTACAGTCAATCTCGTCGCGAACCGTCGATACAGGCAGACTTCTGGCGATCAAGAACCCCTATTTCTACTGTCAGATCGCGAAGGACCGATCTCTGTCGGCGGAGGACCACTCATCAATTCTCTTCATCAAATCGTGGATAATACAGTAAGAAGCCATATCTTTTGCTTCAAAAAGCTTAGTATTGAAGTGTAAAGGCTTAAGAAATTGGAGAAGACCCACGAAATTTGTCAACGAGGTATCTGAATATGTCCGCGAAATCCGCGACGGCATAAAACGGCTGCCCACGTCCTCATATCCTGCGCCGTTTTTTCTTCAATTAAGCCCCCCCCCTTCATAGCTTAAACTATTAAGCTTAAATCCTTAAGCTCTCATCAAGTTGTACAAGTCACACAGAGCAACAAAGTCGACAAACTCCGGGTCACGCACTCCAGAAGACAAGTTTCGCAAGTCGACACTAATCAAGTACTGCAAGTCCTACAAGTCAGCTAAGTTCAGCAAGTCAACAACCCTGCAAGTCTGTTAAGTCTGCAACTCTGCAAGTCAGACTAAATCAGAACTGACTAACGCTCGAAACTCCTAGAAGACTTGTTCGTTTGCAAAAACTCAGAACTGGAAAGTTGTTCGCAGCAAGCTGTTTTACCTATCTGCAAGTTCGTTGAAGTACTTTCAGCAAACGGAGACAGAAATATTTCAGAATTTCTGAAAATTCAAGAAGAAAATACCCAAAAATACATAGCCTTGTAACCCCAAACTTGAGCTACGCTCATCCCGCTAACTGATTTTGAGTGAGAAAGGTTTGTTGAGTTTTACAGGATGACTACCCCACACATGGATGATCCTATGGCTGAAGACGACCTACCCGAGCTTACCATGGAACAAAAGCTGGATCTTATCATGCTTCAATTGGACGAAGAGCGAAGAGCTAGGCAAGCCTTGCAAGCGCAATTGACAAAGCTACAAGGAGCGTCCACTGATAAAGAAGAACCTCAAGCTGAAGATCTGATTCGCCGTACCATCGACGCCACTCTTGAAGCACAAACCATTCGCAAGGAATCCAAGATAAGTAAACGAAGTTTCAAGTTTCGCACTTTCAATGGCATAAGAGAAGGAAAGACTGTTTTATCATTCATTAGCCAGTTTGATGACTATTTCCATGAGGAAACTTATCCTGAGAAAGATAAAATCAAGTGTGTTACTAACCATCTGATAGATAGAGCATCACTTTGGTGGACTGTCGTCCGCAAGAGCATAGAATGTCCTGCTACATGGGAAGATTTCAAGAAGAAGTTCATGCAAAATTTCCTTCCACCGCAATTTCATGAGAAGGCTATCAAGCAATGGGATTTACTTCAACAACGCGACCGTGAGCCTATACCACAGTATACAGAGCGTTTTTGGAATGCACTTTTACAACTACGCATGCTTGAAGACGTACCAGAGATGACCCATAAGCGGAAGTACATGTCTGGACTTCTTGGACATTACTACGCTGAGGTGAATATGTTCAAGCCTGCTACCCTTGAAGACGCCATTTCCTTAGCTCACGACACTGAAGATAAGTTACGCGGAAGAGATCGACGACCACAGCCATTCCAAGCAAACGGTAATTATGGATCTAAACAATTCAATTCAAATTTCAGAAGGTTTAATCCAGGTCGTTTTTCATCACCATCTTTCCGCAAGAATTGGCCTAAACCACCTGCATTACCATCCACTGTCAATCCAAATCCTAAGCCTATCCAACAAGCAAATCCAAATATACCCAGACTCCCAGCCATTGCAAATAATGTGACCAAAGCCAAGCCCATCGTATGCTACAAGTGTCACCAGCCAGGCCATCTCGCAGCAAATTGTCATTCAAAGAAGCCGTCAGCACATATCAACTACCTTGGAGCTATGGATGAAGACGAGCATGAGGATATGCCGGATTTCACTGAAGAGGAAGATGATCCTACTACTACTTCCGACACTTTACCAGGTATGCCTACTTTACATTCATTGTTGACTATGAAATGTATGGTGCATGGAAAAGAAAGAACTGTATTGCATGATGATGGTAGTACGCATGACTTTATTTCAGCAAAATTGGTAAAGGAATTGAAATTGCATACTGTACCTACGCACTATCGCATAAAGGCTGCATTTTTAGGCACTAGGTACAATGGCACACAAGAAGTTCAAGATCTAGAAATTCAAATTGGTCCATATATTGAAAGAAGAAATTTATTAGTTGTCCCATTACAGTCTAGCGACATTATTCTAGGAATGCCATGGAGACACCAACATAATCCTAATATAGATTATTCCACACACACAATGAATATAAATTTTCAAGGAAAATCTATTACCTTATTTGGTATGCATGCATCTCATATGTTTCCACTGCTTTCGCATACTCAAGCAAAACGTGCACTGCGCAAAAATACTAAATCATATCTCATTTGGGTGAATGAATTGCATGCAAAGGAAAATCATATGCACCCTAGGCATAAGGAATTTCTTGCATATTTTAAGGACTGTTTCGCAGAAGACCTACCACCAGGTTTACCTCCATCACATCCAGAAGACCATAAGATTGACCTAATACCTGGCACACAACCACCTTGCAAAGCCCCATATAGGCACAATCAAATAGAGCAAAAAGAAATCCAGAGTCAAGTAGAAGAATTACTAAATAGAGGCTTAATTCGACCTAGCAGTTCTCCATTCGGTGCACCTGTGCTCTTAGTCAAGAAAAAGAATAATACTTATCGGATGTGTATTGACTACCGAGCATTAAACAAGATCACTGTAAAGAATAGGTATCCTATACCTAGAGTTGATGACCTTATGGACAAACTGCAAGGATCTTCTATATTTAGTAAAATTGACCTTAAATCTGGATATCATCAGGTGAGGTTAGATAGATCCGACATATTTAAGACTGCATTCAGGACACAGTTTGGCCATTACGAATTCTTAGTTATGCCATTCGGATTAACTAATGCACCTGCTACTTTCAGTAGAATGATGAATCGTATTTTTCTAAAATATCAATATTGTGTGATTGTTTTCTTTGATGATATTTTAGTATTCAGTCAAAGTGAAAAAGAGCATTATGAGCATTTATCATTAGTTTTTCAATTACTGAAAGAAAATCAATTGTTTGCAAATCCTGACAAGAGTGAATTCTTTAAGACAGAAATAGAATATCTAGGTCATATTGTATCAAAAGAAGGAATAAAAGATGATCCTAAGAAAATTGACGCAATATTGCATTGGCCTATTCCTAAAAATGTACATGAACTACGTTCATTCCTTGGTCTTGCTAGTTTCTATAGGAAGTTTGTACGTAATTTCTCATTACTTGCTTTACCACTGACCAAACTTCTTAAGAAAGGTATTGTTTATCAATGGACTGAAAACCAGCAGAAATCCTTTGATTTACTTAAACGTGCATTGACCAATGCCCCTGTCCTACAATTGCCTGACTTTAACAGACCATTCTTTTTAGTTGTGACTGATGCTAGCGGATCAGGAATAGGAGCCGTGCTAATGCAAGACAACCATCCAATAGCATATTCTAGTTCTAAGCTGAAACCCTCTGAGCTTAAATATTCCACCTATGACAAGGAACTCTTAGCAGTTGTTCAAGCATTGAAACAATGGAAGCATTATTTAATGGGTTCAGAATTCATGATAAAGACCGATCAGCAAAGCATTAGACATCTACTTAGCCAACCCCAAATTTCTGACCGTCATATCAAATGGGCTTCATTCATTCAAAGTTTCCATCCTATCATTCAATACCAACCTGGAAAAGAAAATGTAGTTGCCGATGCATTAAGTAGAAGACCTGCAATTCATAACATTTCTATCATATCTTTTGATTCTTTGATTGCTATGAAAGACACATATCACCAGGATATTACTTTTCATTCTGATTGGCAAAAATTAGTTCAAAATAATTTCATTCCTGTTGATTCATTGTCATATAATGATGGATTCATGTTCTTTGAAAAGAGACTGTGTGTTACTATTCCATTCCGATCTTTTGTTTTAAATGAAATTCATTGTCCCCCATATCAAGGTCATAGAGGTATCATTTCTACATTACGCATGTTAACTGAAGATTTTTATTGGCCGCATATGGATGCAGATGTGTCTAATTTTGTTTCTGAATGTCTGATTTGTCAAAGAATAAAAAGACATCATGGAAAACAGTATGGGTTATTAATGCCTTTATCTATTCCATCTAAACCTTGGGAACATATATCTATGGATTTCATTACCGGCTTACCAAATACTAAATCTAACCATGACATGATTTGGACAATTGTAGATAGATTTAGTAAGCAAGCATATTTCATTGCATGTAAGAAAACTTTAACAGCATCACAAGCAGCACAGTTATTTTTGAAAACTGTTTTTACTAACCATGGATTGCCGAAAGTGATTATTTCAGATAGAGATTCTAGATTTTGTAATAATTTCTGGATTACACTGTTTGCAAATCTAGGCACAAAGATTGATTTTTCATCTGCATTTCATCCAGAAACAAATGGACAAACAGAAGCCACAAATAGCACTATTTTAGATCTTTTACGTGCATACACTATCTCTAAACCTCAGACATGGGATACTCATTTGCATTTATTACAGTTTGCATATAACAATACACCGCACACGTCTACAAAGAAAGCACCTTTTGAAGTTATTTATGGACATAGATTATCTACACCTGTTGCATCTTTGTCTAATAGAATACAAAGTGCCGATGATATTGCTGTTATGCATAACACTATTTTTGATGAGGTCAAGGATATGATTGCTAAAGCCCAACAATCATATACCAAACAAGCCAACAAGAAAAGACAAGCCAAGAATTTCAAAGTTGATGATTATGTTTGGCTTAGAATCGAAAAGCGTAGACTGCAAAGTGTAGATAGACATCCAGTTGTCAAATTAGCCCCTAGATTCTACGGACCATTTAGAATCATTCATAAGATTAATGACAATGCATTCAAGTTAGAACTGCCATCTCATTGGAAAATTCATAATACCTTTCATATTAGTTTATTGAGACCATTTAGAGGACAATTACCTATCCACCCTGTATATGAAAACCCACCTTTACTAGAAGAAGAGACTGAAATCCTTGAACCAGAAGCCATTATAGACACTGATTACATGACCACTAGAACTGGCCGAAGGTACTCTAGATATCTCGTGAAATTTAAGAACCATCCTGTAGAAGAAGCACAATGGATGCACTCTAGAGACCTAAATGCTTTCCCCACTCTGTTAGCTCCACATTGAGCTAATAGCAATTGAGGTCAATTGCTATCCCACCCCGGGGGTATGATGCCAGGAGGCATATTCCACGGTGGATTCCGTGAGGTTTTACGGTGGATTCCGTAAACTTAGATGACCGGGGCTCATACGCAAAGAGGATTCTTTGTGCGAGAAGTTGATGGGGACGCCTGTCCTTTTCGGGCGTTTCATTAATTTAGTGTGTACATGGGTGATTCCATAGCGGGTGATTCCGCAAAATGCATATTAAATTAATAAATGTTTATGAGTTTAGAGTGCGCACTCGTAATAAATTAAGGTTAGGATTTATTTCTAACCAGTTGATTTATTTATGTAGCTGAAGACTGCTAGGTATTCACTTTTGTCGGTTTAATTGTGTTATTTTACTAACGATTGTGAATGCTTCAGTTGATGTGTAGAGATAGCAGCAGTGGCGGAGGAAAGCATTGGAGTCTAGCGGGTTTCCGATCTTTGGACTATATTTTGATAGGCGCCACGCCTATATTTTGATTATGTCTATAGAGACATCGATTATTTATTATTATTTTGTATGCGCTTATGCGCCTGGATATGTTATTTTTATTTGGACATTGAGATTGGGCGTGCCAAACTCTTTGGGCACCGTCCATTAGCTTTATTTTTCTATTTTTGGTAGAAAGCAAACTCAAAAGCTAAAAGCTTGTCATATTTTTGTAATTGGGCTATTTTTGAGCAAAAAGATTGGAAATATATATTAAATACATGCTTTGTGAAGCGCTCACACAAGGCATGGGGGAGATTCAACCCAATTTGTCTCTTGTCTCATGTCGTGCTTGCTTTCACATTGGTTTTTGTGCTAAAAAGTAGAGTGCTTTGTTCTTGAGGACCTTTGGGAATTCACTACGTGAGCTACCTGCGTCCGATCTGCGCAGCAGTGGCCCAACAGAACTCCAGAAGAGACGCCAAAGATGCATTTGTCGAGGTTGAGGGAAATCCCATACTCCCGACATCGGTCAAAGCATTGTTCCAAATGTCCCCAGTGTTCACGGATCAAACTATAGACACAGAAGTCATCCAAATATACCTCAATAAAGTCGTGCAGATGATTTTGGAATGCAGCCATCATGACTCGCTGGAAAGTAGCAGGGGCATTGCAGAGCCCAAACGGCATCACTTGATAAGCGTAGGTCCCCCATTCTGTGGTGAAGGTTGTTTTGGATTGGTCTTCTTCTGCTATCTGCACTTGGTTATATCCCCTGAATCCATCCAGAAGGGAATAAAGCTCATGTCCTGCCACTGTGTCTAACAGTTGGTCTGTGAAAGGAATCGGAAAGTGATCCTTCTTTGTCTTGGAATTCAACTTACGGAAATCCGCACATATACGAAACTTGCCATTCTTCTTGGGTACCACCACGATGGGTGAAACCCATTCACTATTTGCCACTCGATAGATGAACTCGGCTTCCAGAAGCTTCAGCAGCTCTGCTTTCACCAATGTGGAATAATTCGGATTCATTCGCCTCTGTCGTTGCCGTACTGGCTTGGCATCAGGCTCCAAGTCAATATGATGCTGACATATTGTGGGATCAATCCCCTTTAGGTCTTTGTAGGACCATGCAAACACGTCCAAATTCTCTTTCAACAAGTTGTACAAGGTTGACAACTCCTCTTCTGGGAGACTGCTACCCACTTTCAAGTGGCGTTCAGTGCCGTCTGCATCCACAAAGGTTAACTGCCTTTCACCTTCTACTTCACGGATGAAGGTCCCGTGGACTGCTTCTGGATACAAATCTGACTCCTTCAAAGGAGTGGTGTCCTCTTCTGATATCCCACTAGAACCAACTTCTTCTTTTGGTGGAGACTTAGGTTGCTCCTTGAGATGTTGGAATGGGATTAGAGCTGTTTCGGGTTTGGTTTCAAGATTAATTACCTCTTGGATTGAAAACTCATCTTCTAATGACACATCTAGGAACGTCACATAACAGGGACCCTCTGAACTCTGTTGGGTTTGTGGGACTGGTGCTTGTTGGCACGGTGCATCATCATCATCTTTTCTTGGCAAAGGCGGTTGAGGATGGCAAGAGCCACTGCTGAAAGACGGCTTGTTCTTCTTAATCCATTTCTTATAAAGATTTTGCATGTGAGAAGATCCATTTACCAGACCAAATGGTACCATCACCATTATGTCCCATAGCATGAGCTCATCTACTTCTGATGCTTCTGGAACTTCTTCTTCATATGTATCCTCTTCAAGTGGGATAGACTCTTCCATCTCGCTTTCGTAATCTTCTTCTTCCATATCATCTCCATCCTCTTCTGTCTCTGTCTCTGTCTCTGTCTCTGTCTCTGTCTCTGTCTCTGTCTTTGTCTCTGTCTCTGTCTTTGTCTCTGTTTCTGTTTCTATTTCTGGCTCTGTAGGAGCTCTGTAAGAGAAGAACATGTTCTCTGTTTCATCTTCTGCCTCTATCTCTGGCTCTGCGATGGCCATGTAACAGGGAGAGAAGTACATCCATGCTTCTATCTCACTATCAGAAGTGATTTCGGAAATCGTTCCTGGTTCAGGCAGGAAGTATTCACCCATTGATAATGGCTTTGCATCTTTTGGGAGTTGGCTTACAGTATCCACTGTTAAGGAACGTGCCACTGTTTTCTTGGGAAGGATCTGTTTGACAGCATCTTCGTCTGCTGATGTTCCATCCGTAGCCTCATTATGGGAGTCAGAAGATAATTCCAAGGAGGTGGATCCATGTCCTTTTTGAGCACCATATAACTTCAGCACCACTTTATTGGGTCCTCTACCCAAGGTCAAGGTTCCTTTGAACCAATCCGTCCTTGCTCTGGCTTCAAAAAGCCATGGTCTGCCTAGTAACAGAGGATAGGATGTATCATAAGAGTTTGGCTTCACCACCAGATAGGTTAGCCAATAATATTTTCCAGCCCACTGTAGTCTTCACATATGGGAGAATGCCCAAAGGCTTGATTCTACTCTGATCCGCCAATCTGATGAGCCATTGGGTTGGTTGCACACCTTGTAGGCCTAGATCCTTCATTGTCACATCCGTCATAATGTTCACTGATGAACCACCATCAATCAGTGCATTTGCAATAAAGCAACCTTCAATCCACACGCCAGTCTCTGGGGTACCCGGATCTAGGAAGGCGTTAGCCACATCCACTTCTTTTACAGGCTCTGAAGCTTTGTTGGACTTTGTTGTAGTTGAGGGAGCAATCCTTAAGCCACGTCTTCTTCTCAGTATACTTTTGAACCTTTTTCGGCAACTGGGAGACAACATCAATAATTGTCGGAATGTGAGGTTTGGTTTAAAGTTATCTAGATCTCTGACCAGATCGTATTCCTTAATAGGATCCACTGGCTTCTCTAACCGGTTAGGGAATGGGGCAACACCCATTTTCCTTTTCCTTTGTTCTTCCAACAGGGGCATCATGGGAATTTCTTCTGCCACTTGTGGCACTTCCTCCTCTTCTATCTCCTGGACCTCTGGTCCTGTCTCTGGAACTGTCTCTGTAACTCTCTGTGGCACTGTAGTGCTCTGTACAGCACTGTCCGGCTCTGTTCTGTTCTGTTCTTCTGGTGGAAGATTGAACTTCACTGTTCTGACAGGAGGATTGTTTTCTTTCTGGATAGGTGGTTCCTTCTTCTTTGCACGTGTGATGGCATCAACTTCTAATTCTACTAAATTGGAGGTAGGCTCTTGGGCCTTGGCCGGACTATCAGTAGCATTGTTTTTCACTGGGACTGGGCTTGGACAGTCTTTTGCAGTGTGGCCTTCTCCTTTGCATCAACTGCATAAGGGCTTGTAATCCACTGACCTTCTGGGATTTGGACAATTTGGTGAAATGTGTCCCTTTTCTCCGCATCTGTAACACTCCACTTCTGATCTCTAACCACCGCGCCAGACTGTCTTCCTCTGTAACTTTGGGATGGAAACCTTCTTGGACCGAAATTAGGACCAAACTCTCTAGGCTTGGGTCCAATATCATGTGTTGTCATTTTGGATTCCAGCAGGTTGAATCTTGCGTCTTCTTCCTTCCTTCGCCTATCATGCATCTCCTTCAGAGAGCAAATATCCTCTGTATGGTTCTTCCGCAAACAGTAGGAACAGAAAGCTCCAGGGATGGTTGGGTTTCATGTACATTCAGTGGCTAAATGACCTACTTGATGACACTTACCACACCAAGTATTTGACCGCATCACATCTCTTCCTACTCCTGCAACGTTGGATATGCTAGCGGTATTCACTTTCAGCATTTGTAGCTGCTCTGTAATCACATCCATCAACTCCTTTTTGATATTTGCAACTGAGTTGGATAAGTAATCCATCAAGCTTTCTCCTCCTAAGGTACTGGCAGTAGGGTTTTGAGGAGTCTCTGTAATCACTGCATAAATAGGTTGGGCTGGTACAGAGGGGTCTCTGTTCTGATTCTGATTCAGAGCTCCTGTTTGAAATGTTGGCTGTTGGCTCCAGTTGGTAGGGTTCCACTGTTGCTGCTGATTTGGCATTGGGAAAATTTGTTGGGACCATTGTTGTTGTGGTTGAACCATCATTTGAGGCATTGATTGTGGCCACTATGGATTTGGTGCATTGTACTGTGATACTGGGGGCATCTATTGGTAGGGGTAGGGGACTGTCCCTGGGACTGCATTTGGTGGGTACATCACTCCTCTTCCTAGATTCATCGCTAATCTAGCTTCCACTTCATCGTACAGTCTTGCACCTTCTGTTGCAGCTTGCAGTGTGGCTGGTCTTTGCAGCTCCACAAACTTACGGACTTCTGGTTGTAATCCTCTGAGAAACACCCCCTTCTGAATGCCATCATCTAAATTATGGTTAGTCCATCTCTTCAGGATGGATTCCATTCGTGAGACATAAGCTTCTACTCTTTCTCCAAAGGACTGACTTAGGTTCATAAATTCCTCTCGCATCCGCTCTTCAAAACCTTCACGCCTGAATTTAGTGAGGAAGGCCAACTTCAGGTCGTCCCATGTACCAAAAGTTCCTGCTGCTTGTCTCTCATACCACTGAAACACCGCGCCCTTGAAAGTGGCGGGGAATATTGCTTGCCAATGCTCAGGGGTTCTGGCATTGTTAACCACACATGCTACCATAAACTCTGCTACATGAAGATCGGGGTCTTCATTATACTCTCCCTTAAAAACTGGCAATGGGACTACATTTGCTGGCCTCTCATCAATATTTCCAGGACGGATCTGGCTTGGAAGTGGACCTCCAGCAGGAGGAGAAAGGGCTTGGTGTGCCATTTGGACTTCTGTAAAGAGTTTCGCAAGGGCGTCAAAGGCGGCTTCTGCTGCGAGCTCATTCTCAGCTCTGATTTTTGCTTTCTCTCTTCTCACGTACCTCTGGACTCGTTCTAACGCTTGCCTCTTTATTGCGTCATTCATCAGGGGGTTGGCTCCACTCTGTTATTAGTACTCCATAGAGGGTTAACAGAAGGCTTCAGTCTCTGGAGGACTGTCTTGCCAACATTTCTTCTACTTCTTCCTTTTCAACATCTCTGAATTCTGCTTTCATGGCACTGCACAGAGGAAGGTATTCGGTTCTGAAGGTATCAAAATGCATACGTCTGAGCATTGTGGTAGTGCCATCATCATAGTAATGCCAGCTTCTGATTGTTTCAACAGTGTAGGTTGTAAAGAACACTCTGTCTACCAACTTCCAGTGGGTTGCCAATTGAACAAACAGAAGGTTATCAGAACACCAAGCATCCCACGTATCTTGCTATTGAGCATCTACGAACAAATTCCAACTCTTTTCCTTCTTGTCTCTGTGAACCTCTATAGACCAAGACTCCTAAAGCTTCTTCACAATCTCCCACTTGATGATGTCTGGAAACTTCTCAATGAATGCCAAATCTTCCATGTATGGTCATTCTCTCTGTTTTTGCTCTTCAGTTAGTCCCCAAACAGTTTGCCACCAAGATGCAAGTTTCTGCTGTTTCAACAGGAAGAGGAAACTGTCCACTACATAGAGCATGCATCATGATGGTGATGTGTTTCCACCATTGTGGGATGAACTTCTTGTGGAAAGTGGCTTTGATTATGAGAAATTCCAACTTTTCAGTGGAAGAAGGAACTTTACAAACATCCATTGAATTCTTCTCTTCTTGGCAATGCCATTTCCTTTATTTTCAACCTCTTCTCGTGCTTGTTGATGGCAAGCTTCCCCGGCTGCGCACCAAAAACATGGAGCCCCAAGAGGAACACCAAGGAAAAGGGAATTCTCTTGCAAGAAAATCTATCTTGTAACATCAACAAGCTTGTTTATTATGTTTCATATGATCACAATGAGGAAAAGAACACCAGGCACAACAAATCTTCATGCAGCATCATGTAGATCTCCCACGGATTTGATAGAATCAACCATATTCTTCAATATCTTCACAAAATCCATCAATATAACAAAGAAAGCAAAGGAATACACCATCTTTGAATGGAAATACATCACATAGTATTCAACTTCAATGTCTTCATAGTCTTCTCTCTCAATCTCTCATATACAATCACTCTGTTTTAGTAGAATTGGCTATCTCTGACTCTCGCTCTCTCTCTCCATCAATAGTACATCATATCCTCACTAAAATACTCTCATAATCACTCTCAATAATCCTTATTAGGTCGTGGATACCCCTCCCAAGAGGTATGTCTGATATGAAGAGTCACCAGAGCCACTACAGTGTCCTTTCATAGCTCACTACTCTCACTTCACTTCAGTCTTCACTTGAGTCTTCAACAACTACTTCTTTCACTTCTTTTAGCTCTTTTGCACTTGTATTCACCTCTTTCCAAGGCTAGAAAACTTTTCCAAGCTACACTCTCATCCAACAAAACACATACAGAAGCATACAGAACAGTCTATAGAACAATACCAGAACAGCTATAGTACAGAGACAGAAGCTCTATAGAAGACCTACAGAAGGTTACAGAAGGTCATCCAAACCTCATAACTCATACTCAAACCATTCCAAACTCTCAAAAACCATTCAATAAGCTTTCACAAGATCTTAATCTACATCAATCAATACTCCATCTCTCCTTATTACAGAAGACAATCAGAACAAAATAGAAGCTATACAGAAGGTATACAGCACCAATCAGAACCTATCAGAACATCTCAGAACCTCATATCTCCACTAAAAATCATCACGAACTTCCAAAACATAATTAATGTAATCCAAAACACTCTCAAAACACTTCCAAACCAATCAATCATCTCATAAAATCAACCATTCAGCTCTCAAAAACAACAAAAATCAGCCAAAAAACAAGTCATTTCAACACTCAACATGTACACCAGAAAGTAAGGCGTATGCCGTTTGAATTAAGGGACGGGTTGTACGAGGAACTACAGAAGTTGCGGAAAGCGGGTTTGATCTTCCATGTTCAGCATACTGAATAGTGCTCACCAATAGTGATCAACTAGCGGGTAGGGAAATCTATTCATTCATGGACTGCTTTGCAGGGTATAACCAAATGGCAATCGATGAGCAAAACAAGCGAAAAACAACATTTATTACAGTTTTCGGTACCTTTGCATATCACGTGATGGCATTTGGGTTGTGTAATCCACCTGGTTCGTGGCAAAGAACAATCGACAAGACCTTTGGTGACATCTCCCCAAAGGAGCTGAAGGTATTCGTTGACTATCTGGGGGTAGCCACTATAAGGGATAGACAATTGATCATTTTGCGCAAGTATTTTGAGTGTTGCAGACAATTTTGCATACCTCTTAACCCAAGAAAGTGCGTCTTCGGAGTTCCTTATGGGCTCTTGTTAGGCCATGTGGTTAGTTCCGTAGGGATTGCGACTGATTCTGAAAAGATCAAGGTCATAGTTGCCATGAGTCTGCCACATACTCCAAAGGAAGTGCATAGCTTTCTGTCATCAGTAGGGTATTATCAGAGGTTTATCAATGCCTTGGCCAAAAGAACGTTGCCGCTGACAAGCCTATTGTCATTTAATTGTCAATTTTCATGGAGTGATGCTTGCAAAGTATCTTTTGATGATGTGAAGAAGGAGCTTGCCACCCAAAGCACCTGTTTTAAAAGCACCAAAACGGGGCAAAGTGTTCTATATATTTTCAGCAGCAACCATGTATAGTATCAGTTGTTGTTGTTTAGCTCAAATTTGGGAGGAAAAGTGGTACCATCCGATAGCTTTTACTAGTCGAAAGTTGGGCATATCAAAAATTAACTACGCCTATATGGAGAAGTTGTGCCTTGCGACGGAGTTTGCGACCAAAAAGTTCAGGCACTATATTCTTTATGAGAGGGTGGTTTTTTATACAAAGGCGGAAGGGCTTCGATTGTTGTTGAATAAGCTACAGTCGCCTGACCATCTAGGAAAGTGATTAATCACTTTGTAGGAATTTGATTATGAGATTAAGAGTAAGGCGCTAAAGCTTCAGGGCATTGTAGAGTGTCTTGTGGATTTCGGAGAGCCAAAAGAGGTCTTGACTATAAAGGAAGTGGCATGGAGACTTTGTTCAAGATTGATACAGCATCTATTCCCTCCTGGTATGCTGCTATAACACACTATCTTTCTACGGGAGAGACTGGAGCTACTTTATCAAAATCGGAGAAGAGGAAAATTAAACAACAGGCATTGAAATTTTCCTTGATTCCAGGAACATTATTTCGGTAGGGTTTTGATGACATCTATCGCTGATGTGTGATGCCTGACAAGGTTCCCTTTATTTTGGAAGAGTGCCATGACTCCGCTTGTGGAGGGCACTTTGCTGGGCGGTTGATGGCACAAAAGGCTTTTAAGAGCTGGATATTGGTGGCGGTCCATGTTCCAAGAATCCTTTGAGTATGTCAAGACATGTGATACCTGTCAAAGGCATGACAGCAGAGAGAATAGGAAACGCCCACTTACGCCTATCATGGCTATCCTTCCATTTGAGAAGTGGGGCATTGACTTTGTGGGTCCTATCACCCGTCGTCTACTACTCAGAAAAGATACATTATAGTAGCAACTGATTACTTTACAAAGTGGTCAGAAGAACGAGTGACGAGGCAGGACAATGCAAAAGAGATGGCTAGTTTCCTACTTGAGCAAATTATCTGTCGTTTTGGTCCGTCCAAAGAAATAGTATCGGACGTGGAACTCACTTTTTAAATAAAGTGATTAAAAGTATGACTGAAGCTTGGAAAATCAAGAATAACAAGACGACCCCCTCTAATCCGCAAGCAAATGGACAAGTCAAAAGTACCAATAAGCAGTTTGCAGGTATCCTATCCAACATAGTCTCCGAAAAGAAGCGGGACTGGGATACAAAATTATATGTAGCGGTTTGGGCGTATAATATGACGTTTAAACGAGCCACTATCCACACCCCATTCAAATTAGTTTACGGGGAGGAGTGTGTCTTGCCTTTAGAAATTGAGTTGCCGACCATTAGATTCACAATCAATCATTCTCTAGGTGATGAAGATGCCCTATTTGAGTGGTTTACGACTATAGACCACTTAGACAAGCTCAAATTGCAGAGTTTGTTGCACCAGGAGATAGCTAAATGTCGGATGAAATGGTTGCATGATCTGAAAGTGAAGAAATATACTTTTAAAAAGGGGCAGTTGTTTTATATTACGATGCACGTAGGGATCTATTTCCAGGATAGTTGGAACCTCAATGGGATGGCCCATAAGATAGTTCGGATAGGTAAAAATAAGTCCACATTTCTATTAGCTGATCTGCAAGGGGTGGAAATTAAGAATAAGGTTAATCTTAATAAGATTAAACCTTATTATTTCTAAGTATGCTAACACGGCAAAATGCATTGCAGGTCCATGCTGGGGCTGATTGGAGACCTGTAGGAGAGCTTAAATTGATTGATGGGGTGGCTAATCCCTTATTTGGAGCACCCATATCTCGAGCAAATATATCATCAGGGGAGGCTTATCTAGTGGAGCAAGGGATATAAAGTGATTGAGCAAGAAGATGGTACCTTTGTGTCAAAAATTAAAGTTTTCTGCCATCACTGCTTACAAATCTTGACAAGCATCCTTGTTGAGTTTAATGAAGAAGGTGCGATGGAGCCGTCAGTTCATCCTCTAAATATGTTGAGCTTTAACTATCATAATTACGAATAGGGGAGTTCTTGATGGCTGGATGTGTAAACCCATTATGGACGTATACATTACACTTTGATGGAGCGTCCAGGGGCCCTAATAGAAAAGGAAGTGTTGGAGTAGTTATTCGAGATCCCCTACATAGAGTTACAATGAAATTAGCTGCTTATCTCGAGATAGGATTTACTAATAACATGGCCGAGTATAAAGCTCTGATTATGGGATTGAATATTGCTAAGAAAGGTGGTATTAGGAGGTTGTTAATAAAAGGAATCAGATCTTAAATCAAGTCAATGGGACATACACAGTCCGGAATCCTCTCCTTCGTATGTATCATCGAACCTTGATGAATTTGAGAGCATATCTCTTTAGCTCATTCCACGTTATTGGGATCAGTTTGCGGATTCCTTAGCTAAATTTGCTTATGAAGAGGACCTCTTTTTCAACTGTGGTCCTAGTCCGGACGTCGTTATTGATAATGAGACAGGACTTGGTCACTTGTGGGGGATGTTATCAAACCACACGTTATATGGCACAGGCGATGGTTGTTATGGGTAATGCAAATAGTAGCCGAGACCCATCTACTGTTGTTATCTTGGACCCATAGGTTGATCCGCCGACATGTTATGCATACCCCTCTTGCTACATATGCAAAAGGTATGGGCCATAATTTGATGCATTTATTTTAGGGCTAAGAGCCCTATTTTTGCCCTTGGAATGGAGCGTATTTGCGTATATCTGCCTTCTTCCAAGGAGGGATCTCTATGAGCTGGTTTGTTTGTTTCATTAGGCCAAGAGGGCCAGTTGCTTTAAATAGTTAATGCCTGATTTCTTTAGGCCAAGAGGGCCAGTTGTTTTCAGGTTTTAATAATCTATCTCTTTAGGCCAAGAGGGCCCTGTCTCTATTTGGTGCAGGTACGTTTAATGATTTGTTGTTTTAGTGATAGCACCATACAGGTTGACGAAGTCGCTGGAGGGAGGCGTTGCTGCAAATGAGCTTCTTGTGGCCATTCCAATTGGTTTCGTCCCCTTTTCGAGTTTTTCCCTTAAGCAATTAGTGGTATATGTGCGGGTGAGGATTACTTTCTTCTGTTTATTGGGGACCGGCACTTGAGGCATGAAGTCCCAGGTTTAGGCTCTGTATGTCTGGGGGAGGTCTGAGTAGTCATTGCCTCCTACAAGGCATTGTCAGGCATTGAAAGTCCTGTTTTAGATGGGAGTTCTAGTGACCCTGTTCTACGGACCTGCTAGGCGACCATTCTAGGAGTTCCTGCTAGTTGTGAGGCAGTTATAGAAGCCTACTAAAATAATGATAGAAAGAGACAAAACCTTAAAGATCTGAAAGACAATATATGAATATATGGAGGTGTGTAAAAAGGGGTTTTAACCCCCTATAAAAATAGAAAAGGAAAGTCTCGCCTAATAGAAGCTCCTAATCGAGTTGTCCTTAGTTAGGTAGACAACTCAGACCACCACTTAGGGCGACCTCTTTGATAGCTCTTTTTAGTTTGATCGTGTTGCAGCAGTTGGTTAGTGACTAGTAGCGGGCCTTCTATCAGATTACATTGGGCCTACTCCTCGTGGATTTCATGCCTTGGTTTTGTCAAGGGGTAGGGTGAGAGTTGTGATGTGTTGTGTTGTGTATTTTTTGTATCAGCTTGATGCTCTTTGTGGTTGCCTTTATGTGCAGATCTCTTCATGGGATTCGACAGGCTGAGTCGCCCCATCCTATGGTCGCCAATGACAGATGATTTTTGATGCCAAGAAGTGCTTAAAAATAGCTAAAAATTACGAATATTAGGGAAAAATAGACTTCGTCGAAGGTGACGGTGGCAATCAATACGATTTTAAGCGGCAATGCCCAGAAAGTACTTAAAAGAGCCACTAGATGGCGGTTGAAGAATTTTCATAATTTCTTGGCATGACAGACGAGACCCTGGGACCTGCCCGGCAGTGCAGGACCTCAAGACGGACATGCAGGAATTTTCAGCTCACAACTCGAGTACCGGACTTGGGAGAGGGAGTGCCCAGAAGGCCAAAGGGCCAAAGTGTGGAGAAGCCAAAGAGTGTGACCCTTAGGGGGCCCTTTGGCCCCCAAAAAATCAACAAAATGAAGGGAAGAGGGGCCGCTTTTTTCACATGATGAAGGAATGGAGGAGGAATAAGGCGTAGGCAACGAAATGATGAAGGGAGGGCTCCATAGCCATAGAAGAGCCTCCACATACCCATACCAACTAAAGACAGCAGCAGACTAAAGGCTTTCCACGCTTCCTATCGTCGGCCTTTGCCTGTCAAATGATGCACTGAGCAAAGAGATAGAAAACCAGTCTTTCTCTCTCCTCCCTCTCTCTCCTACGCATAGAGGCAATTCATGTGCAAGAAATCAAGAAGAAGAGGGGCTAAAGAATGCTTGTCCGGGTGTGATCGGATTGCTTCAAGATGAAGAGGAGACTGAGGAAAGAGGTTCAAAACTGAAGAATGGTTACTGGTTGGTCAATAAAAAACCCGCAACACGCAAGACACGCGGTATGCTCCAATTTTACGAAGAAATCTGATTGTTTTTGTTGTTTCATGGTCCAAATGTTGTTCATATGCGAAGAATTTTTGTTTGAGACTTGTTTGCATCATGTTTGAGGGCTATAACTACAGAAATACAGAACCCGTACTGATTTAGAGCCGTTATTCATTCTTTAAAACCCGTAAAATGTCATTTCTAATGGAAATTAGTGGTTTTTTTCGATTGAGTTGGAAGAAAGGAATGGAAATGGGATAAAATTAGAGAAATTGTTAAGTTTCAGTCAAAATAATAAGCCAACACAAATAAATCAGAAAATACATATTTTTCATGAATAATAAATAGAAAAAATAGTTAAAAAATAAAGAAAATTGGGATTTTCACGCTAAAAAAATATGGAAAAATAAGCTTTATGTGCATGAATGTTTGGGAGGTTAAAGCATGAGGTCAAGCCTCATTTTGGACTTATCCTTTGTGTTATAGTACGTGCTTATTGGTTTTTACATACAAAAATGATACAAAACAACCATTTACACCTATGCACCGCAGCAACACCTAAACGGTGAGGGGGGGATGAAGTTTGTGCGATGATCTAATTGATGAAAAGATACAAATTCTGATTTCCCTCTTTGTGCATAGCATTTATGGATCATTTCATGATTAAATATAGGCAACTAGTAGCACGGAAGTTCCAGTGCTAGTCCCTAAAGCAGCCCAGCACGTAACGCTTAGTTAAAATTCATGAAAGGATTGTTTTTCGCACCTCACATGGTTGGTTTTTTTTAATCATAAAATGTTTGTGCACAATTGTCATACACCTTGCATTAAGCATGTCATGTGGTATCTCCTGGAATGCATTGCAATTGATTGATAAACTTTGACCAACGATGAGAGGACAGGAAACCTAAGTTGTGAGTTAGACGGGCACTTTCGTTGGGGAAAGTTTTGTGAGGCAAATCAAAATCTCCTGGAACACTGAATTATGAAAGAGTGGAGTTTGTGCAAATGTTATATGTGTTAGCGATGCATCTTGGGAACAATCCCCGAGGTGTAAGAGAGTCGCAGTAGAGCCACGGCAATCAGTCCCCAAGAGGTGCTTCCCTATGTGTGTATTACGAGGCATTATGCATATATGTTATGGGATCTCCCTCTGAGGATAAGGAAAGGCGAACGTTGGACTACATATTGGATACAAACGTAAAATCGTCATAAGCATTTAGTGCAAAGTGAGTTTTAGATGCTCCTGGCCTGCGAGGCCATATGGTGGGGTTGTCTGTCATATGCATGAGGTCCGACTAGTGCCATAGCCAGTGCGGGCCCATTTTAGGTCCCATCACAAATGCTTCAAGTACCAAAGAGCTTAAAATATACCAAAGAGTGCAAGAACCACCAAAATATCCCAAAAAAAGCATGAGGCAATACAATAGTGATGAGAATAACCAAAGAGACTACCAAGAAACACCAAATGGTACTAAAATGGTTTCAAGTGTACCAAATGTATCCAAAACGATCGAGTTCTACAAGACAATAAAGAAGCAATAAAGCACCAATTCCACCAAAGATTCAATAATCCCATAGTACCAAAAACCACCAAATATACCCTAGATTTTTTGTGTACCAAATGTAACCCCTAACCATAATGCACCAAAGAGAACCAAATGTATCAAACAGGACCAAATGTACCAAAGAGTACAAGAAACACAAAAATACATCAAAAGAGTCAAAGTTTGTACCAATAAGCTTTTTAGTAAGAAGATCAACTCAAGAGTTCCAAGGAGCACTAGATGGTACTGGAAGGGTTTTAAGAGTCCAAAACCACCAAGTGCTCCACGCTCCAAGCTCCATTGCCGCAAGCAAGACAAGAGAAGGGAAGAGAAGAGAAGAGGAGAGGAGAAGATGGAGAGCTTCTCATCCCTCGTTCCTCACCCTTACACACTCACTCCCTCACACTCTTACACTCCCTCTCTCAAGCGCAAGCTCAAGTAAGCAAGAAGAAGAAGAAGAAGAAGAAGAAGAAGAAGAAGAAGAAGAAGAAGAAGAAGAAGAAGAAGAAGAAGAGGAGGAGGAGGAGAGCCACTTTTGGCCATACACAAGAATGAGCTTCTCGTTCACTTTTCAAATTTATATACAGAACCCTAAATCTCTTTTGGGCGGTCATCCCCTTATCCCCTTTTTTACATGGCAGGCCCTTTTTCCCATTGTCTTCCTATCTTCCAAGCTTCCTTCCTACCTCCCATCTACCTTTACAAATTACACAGGTGAGAGCCCGGCACTCTTAAAATAAATCATGGTGCGGCTTGCGCCTTTTTTATAAAAGTATTGACTTGCGCTTTTTCTCGTGTGCCTTTCTCCTTGATTTAGGACTTTTCTGCACTTCTTATGTTTCCAAATCCTTATTGGCGCATCTTCATCTTCGTCTTGTATTTCACTTTTGCCTTGGCCTTGTCTTCTGCTTTAGATTTTCTGTCTTTTCCACCTTGTTCATTTGAGGGTTAACATTACCTCCCTCCTAGACGAGTGCCAACCCATGAATGCAACTCCCAACAACAACCAGCCCTATCACCCATTATGATAAAGGATAAGAATTCAGAGTTGAGTGTTAATGAAGGGCGAACGACACTTTCTTTGGAGTCTTCAATACTTGCATTTGAAAACCTCTCATATGTGATCTCTCCCTGGGGGTAGTACTATTCTACTTATTGTGCATAAGACGTAGTTTGATTAGTTTGGGAGACAGGTCAAACTCTAAGCAAGCTGAGAGTATTGTCCTACACTTGAGGGCCCAAACTGTGTATATATTGTGGCATCCCCGATTGAATGTGTAGGATATATATATTTTGTGCAGATATTATGTGAGTGCTCATGCATACTTAGATATTACATAGTTAGAAAACCATGGGTTTGGTTCCTCATAAAAACATGTGGATGAAGCAAAGTTGTCCATGTCGAGGGAAGTACACATGAAGGTGTATGAGACATCCTTTGCATTGTGACAGCACGATGTAGCATAACTGAACACATTGACACCACTGAACTTTCGATAGAGCTGGTAGCTACTGTGCTTGCTCAATGAGTACGGTGTACTTTTCATGGCCATTTGTGCGGTGCTTACCACGATCGATTGCAATGATACAAAGGCGGAGTGCAAAAAGGAAGCATGCAATTGGGTCAGGGTGATCGGTCTAACCATAGGGGAGAAAAGATCCCTAGGTATGTCTTGCCCCCCTTGATGTGCCCTGAACAATTGTGGGGGATGTGTAGAGGGCTAGGGAACTAGGGACGGAGCCAACCAACCAAGGTCACTGAGCGTACCTAATTTGAGGACCCTAGGTGTCATGATGTGATTGTGAGTGCTTTTTTTTTTCCTTTCTCTCTTCTTTCTTTTTTTTCTCTTTTCTTTTTTTCTTTTTTAAAGAATAACCTGAGTACAACCATTGCAATATGTTGAGGCTATCAGCTTTTTAGTGGGTTGGAAAATGTCAAGATTCCAAGGCTGTGGAAATGGATATTACAGCGACGATTGTGCCCTAGCCTCGTTGCTAGAGAAATAGTTTTTGAGATGGGGAGATACCTTGGAGATTTTGCAAAACCTCTTTATAACATGCAATGTTGGTACAATTGAGGTAACAATTTTCGTAAGTGCCAAGTGTAGAGTTTAACCTAGAAAGAGAGAGTGGCCCCTGATCCTGCTTTGGGTCATGCAATGTAGGCGATTGACAAGGGTGATTTTTGCTTTCGGTAATGAGGCTTCTACCGTGGCTCTTTGTGTGAGGTTGGTGGTCTTGCGCTGACTTGGGCCCTAAACACTTTCGTACAAAGACCTATGTCATCCTGCATCCACTTGATGCTTCGTGAGAGTATATGCAAATCACATGCGCCAATTATGATGAACAGATGCAATGCAAAAATATATTACTTCATCTAAATCCTATGGTGTTGACTATGATGCATCTCATCGGCACTTGTTAAAGAGTGGCCTAGGTTGCCACCCCTGGGTGTTCCCTTTTGAGCCTTCGTTTTCCTGACACCTAGGAAGTTTTTGGCTTGCGTCCGGGCGGTGTCGCTTAGGGCCTCTTTTCGATGCGTACCTCTTAAGGGTAGGCACATAGCGCTCTAGCAGAGGAGCATGTGCCATATGCTCCCTCCGACGGCGGATAGCTTCCTTGCAAGAGGCCAGTTGCACTAGGTGCTCCATGATGGTTACTGTGAGGAAACTTGCAAAAAGTAAACCAAGGGTTAGGCCCTGAGGCAAGATGAAATTATTTGCATGATAGGGATTAAACAATAGATCATCAAGTGCATAGTAGTCGTTGTAGAGGGACGGCCCCCATGATAATATTCATCTTGCTTCGACCGTGGGGCGTATTCCTACCAATAGTAGATCTTTGCTCACCCCAAATCACACGGAATAGTTGTGATGAACTGGGGCAGGACTGTCCCCAGAAGGGAAGATTGAAAGCGGAGGGAGATCCCGTAGAAAGGGATGGTGCCCCATGTACGCCCTCAAAGGTGTTGGTCAGGGCTTCCCATGGCGGTCATGAGGACTATCTGCCCTCTACCCGAAGATGGGAATGGTCACACGACTTCTAGACGTGTGGTGAGAGGAAGACCCTAGGAGCTCAGCCTGTCAAATCCAAAATTTTCTCCCTGCGCTTGACTATCATTGCTTGTGTGTGTGCTCGCTTGGGTATATTTATTCATAGTCCCAAAATACATTATTCATTTTTGTACAATTTATGAATCCATGTCGCTTCATGAGGATAAAAACAGTTGTAGAACTCAGGATTATACTGGAGTGTGACACACGCATCCAGTACTCGTGGTAGATTGCGCCTGTGATGCTCATTATCCTCTTGGGAAGTCAAAGGCTCCTTGAGCACTAGCAGCTTTTGTGCACACTCGATGGTTACATTTGATATCCACTTGTTAAGCTCGCTAGGCTGAGGATCTACCCTTCGAATAGTCCCATTTGGTTTCTTAATTTCAATCGTGAGGGGCTCGATCAGTCCAACGTTTTTGACTCGAGACTTGGTTTTTAATTTAGAATTCCTTTTTCACTTTTTTGCTCTTGATATGTCCTGGTCTTTGGCTGGTAGAGGTGGTTTAGTAGGGGTTTTGGTACCTAAGTCCATCAGTTACCTGCGTAATATCCTTGAGCATGTAGCAACGCTTTGGACTCCTTCACTGGTTCTCTCCGTTCAACATGCACTTGTACCAACTATTTCAACAAGTCCTTACTCTCATTACTAGGCTTGCCTAGTATGTCAGAATGTTCCTTATCTTTCCCTCAAGGTTTGATGAGGTCACTCTTACTAAAGGTCGTGATTATCCTCACACTTGGTAGTGTCAAGTGTATCCTCTACATAGTCGGCCTCACACTTCGTCATCCTTTTGAAAAGTCGTCCAAGGAGGGTTTCCTTTCCACAGTTAGCACTATTTGGAGGAACATGGAATAGGATATGCAAGATTTCCATTAATTTTCAATGGTTACAATGAATTTTCACTTCCCCATAAATGCTTGGGAGTGTTCTCCATAAGGACTAAGAGTTGCATTAGTCAATGTGAGCTCTAGTTGGCCTAGTAGGGTCCATGCTTCATAGGTCAAGATATTGAAATCAGCTCCTTCATCGATGAGAGCATCGACATAGTGCTCCCATTTTGCGCTAAGTGGTCTCTAGGTCAGTTTCAAGGTGTACAGGTTAAAAATTTTACCAAATCCAAATTTGGCCCAGCATGTCCTAATTGCAAGGGCTCAATGTCTGATTCTGCCGAGTTCGAGGGCTGAGTGGTCCAAGGGCCAACTTCCAAGTTGGGCCAAATATTAAGTTTGTCCGAGTGATCGATTCGGACGGGCCGAGCAGTGGTTGTCCGAGTCGAGTGGGCCAAGGGTCGAATATAGGACCGAGTGGGCCGATATTCGGAGACTCGACCTGGAATCGCCATCACTCATGCTTGGACGGGCTAAGCAAGATGCATTTTTGGCCGAACTTAATAGAATTCGTCGCGCCGAGCGATCGAGTTCTTTCTACTGGTCGAGCACCTCCAGATCCAAGCTACTCATGCAGGGGAAGGTGTGGAATTACCTCTGGTGGGAAAAGAACTCCTCAATGGCAAGATCAAAGCAGGTCCATGCAATGAAGCTCTCTAGCTCTCCTAAAACCTTGCAATGCAAAATGTGGTCCTCCTTGCCATTCATGGCGCCTTATCACCCTGCTTAGGCCTGTACTCACCTTAATCTTGCTCCCCTCACCAATATTTAACCCAAATTCTTATTTTTTGCCCTTCTTTTTCCTGTTTCAGCTTGTTATATAGCAACAGAAAACCCTACTATGTGCTTCAATGCTTTGCTCCTATCCTACCTAAATGCAAGAAAAAATCATAAGGAAAATACCTACACTACTCCAAACATGCTTTTCTTAGTCCAAAAACCAAAAACCTACTTGCTAAGGAGATCGAATGCCTCTTTAAACTCCCTTTGCTCCTATCCTACCTAAATGCAAGAAAAAATCATAAGGAAAATACCTACACTACTCCAAACATGCTTTTCTTAGTCCAAAAACCAAAAACCTACTTGCTAAGGAGGTCGAATGCCTCTTTAAACTCCCTCGCTTCCTACCTATATACCTCAAGCATCGGTTTGGGAAAAACCCTACTTCAATGCTCGATTCCAAGCGCACAAGCGCTCAAGGCTTGAATCCATTGGTCCCAGCAACGGAACCAAAATATAGAGGCGATCAACCGCCAAGACCCACGGACCGCTTATTGCTTCAAGAGTTCCAAGCTGAGCACTAATGGCTACCTCTCACATAGCCGATGCACCTGAGAGCGGATTTTTGATGCCGAGAAGTGCTTAAAAATAGCTAAAATTTACGAATATTAAGGGAAAAATATTCAACGTCGAAGGCGGTGGCTCGACCTAGGACGATTTTAAGCGTCAAAGTGCTTTAAAGGCGCCCGAGCGACACTTGTTGATTTTTGATAATTTTTCAGACTGTCGTGCGGGTTGACAGGAGTTGCCGGCCAATGCGGGATGTCAAGCCGGATGCCCATGATTTTTCAGAGCTCGATTCGAACACCGGACAGGGAAGGAGCCAAGAAACCGGTCAAGATGCGAAGAGGTGGACCAAAGTTTGGCCAAATGGGTAAGTGACCTTTGGGAGCCCAAAACTTAATGTAGCATGAAACTTTTCATGTACAAGATGAAAAAAACATGAGGAGGATGGAGGCGCCATCAGGCGGCCGAAAAAATGCGCCCCATTGTTGATCATGCAATCTTCAGCCTGCAAACAACCCCTCCCAATGATCATGGGCATTGGTTCCCCTCTGGATGCTGACTCTATCACCGTCTCTCGCCCGTCAAATGGTGGCCTCAATGGAGATCTCTGATTTCAGTATTTCTCTCTCCTCCCTCTCTCTCCCTTAAGGGGTTGTTCTTGTGTGGAAGAAGACAATGAAGAATGATGAAGGAAAGCTTGTCCGGATGAGACCGGATTGCTTCCGGGTGGATGAAGACATGAAGAGTGCTGATTTTGAAGATGCTGGACATTGAATGAGGGCTGACACGCAGTCCCATAGCAAAACCGAGATCCCAAGACACAAAGCCTAAGCGGTAATTCAATTTTTATGAAGAAAAAATGAGTTTTTATGCTATTTGGTTGATGAAATATTGTTCCCATGGGCTGATTATGCATTATATTGTTGTTTTCCATGAGTTTGATCAGCTTATGCTCAGAAAATCAGAAAACCATAAGTGTTATGACTGAAATTAATGGTATAAAACCCGTAAAACACGCGTTTAAGAGGAAAAAATGGGATTTTTTGCAAAACAAAGGGGAAACATGAGATATGACATCAACAAAACCTAGAATTTTGCTGTCAAGAAACCTAAGGGCCACAGCCCACAATTAATCTTAGTTTTTAGTCATTTTTTATTGAAGAAAATAGAGGAAAAATACCAAAAAATGGTGGAAAATGGGTTTTAAATGGGAGAAAATTAGAAAACGATAAAAGGAAAATTCTAGAAAATTACATAAGTGTTTGTGCAATGTATAATGAAGGTAGAGCATGAGTTTGGCCTCGGTTTACCATGGTTTCTATGTTTATGTCCGTGTTTATCGCTTTCTCTACAAAGAAATACACATAAAATGACTCTTACATCTATAAAATGACTCTTACATCTATCAACGATTGCAAAACATTAAACGGTAGGGTGAGAGGGGAGTTTGAGCGTCAAAGTACAATCTTAAACGTGATTTATGTGTTGCATCATGGCTATAGGATGTTGTTTTAAAATAAAGGAAAAGGCAACATGAGCGTAAGGCTCGATGTCTCTCCTCGTTTCAATACATAAAGGCTAGCATGGAAATCATGAAAAGATTGGTTTCGCACGATGCACAATGCTGATTTTCTGTTGTTTGTGCACTAAACCATTCACATTATGCGCTATGCATGGTTCATGGTATTGAAGGAAAATCTCCTGGACTGCATAGCAATTGTTTTCTTAGGACTTTGACCCACGATTGAGAGTGTGAGGTTATCCCTTGCCGTAGGATAGAGGGTCGGTTTCCTAAGGGACTGTGAAGTGAGGAAGCATGGTATATCTCCTAGAAATACGAGAAATATGAAAGAGAGGAGTTTGTGCTCGTTTGTGTTATATGTTTAGCAGCGCATCAAAGGGCCAATCCCTGAGATGTAGGAGAGCTGCAGTGGGGCTCCGACTATTAGTCGGTGGAGTGCCTCCTATGTGTGTGTGATCGTGGCATTACCAATGTATAAGGGATCTCCCTCTGAGGAGTTTAAGGGAAATATTGGACTATAAACTATAAACGCATAGATTAAGCTTTAGGACAGTTTGTCCTTTAGCATTAGATTGACGCTCTTGGTCCGCGAGGCCGTGAGGGTGTTTGTGTGTCATGAGCATGAGGTCCGGCTAGTGCTATAGCTAGTGCTGGCCCATTTCAAGTCCCATCAGTGGTGCGTCTGCCAGGAGCCGCCTGTAAGTGGTGGTTTTCGGATCTAGGGTTTCTAGGGACCAAAAGAAAGTTGGTTTATGTCCT